>NW_010973220.1:4174475-4345636 GCF_000737465.1 Haliaeetus leucocephalus
CAGCAGGAGCAGGGCAGTGAACATCCCCCCTGTACTCGTCACTGGTGAGGCTGCACCTCGAGGCCTGTGTTCAGTTTTGGGCCCCTCGCTCCAGGAAAGACATTGAGGTGCTGGAGCGTGTCCAGAGAAGGGCAACGAAGCTGGTGAAGGGTCTGGAGCACAAGTCTTATGAGGAGCGGCTGAGGGAACTGGGGTTGTTTAGCCTGGAGAGAAGGAGGCTGAGGGGAGACCTTATCGCTCTCTACAACTGCCTGAAAGGAGGTTGTAGTGAGGTGGGGGTCGATCTCTTCTCTCAAGTAACAAGTGATAGGTGTTGTGGTTTAACCCCAGCCAGCAACTAAGCACCACGCAGCCGCTCACTCACTCCCCCCCTATCCAGTGGGATGGGGGAGAAAATCGGGAAAAGAAGTAAAACTCGTGGGTTGAGATAAGAACGGTTTAATAGAACAGAAAAGAAGAAACTAATAATGATAATGATAACACTAATAAAATGACAACAGTAGTAATAAAAGGATTGAAATGTACAAATGATGCGCAGGGCAATTGCTCACCACCCGCCGACTGACACCCAGCCAGTCCCGGAGTGGCGATTCCCTGCCCCCCCACTTCCCAGTTCCTAAACTAGATGGGATGTCCCATGGTATGGAATACCGTGTTGGCCAGTTTGGGTCAGGTGCCCTGGCTGGGCATGAGAAGCTGAAAAATCCTTGACTCTAGTCTAAACACTACTGAGCAACAACTGAAAACATCAGTGTTATCAACATTCTTCACATACTGAACTCAAAACATAGCGCTGTACCAGCTACTAGAAAGTCAGTTAACTCTATCCCAGCTGAAACCAGGACAGTATGACGAGAGGAAACAGCTTCAAGTTGTGCTAGGGGAAGTTTAAATTGGATGTTAGGAAAAATATCTTCACTGAAAGGGTCGTCAAGCATTGGAACAGGCTGCCCAGGGAAGTGGTTGAGTCACCATCCCTGGAGGGTATTTAAAAGACATGTAGATGTGGCACTTAGGGACATGGTTTAGTGGGACTTGGTAGTGTTAAGTTAACAGTTGGACTCAATGATCTTAAAGGTCTTGTCCAACCTAAATAGTTCTATGATTCATTTTTCTCTCTAGATAAAAAAATATATAAAACCTAGTGGTCCCTGAAAAGAAGCATCCTGGGATACCAAGATAAGGAATAGCTTATGCAGATATTCTGCAAACAGCAGTCTGGCCACTTGTTGTGGTTTAAGCCCAGCCAGCAACAAAGCACCATGAAACCGCTCACTCACTCCCCTCTCTCTGGCCCCGGTGGGATGAGGAGAAGAAAACATAAAGAAAAGCTTGTGGGTCAAGACAAGGACAGGGAGGGATCACTCACTAATTATGGTCACGGGCAAGAAACAGACTCAACTTGGGCAAAAATGAAATCAATTTAATTTACTACCAAACAAACCAAACCAAGGACACTGAGAAGTAAACCCAACCTCAGCACCCTTTCCCCCAGCCCTCCCTCTGTCCCAGCTCAGCCCCACTCCCGGTTCTCTCTCCCTCCGGAATGGGGGTTGGGGTCAGTCCATCACACCTTGTCTCTGCCGCTCCTGCCTCCTCAGGGGGAGGAGGACTCCGCGCTCCTCCCCTGCTCCGCCGGGGGGTCCCTCCCACAGGAGACAGTCCTCCACGGACTTCTCTAACATGAGTCCTTCCCGTGGGCTGCAGTCCCTCACAAACTGCCCCGGCGCGGGTCCCTCCTGCGGGAGACAGTCCTCCACGAACTTCTCCAGCGTGAGTCCTTCCCACAGGAGACAGTCCTCCACGAACTTCTCCAACGAGACTCCTTCCCACAGGCGGCAGTTCCTCACAAACTGCCCCGGCGCGGGTCCCTCCTGCAGGCCGCAGTCCTTCAGTCCCAGGCTGCCCCAGCGCGGGCTTCCCCAGGGAGCGGCGGCCATCTGGGGGGGCCTCCGCTCCCCCGCTCCCCTCCGTGGGCTGGGGGGACACAGCCTGCCGCCTGGTCTCCCCACGGGCTGCAGGGGCATCCCCTCCTTCCTCCCTGCCCTCGGGATCTGCACAGGGGTTCCTCTCCCATCCCGATCCCCCGGCTCCCGGCAGGTTTCCCCTCTGGAATCTGTTCTCCCAGAGGCGGGTCCGGCTCCCAGCCGGGGAAGCTTCCAGCAGCTTCCAGCAGGAGTTGGCCCTGCGGCCTCCTCCCCCGCTACCAAAACCCCGCCACACAAACACAATGCATCACTGAAGGTTGGTATTATGGACATAAACACTAATGGATTAAAACTTTTCCCACGACTATGGTTGTTGCACTACTGCGTTGTACCAGGTGTCTTCTAGGAAAAAAGTACGTAACTTAGATTAACTATTGTATTACAGTTCTCAAAAAGAAAAAGCAGAACTTCCTAATACTATGAGATTTACTCAAAACACCTATGATAAAACTGAGAGCAGCAATTTTTTTGAGCTTTTGCTATGTTGTTGGGTTACAACCATCAAACCATCAGGCATAACCATCAGGCTTTATATGCAAGCTGAGATACTTACGTATTCATATCACTGCTGTCACATAACTCATAGCTTCTCAGATTGAAACTGCAGAAAAAATAGCAAATACATGTAATCTTATCACAGAGCTTGAGAAAACTGCAAGACGTAGCAAGAGTTAATTTACTTGCTAGGATCTTTATTCTCCTGCAAATCCCTTCCCTAAAGGAAGCAGAAGAATTCAGAAGAGGATTCAGTCTGTGTTGTTTAGGCCCCTAGTTAGCCCCTAAATTTTAGGTGCAGCCTCCTTATTGTACTTGTCACCAGTGAGGGAACCTGTCACTAAATTAGGTATAAAGGGCATCAACCATTGAATAGAAAAAGGTAATTCTGGTTCAGTCGTCTTGTACTGATTAAATCAGGAATAATTTGTTTGACTTTAGATGTTACTTTACATTAACATAGCTGGGACAGAGTCTGATCCTTTATCATTTGATTAGTATTTCTTTTATTTCTGCTGCCAGTGTTCTCTAGATGTTTTTGTACAAATGACCTTTAATAAATAGATGTAACAGAGATAACAAACCATTTTTTTTTAAATTGCACTTCAGTGATCTTACTTTTCAATCATAGCTGTCAAGGCTTGAAGTTTCTGTTTTTTTAACCACCTTTAGCATGTTCCTGTTAAATTAAAAACTTTCATGTATGTCAGATAGATCCCTGTTCATTATGTAGTAAGCAAGCTGATTCTTACGGAGCTATGCAAGTCATGTTTTTTCTAAAACAACCCAGAGAAACTAATAAAAATTTTGGATTAATGGCTTTGCTTAATTTCTGTGTGAAAGCAAAAATCTCATATTATAATAATGTTATTGAGTTTATTATGAAGCTGTTAAACTGCATTATCTTACTACAGGTGGTTCCTTAGAGGTACTGTATACAAAACCATCATTAAGTCAGTAGCTCTGTTTTATTTGCTGCATGTTACTGGAATTTAAAATGAAAAATTGAAGAATCTTTCCTGTATCACTTTGATTTCTGTTTATATGTTGGCTTGGTAAAATCTCTTCTCTACAAGACTTTTTTATGATTCAGATATGGGGCAAGAGGACGCTGTATAATTTTGCTATAACATTACAATCAACATCAGAAGACATCTTTAGAAATCAAGTTGTGAAAATTGACATGATAGGTTATACTAATCACTGAAAGATAATGCCTTTTCAATATATAATTTTGTAACAGGTTAGCCTGTAGAGATTGCTCTGTAGACAACAAACCAATTTTATTTGCCATCGTAATTCAAGAAGTGAACAATTCTGAGTTTATGCATGATACATGTGCTGTATAAATTTTGTGGAATCCTGGTTTCTGCTAGACACTTCATAAAACATACAGAAATTCAAGGAACCCATTTGTGCACTGAAAGATAAACCAGGGTCTCTTTTACTTGCTTAAACATCTGAGTCTTTCTAGACCTAAGACTGACTTAATTATTTAATGAGAAAATGTATGTCAGCCAAAGTGACTAGAAGATGTAAAAACCCTTGCTAAAGCAGAATGAAAATAATTTCATTTTCTTAGGTAAAATCACTTATTTTAAATTTTGGCTTTTCAGCATATGATTTAGGTTGTTGTAGCCTTTTTGGTAGCAGCTTGAAAGAGTGCAAATAAATGTAGGGAGATACAGGTGGACGTAAGGGTGCATTTGTATGTATGTATTTGAATTTTGTCCTAGCTCTATATTGGTAGATATTCTAAATCTGAAGCACTAGCTGAATAGTATGTAACACCTAAGAGACAAATACACAGTCAATATATGTTGAAGAAAAAGAGCTGTAACAATTGTATACCCTGGAAAGACAAAGAGCTAAAGGTAATACAACCTAAACAACAGAGGTTCTTAAACTTTTTCATAAAAAGATAGCTACCAAATGGACTGGAGAAGTATATTCACATGCAGAAGACAAGAATCTGATCCTGTGCTTGGAATTATACATTAATTTTGCATCTTTTAAGCTCCTAATCATGCAATCATCTCATGCAAAGAACTCCACTAAGTTAATGATATTGCTCAAGAGTTTTCAGGATTGGGATCCTAATCAGCATTTTCCTGCTTTCTCACTCTTGCAGCATGTGTGCAGCTAATTGGTGTTTTGACTGAGTCAACAAAAGAATGGTAACACCAATGAATCAAAGGAAATTGTTCTCATTAGAATGTAAAGCTAGAGAAGTACTGCTTTCCAGAACAAATATTATCCTCAAAAAATATTCTCATTAAATCAAATTGCCCTTTGTGGCATAATGAAATTCGTGTAAAGAGAAACATCTGGCAGAATCATATAACCTACTGTAGTGTAACATTTGGAATGAATTAATTTATTTTTTTGTAATAAACTGCTTCTCCACATTTTATCCAGATTTAAATATATCAGTGTGTTGCTTTATGTCATTTTATCATACTCAACTTGTATTTCCTTTAAAGTAATTTTATGCTGCACGTAACAAACCCTGGAAGATGGGATATGTTGGAATTAAAGAAAGTTCAGACAAGGTTTGCAGACCTTCCTTTGTGTAAAGTAGCACATTTCATCACTAAGTGTTTTACAAGGCTTCCAACATGTGGAGGCACTAAAGTGCAGGTGTCCTAGTGTTGAGAAGAAAGTTTGCCTTACAGTAAGTAATAGGAAAAATTATGTTCAGGAACTTAATCTAGAATTTCTCCATTTTACCCTTCATGTTTATAATATAAGTAGTCCCCATTCATTTTACAGTCAATGGAAGAAATGAGGCATATTCCAGACTTATTCCACTGGAGCTGTGCTGGATGCCACTGTAAAAAAAAACTCTAGAATTAGTACCTGAAATACACATCTACACTGCAGATGTCTATCTTTGCTTAGATTTATCACACCATGAGTGGTATGCTTTGAATTTGATGAAGAGATGAGATAAAGAGGTGACTTTGATTTTTAACAGTGTGAAATGTGCTCAGAAAGGTCACAGATTTTCATCCTGTGCCTAGAGTTGCTGACCACTTAAAAATATTTAGTTCCTACAGATTTTAAAGATACCAGAACATATGCGGAGTAGATATCTGAAGCATTTATACTCAACAATAATACAGAATGTAAATAATGTAGAATAATACAGACGCCAATGAGATGCCAGATTAACTGACTGAATTGTATACCTAATCTCAGTGTTTCATACCTGAGCCTGCAATCATCAGGCTACCCACTTCAGAAGTAGGAGAGTAAGACACATATTGCTTATCCATCTCTGCTGCATGAGCCAGTGGTTTTGTGAATTAAGCACTGGTTCATGACACTAAGTACCGAGAGAAAAAAATGATCTGTATTTAAAAGAAAGAATGATGGGTTGAGACAGAGGAGAAATATCCAGAAAGATTTAAATTCAAAATAATCTAGAAAGCCAAACAGAGCAACACTTTCTGGACCCCTCTGCCCTGTCCATACCCAAGGACAAGAAATGTTAGCTATATCAGTTAAATGGAGGTAAAGAGGAATTACTGGGAACAAAAGCACTGCAAGCTAATAGGTTGTCTCAGTAAGAAAAATAGATAATGCATAGCAAAGCCTTTCACACAAGGATAGTATTTATAACCTGTAAATGAAAGAGTTGACATAACCAGCATATATACAAAGGCATTCCTCAACACAAAATTAATTTCAGTTCTGTGATATTCTTGAGTATGTTTTTTAGTCTGCACGTCTTAACCCTTTTTTTCCCTAGAATAGCCTGTTTTAAAACTGAAACCACTGCTCAAAATACATGAACATAAAAATTAAGATGCACAAAAACATTTTCTTAACTACGTTTTATAAAATTTCATGTGCTCATCATATTGGTGGTGGTTTAGTTCAGAGTGTGTGTACAGTAATATTTTCAGATGTTGTAGAAGTTATACTTACAAAGCTATTTTTTGAGAGGAAGGAAGGGGAGTAAAGTAACAGCATTACATTATATGAAGTAGAACTCTTCATCTATTGTATTTTCTAAGAATCGAAGTCAGATCAGACACCCCACCATTTACCTTCTCAATTAAATTGGTCATCTACTGTCAAGTATGTTAAACCCCCCCCACTTTCCTTGTGAACAAATCTTCAAAAACCATAGAAGTTTCTCAGCATTCAAAAGATTCATATAATAAAACATTTCTTCAAAATAATCATATATGCCCAGTTTCTAAATTACTTTTCATCTGATAAATGCCTTTCATTTGCTGCAGCTAGCAAAGAAGGAAGTGAATGTATATTTTCTCATAGTTGCTGTCTATCAGGGTGCTCTGGGCTCTTCAGCCAGCCATGCAAGAAAATGATAAGCATGATGTTGATAAAGCAGCCGTGATACAAGAATTTAAGGGTAAAAGAACCTCCACTAATCAACTCATATAGTGAAGACATAACTTCCAATCATAATGTCATAATGTTGTTCAAGGACATGCCAGTAGATTGAATCATAATACTTTTTTTTTTCTTTTTTTTTTTTGGTGAACATAAAAATGAGTTTAATGCATGAAATTTTGTGCACTTTACAGTTTAAAAATTGTGAAGTATATTCTTGGAAGAAAATTTAGTCTTCTGATAATAATCCTCAATGTGACACATACATACTACACATTCAGAGTACACAGAAGATAAAAGCAGTTTTAACGTCTGGTCCAAAGTCCATTTAAGTCTGCAGAAAGAATTCCATTACCTTGAATGGGCTTCAGGGACAGAGCCCTCACCACATATGTTTGTAATCTGACTAGCTACCATATACAAACCCTGTTCAAATCATTCTTCCTAGGAACATGAGTAATTTCTCTAGCAACTTGTGCAGGGTTTTTTTTTTAATTCATGATAGTTTGACCTTAATTATCCCAGTAATGATCCCACTCCCCATCTTAGGAGACCTAAGGAGTATTTTGAAGTAAGTAGTGTGAATACTTTGCTGTTGGCATCTTTGGTAATTGTAAATGCTTCTAGCAGCATCTGGCTTTATATTCAAGCATAGCATGTCAACTAATGGAATTACATGTGAGTCTGAAAAAGTTTGAGGTGAAAACAGATACTGCTTTTTCAGTAATAGAGCTTTTTTAAAGCTGATTTTGTTATGCTTTGAGTATTACTTCTGAAGCAAATTTAAGTATTTTAGACATTTAAAAAGTTAATTATGTTCTTAATCATTTGTTGGATTATGTTTACTGTTACTATATTTGTTATGTCTTGGCATCAAGAACATGACTACATGACAGAGATGAGGAAAGGAGACTACGTATTTAAAGGATCTTTCAATATGAAAAAAATCTGCATATGATATTGAAAATGCTGTCTGAAAACAGCACCTATGCTTTATGATTTGCCTGTTGTAGAGAAGGTCTAGAAATACAATTTTGTGAATTCAAGATGTTTTCTTTAAAATGCCTGAGATAGAGCAGTAGTTTCAGATGAGAGATGTTGTATTATCTTGGGTAAAGTACAGAGTAAGTAATAAATAGAATATGTCTGGTAAAGTGATTTAACTAAATATTGCAATGGACTTTCATAAACAATTCTGATAATTGCTTTGGGGTTTTCTCACAAGAGTGAGAAACAGGTGTAGAAGTATAGAAATCTAGGTTTACAAAGTGGTTGCCACCCGTTGATTAACTGTTTGCATACACGACTGATTCTGCAAGGCACAGCAGAGCAGTACTTCCAAATGACAGTAATAAAACAAACGACATAATGTTATTAGTTAATGAGAGAAATTTCAATCCAGTATTGTAATAACAAATGCACGAGGGAGCACTGGCAGCTGCTGTTGGAATGCAAACCAGAACAGCTTCTGAAGCACGATCTGCTTGCCATCATTGGGTTTTCTGGGCGATATGCAAAAGTTATGTTACACTCTTAAGGTATTGCAGGGATTTATTGGCCATGTGAGTGAAAATGAACTGTATTAATATGATGAAGAATAGTAGTAATGTTTTACAAATCAGCTTCTGTAATATGAATTGTAGGTATCCAAGTCTGAAGACCGTCACTTGTTTTTGCGAGATTGGCCTCCATATTTAATCAAGACCTAGGAGCCACTTGTGGGCATGCAATTACACATAATAACCAGACTAAGTTCATATAAAAATAGGAACATAATAATACATTTAACTGAAGAAAAAAAAGCGATCCTTGACCGTGTACTCAAGACCACAAGAATCTTAGTGATATTTAATTTTTATGACAACCAGAAAAATTTACCTATTTAATTCTAGCGTGAATCCATCCATTTTTAGGCACATAGCTTAACTACTAACGTACATGAATGGTTCTGAATAACATTTTTTAAAGTGGTTTTATAGTGTAAAGAGCTGGGATTCAGCTCAGTTATAGATGTTTTCAGTCTAGGTTTCTACAGCTGAGGTAATAATTTGTATAGTTGGGGAGGGAAATGGACATCTGCAGGTCATGACTGATCTATTCCATATTAGCTGTACATTTTAGAGTGGGAGGATTCATACGAGAGTATATTTCAGTATATTTCTTTCCATAAAGAGAGGCTATATGGCTAATCCATATCTTGTTGTTTACACTGAAGATAGTAGGGAGGGAGCTTTTGAAATTGAGGCATGCCTCTGAGAGTGAAACTCGGAGTCCTGTATGAGGTAAAGCTACCATATTCCTTATTAAAAAAAGGGAGGAATGTGGAAGGGAGGTAGAAGCTTGCACAGTAGTTTTATGCCAGCTCGAGGGGGAGTTGTGTGTATTTGTGATCCCTCTTCATACCAAGGTCCTGGTTACAGATGGTTAGAGGCAGGAGGAAGTCTTATAAACTCATTATTCTCCTGACCCAGAGCCCTTCGCATACCAAATCACAATTCTTCTGCCCAGAAATGAATTATCACTACAGCTGCTCTAGAGCCTTGAAGACTTTTCAATGCAGAGGTTCACTAAGCCTCATGTAAGTCTCCCTGTCCTGCTAGCTCTAAAGCCTATGTTTCTCTAAACCAAAGCCCCACAACTCTTCTTAATCCCCTCTCTGTCAGACTACCCCAAATTCCATGCTGTCTGAGACTCCAGCTCTCCCAAACCTTATCCACACTGAGGGCCCCAGTATGTTCTGTCCTGAGACCTTATCCCATTTTCTTGTGGGCCCTCTAAATGCATCACAGGGCTTCCCCATTCCTCCAAACCCATGCCCTGCCTGTGCCGATTGCTCACCCCAGGACCATAGCAGGGCTGCTCAGCTCCTCCTGACCCTGGTGCTGCCAGCATCTATGTCTGCGTGCCCGTGCACTGCTGCAGCCGTTGGGAAAAATCATCCCTAGATTTGGTTCTTCCAGCTGAAATTTTGGGGCAGGTGAGGAATACAGAACCATGAGGGAGAGACAGCAAAACATCTGGGTGACCCATGATCCAATCAGCCCCATAATTATCATCACATGGTAAGTGACATGAATAAAAGAGAGAACCACCAAACATTAGCAGTCAAAAATTCTTTCTCATTTCTTCACCCAAACATTACTTGCATTCACTTAACTGAGACTCTTGTTGTACCTGAAAATAATAAAAACTTCATTGCTACCTAACACAAATCTTTAAACAAGAAACGCAAGTCTTTTAATAAGAGGCTGTGAACTGCCATCTTTCAGACAGAGAAGTGTTTCATCCCTTTTTTTTTTTTAATTTGTAACACTTCTGAAGACTTCATCAGCAGGAGCAGCAAAGGTCCCTTGCAATTTGTTGAGATCTCATTCCATTACAGAAAAGTGCTTTTCAGTATTTTGGTAAGGGGAGCAGTTTCACTGGAAAATGCTGATCCAGTGGCAGTTTACACATTCAACAGGCACATACCAATTGAAGAAAAACTTTCAACATAAAACCCAGCAAGTGTCCTTCTTGAGTTAACCTGTTTCTGGTTTCATTTTCTACAAGCCTACTGCAATTTCTAGGGACTTTGACTTTTGGATCTTGTAACTAATTTGCTCCCTCTTTAGTATTGACCTGTCTTCCAAGCTCCTCCCTGTCTTATGATTATCCATGCTGAACAGTTCATTTATCAGACATCCT
Organism: Haliaeetus leucocephalus; assembly: GCF_000737465.1. Lineage (NCBI taxonomy): Eukaryota > Metazoa > Chordata > Aves > Accipitriformes > Accipitridae > Haliaeetus > Haliaeetus leucocephalus. The sequence continues at coordinate 4,185,011 of NW_010973220.1, forward strand.
GGATATCAGACTGCTGAGCTCAGGTAGACCTTGGTGCTGTATTTGCTGGGCCATTTGCTAGCCCACCCATCAACCTCAGCTTCTCATCTCCTTTGACTTTGTGACCAAGTCAGCATTTTCTCCTAACATTTCCTTCCCATCGCTATGTATCTTGTGGATCACCAGACTTCTCTCCTGGTTTGTCACGAGGCTACTGAGCACCCCAGCCAGCCCAAGAAGTCAGAAAACTAAATTCTGGGAAACAAAGGCAGCATTATGTTTTCAAGATACAATCTCTTGAAATTTTGTCGGTTACAGAAAACAACAGGCAAGACTAGGCAGCTTTTGTCTAGCTTGTTTTTTAGAATTGCCCTGATGGATACTGTGCGCCTTCATAAGGCAATCTGTTCCAGACCTTGGCTATCACTTCTAGTAAGCTTTTCTTTATGTGTAAATTAATCTCCCTTTCCACTGTTAAAGCTTATTACTTGTACTACCCACAATGGACATGAAGAATAGTTGATTCTGTTCCTCTTTGCAGTTACCTTTTATCATGTTTCTCCTCAGTTTTAGGCTGGATTCAGCTTACATTATTTACATTTTTCATTACAAGTCATATCATAATCTCTGATGATTTTTGTTGTTGTGCCCTCTATTCCTTCTAGACAATCCACATACTTTTGGAATTCTGGTACCAAAATCAAATGTAATATTCCAGGGAAAGGTGTCTTAAAGCCAGCTACAGCAGAAAGATTATTTAAATATTTTATAGGCTATGCTCTCTTCTTTATACACCAATAGCACAGTCTTTTTCTTTCCTATGGACAGTTATTCTAGAGCCTGGATTTGTGCCATGGGCTACTTCTGCCTGAGTGTAATATTTTTCACTTCTCTTTGGGGACATTCATCCTCTTTTTACAGAACATCTATCCAATATACAGTGGTCATTTTGAATTTTAGTTGTGTCAGCAAGAATGCTTACAGCTATCCGCAGCTTGGCAACACCTTCAGATTTCATAATTACACACTGCTTAAAACTTTCATTTTATCATACTGCTCATTAAGGAAAACACTGATTAGGCCAACAGTAGATCCACATGAATCTCAAATCAGTATATTCTGGTTTAACAGGGAACCAACTCTCTGAGTATAGTTTTCCAACTGGTTTTGCATATAAGAGTAACTTAATTTAGACCATTTTTAGTCAGCTTATGAGAACATTATATTGGTATCAGAAGCTTCACGAAAGCTTTTTTTGCCTACTAAACAAGTAAAATCTTGTTTTACTTTCTCTCTCTCTTACACCCCCCCCCCCACCTACACTCCCACACCCCACTTAGAGAAATTGTTTTTGAAAAACTGTTTTGTCTCTTAGTCATCATCCCTTTTGCTGAGGCTTGCAGTCTTTTTGTTTGGTAATATATACCAGTATTTTTCTAGAAATGGCAAGTAGTCTGACTGATATACAGTTTTCCAGATCTTTTTGCTTTCCTTTTTTTCAGGGTAGACAGGTAACTTGTTTGATTTTTTTTTTCCAGTCTTCCAGAATCCCATTCATCATCTGTGAGTTTTTTAAGTGCTTCTGAAATTGCTTCAGCAAATCCTCTGTACTCCCTGAATTTCATCATGTCTGGATGATTTAAAGCCAACTAACTTATGTTTGTATTCTCTAACCTGTTTCCTTTTTTCTATCTTAAATGCTTTGTTGTGTTAATTACATTATCTGCCTGATTGCATCTAACCTTTTTAGTGAAGACTGAAGCAGTAAATCCATTAAACATTTAGGTTTTTTGTTAGTGCCATGACTTGATAGCTTTTTTCCTGTTGAGTAGTGGATCAGCTTTTTCCTTTGTCTTCCTCTTGCAACTAATGTACTTACTGATCTTTTTCTTTGTTTGCCTTGCATGTTCCTTGCTGGTTGTTTCACATTTTGTGCCTTCACTTTTCTCAGTGTGCCTTTCCATATTCGTGGTAGTTCTGTTATTATTTTGTTCTTCATTTCTCTCCTTAGTGATTTGAATAGTACTCATTCTCTGTACATACTCTTCTTGTGGCTGAAGTAATGACTTTGTGATTTTACAAAGTTGGTCTTGCACAGTTTCTATCTTTCTTCTGTGCTAGATAATTTACAGTCACATTTTCAATAGAATTTCTTTAAGGAAGTTCTTCTTTGATTTTTTCCCAGGGGATCTTACTCGTCATTTCTGAGTTTCCTGAAGTTTTTGGTTTTTTTAATATCTTTTGTATTTATTTTATTGTTCTCCTTCCTTCCCATCCTAAGATTGAAAATGCTATGGTTCTGTGGACACTCACCTAAATCTCTTACCATCTGCCTTCTTTTGTAAGGTCTATGTCTTTTTGCTTTCTGTTTTGTGTAACAAATCACTTCAGTCCATCTGAAGAGATTGTTGGATAGTCTGCATTTCAGTATATTCCTTTCCCCCCCAAAATATTTACTTACTTAGAGATCAGAATTATCTCTGGTTTATGTTTCAGGCAATATTTCTTAGATGCTCGTAAGAATTATCATTATCTATTCAGTCTTCCTGGTTTGGCACTAGTGTAATAGCCTCCCACTTTCCTTTCCTCATTGTTATAGAAGATAACAGATAACAGAATAAGCAGTCAATAACAGAAAACATGATAGTGACATAGGACAAATCATATATTTTTATCTATTTTTTTAATATGAAAACAAAGATGTAATATTAATGATGTTTCAGACATGTCATGGCTTTGTATAGTCGTAAGAGTAGCTAGACTATTTATGGCACTTAATGTATGAAACATGCTGATCAAATGTTAAATAATCCTCACAGCCTCCTTCTCATGCAAGTAAGTATATTATCCTAACATCACAAAGGAATAGAAATAGAGGGGATTACAGGATTTCCCCAAGTCTTCACAGCTAGTCAACCTCTGGTCAGTTTGGCGTTCCTGGAACTTGAGGCTTCCCGGTTCCCAGTACTATTCAGTGATCCAAACTACCCTCCATTATTGTGGGGAAATTTTAACTATTTTACTTCTATTTCCCTATCCTCAATTCTCAGTCCTAAGTAACATGTCATACATTTCAATCTTGTCTGAGAAGGCGGCTTTCCACTATAACTTAACTATATTGCAGTACTATGAAACAGATTCTGTACAATACCCTGTTATAACAGCATATATGATAAGAGTACCTACTTGGTTTTTGTGGAGTCTTCTAGTGTTTCTGTTACTGAAACATGTAGAAAAACTTTACTTGAAAACTATGCCAGTTTTGCATGATCCAGAAGCCTCCTTGTGTTGTTGGAGGGTTTTTTTTACAAAGTACTATCAATTGCTGTTAACACAAATAAGGATCTAATAGATCCAGTCTTAGGCTGGATAGCTTTTAATGGCATAAGCAGTCTAACCTGTTCAGTCAGCGAAATACACAGTTCAAAGTGCTGTTTAATCACTCACTATGCCGTAACTATGACTGACAAGTGACTTGTATACTGTATGGTTTATTACCACACAGTAGGAAAACTGTAATTTTTGTTCAGATTTTAGTACTTCACATTCAGTGAAAGTAAAGCTTCTAAGTCTGTAAATAATTTTTGAAGCATTGGATCATGAAGCTTAGTCCAGAGAAGCAATTAAACACCACACATGGTAGTTAAACACCAACCTCCATGGGTTCAGGCTTCTTTCCCATATTAAGATCTGACACCCGGATTTCAGTGTGATGTGTGACAGCCTGCTGAAGCTCTATGTCAATGCGTGAACTGGCAGACATTCTTGAAACAAGTGCGTCAATAGGCTTAATGTGTACAGCTGATAACTGACTTTCATGTGATGCCAGAAGAAGTCAAATTGTATTGAACAGTAATGTTTTAGGATGACTCATTCACAAACTTATCTTTGATAGTGAATACCAGAAACTGGAGAAAATTTGATTTTATACATTCAGAACTGTAATCTGAAAACCTGCCATTTAGCTGGTACCTAACTCTATAGGTGCTGCAGTTCCTAAATTCCTGATGGTGCTCAAAAAGTGTATGTTCATAAAAATGTAGAAACACTTCAATTTCTAAAGTTTTAAAAGCTTTTAACCTAACTGTAGAGGCATACAAAAATTAGGGGTCCCCATGCCAAAACCCTGGTTCTCCCAGAGTGTGCAGGATTAGGCTCACTATGAAATGCTGTAGCAGCCCTGGCTTTTCTTGGAGGCTCCTGCAGAACTGATAGTCTTATTTTGTGTACTAATTGATATCACTGAACAGAATACAGGAGATCCAGGTACACTTGCTTTCCACCTGAAGGAATTAGATAGTTTCTTTCACTATTTTAGACTCAATTTAGCATGAAAATGCAGGCTGAAACTCGAGCAGCTTTGAAAACTTTTCAAACTCCATTCTCCAAAACAGATTTCTTTCCCGCCTGCTAGATAAAAGAACAACACTGTTCTCACTATTAATCCAAATAATTGATTTCCTTCAGATAAGCACACTTAACGCATTATTTGAAAAAGCGGTAGTTTTTCTTGTCAGCATTTGATCCAGAATCTCTCTGGCTAGTATCCCATGCTCAGTTTTTCATTCCTGGGAAGATGTAATCACCAAGTTCCACTAACACACAACATGAATGAATTTCCTGTGTGTTTCACAGTCAAGGATCAGACCACAGTACAGCACAACAAAAAAGATCAAGGGCCGGTAACATCAATAAACAATGACTTCCTTATCACTATGAACAGTATGAGATTTCCAAGCTCATTCTCCCCTCTGGCCTTTGAGATCAAAGATCAACAAATGATTATGTTATAAAACAGAAGTAGATGATCCAACCCAGCAGTGGCTTGCATCGTTTTTCTCAGAGGAACTTAGAAACGGTTACTGGGTAATTTCTCTTTCAGTCTGAAAACCATTATCTGTGGAGCATTAGTGGAACCAGGCTATTTATTCTGTCCCATGCCATACAGGAGGCCACTGTGTGAGATAGATGGATGCCACAACCTTGGCTACACTTACACATTAACAACACATTATGTTGTGTCTTATTTTCAACTGATGCACATAACTAACCGTCAGAATATCTTTGGCAGTTTAGCTTCTAAATAATAAATAGTCTCCCTCAAGCAAGAAAAGGAAAAGGAAATACTCTGAAGAATTAGGCGAGCTGTTTTCTCCATCTTCCACTGAAGGTAGAGATCTCTGCTGTCCGAAGTGTTAGTAAAACTCACAGTCTTCTTCGGATTTTTGCCAAGTTAGAAGACCAGATAGCATTGGTTTACAAAAAGGTTTTCTTTTACCTTCAGCATGCTAGGATGCTCCTTAGAAATCTGTCTGTATAGCTGGCTCACCTTAGTACACAAGCATTCTTGAAAAGTTGAAGTGTTATTATTTAATAATCAGTGGCTTCCTACCTTCAGGTCTTGCTCTCCTGGATGTTTTGATCATGGGCCTTGTTAGGGAAATGAATTGAAGTTTATTTTCTGGGACAGGGAATTGCTGCATACCTGGATTTTATCCCAACACAGATTCAGGAAATGAGCTGGTCATGCAGCCAGACCCAGGAAAAAATAATTCTGGAGTCCTAATGCGCTTGGAGATAAAGATACTCAGAATACTTAATTGTAGGTGGATTTTTTAGAAGTTAAGATATAGTTCAGAAAGTCATTTCAAATTGGACTGCAATGGAAATAATTTTTTGCTAGAAAAGGTACCTTAAATAAAGTCAGCACAGTACAAACTGGTTTTTTGCTGCAGTATTTCTTTTCCAGTTATCTGGTTTTGTGGGATGAATCAGAAAAAATCATATTAATATGGTAGAGTATTCTTTAGGAAAAATATATTGAAATAACAGTGTGCTGCATCCTTGCTTTGGGAATGGAAAATGGGTATTATTAAATTCTTAAATGGGTGATAACTAATCTGTATATCAAGCAACACACATTCATTAAAATTAAAAATAAATATATTACTGGTAGATATATACTAAATAATTGCAAAACACTAAACCAGCTAAGATATGTTTAGTAGTATATCACTGAGTTGGATACATTTACTAGGATATCCGTAAGAGCTTCCTCTGCCCTTTCTCAATGCTAACCAACATTTCAGTGTTTCACTGACTAAATCGTCAGTGGTAGCATATCTTATTAGTGCCAGACAAAATCAGTACAGCAAGCAGGAGCAGATTTATCAGTTGGGTTTTTTTCCCCTTGTGATTCCTGAGTTTTGGGGAATCTTTGCTGAAAATAATTAATTTATGTAATGGGTTAGACCTTTTAGGCTTCATCAGGAATTAGCATATAATCAGGTGAGAGGCAAATTTACATTTCATAATTGTGTTTACATTTCATGATTGTGTTAGTCATTTGCACTTGAAGGCCCTTGCAAAATTAATTTAACACCCAAAGGTTCCCAAACAGCAGAGAATCTTACAGTAAAATATTTTTCCTTTCCCCCCCCCCCCCCCCCTTTAATTCAAAGAAAATATCTTTGTGGCAATTGAAGACCCATGAGATAGGTAAACTCAGTACTAAATTGACCTAGCACTAAACCTGACTGAATTTGCAGATCCTATGACTGGGATTAATCTCTTCTAGTTTTAGTCACCTATAAAGTAGCTAAAAGAGTATCTAATCTATTGCCTCATTTAGGCTCAGCATAGTTCATGAAGAAAGAAAAGGAACTCCAGAGCGCAATTCATCCCATCCAAAGGTGGATGGCTGCCATAATCAGGATGAATTGCCCTTCAGAGTTGTTTGTCTGAGTGGGAATTATGGCTTGCACAGTTAAAGCATCTTTTTAATTAATCAGTAATCTTAGGTTTGCCTCAGGGATAAAATATGAGGAGGTGCCTATCTGAACTCACTGATTATCCAAATAGCTAGGGTGGGTGAAGGATTTGACTTTTAGATGGCTAAAATAAGGTGAAATGAATCCTGCTTTATGCTTTGAAAAGATGACACTTTGGCAAGAATTGTCTCATTATTATGATACTTCAAATTATCATTCTTAAACATATAGAAAGAAGAAAATACTATCCACTTTATTCCCCCCCCATCTCAGAATATCATTAAGGAAAAATACATGGCATCATTGTCTTACATAGCTATATAAACTAAGCCAACCATGAGAAATTTAAAACCAGTACTTATTTATTTACTTATTATTGAAGAGTATAGATTTGGTGGGATTGTAGCAGCAAGTTATTAATGATGCATAAAGTACTGCATCAACAGTTAAAAGGCAGAATAAAGCCAGAATTTTGCAATTTTTAAATTGTGTTATTATTTATTGTAGATTTAGAAAAGCTGAAACCAGTAAAGCCCAAGAAGCAGGGAACATTCTGCTGGAAAAAAAGATAAAAGAAAAAAAACCCAGTTTTTCTTTTGTATAGGGTTTTTTTTTTGCCTTTTTTCATTATTCCTCTGAGTCCTTTTTTGTATGTGCCATCTATAAAGACATATGACTGTAATATGAGTGTTCACAGACCTGTGTCTGCTCAGTGGAATGGTTTATGTTACGGTGCATTTTTCCACAAAAAAATAGTTATGGGTGTCATCTTTCCTCACGTAGATGAAAGTTTCCTAAGCCCCATATTTCTAGTTGATGCATAATGGTTCTTACAATGCTACTTTCTTCCATGGTTCCTAAATGACCAATGATTATTGCTCATGCCATACAGAAAGTCAGTTAATTTATGCAGCTGAACCAAGCCATGCAGAAAGATGTCAAGTGAAAGAAAAAACCTTGAAAAAAATCCTCACGATAGGAATAAGTCAGAGAATCTAAGAAACAGTTGTTTAAAGAATGTTCTGATACTCAGCTTCAGATAAGTAATGGTCGTTGCAGCTTCAGAAGCACACTTCAGTGCTATTCATTGCACACGTGCTCTGCTCCTGAGCCTCCTAGCATGTGACTAGTCACGTATTTATTATAGAACAGCATTAAGGTATATTAAGGTATAGTAATTTGCATTATCTACCAGCTAGAGGAGAAAGGGATCCCTTCCATTTCAAGTAAAATGGCAGCTTTCTGAGGGCAATTTCCCATCCTCAAGGAGAGTCCTTCATCAGCAGTCACGCTGGTTTGAGGAGTCTTCCTGAACCACTGGTAACAATACACAGGAGTCTTAAGAAAGAGCAAGATGATCCTGTATCTCTGCTGTAAATGTGATCCCCCTAAGGCCCACAAATAAAGAGAGAGAGGAAATTAGTTCTCACAACAGAACATTCTTGTAGTATTTAATATGCACAAACTTCCAATATGAACTTCTGGTCACAGAAGAGAATAGCAGGGCACTTCTAAGAGTCTCGGGAGACTGAGAAGTTCCCTGGCTGTTCACCTTCCTCTTGTTTTCACAGTATGTTGTTAATTTGGAAACATATCGTTCCTGTGTGCATGGGATATGAGAAGGGAGTATTTTGTTGTTTTCTAGGCAGATGATTTTCATGGTCATGGAGAAAGCTTCTACATCTTTTGAATATCGTGTTCAGAGCAAGTCTGTGTTCAACAGCTGCAGTTATCACTCATCCTTCAGGTTTAAAGTAGGACAAATTTACAGGGCCTTCTTATGAGAGAGGCATACCATTGGAACTGAAATGGAAGTTTTCTTTCCTTGGATGGTCATAGCAGATCAGTGTTCTTGGTTCTCCTTCCCCCACCCTGTTCTCCATGGACTGCAGTCTGGACAAGAGTTGTGGTCACATCCATTTTGTCACTGCTAGGCAAGTGGCCGGTTCAGGAAATAGTTTAATACGTGATCTTCTTGTGAAATTGGATTTGGCAGGGGATTAAAAGGCGTCTGCTAAATTGAGAGGAGAGTGGGGCTGCAACTGTCAGTCTTTAGTAGACGACACACAACTTCTATTGCTTTTCTCTCCTGTATCTCTTTTATCTCTTTGATCTCTATTAGTAGAGGGTGAGGGAGCCCCATCAGCAGTTCCGGAACCAAGTATAAAATTTGGAAGTGAGACAAAAGGTGCACAAGAGGCAGAGAACATTACAGCACTGTCTTCCAGATTACAGAAGGAAGGTTGCCCAGAACTGGACATGTTAGCTATATCAGCATGGCTAACTCCACAGGTCTAGGGAGGCATTATCAGTCTGCAGGCCAAGTAATACAGTGTGGCACATGTCCACACTACTTAGGGATAGCTCCTTCTAGAGCAGACCACATCCTTTTCATGTACCACTTGGCTGTTTATGCATTCTTGATTTTACATGACCTTTTTTTTAATGCATTTTTTCAGTCTGCAATAATATGAAGGATGCATTGCATCCACCAAAATGAACTGAACGTGCTATGCTATATGCCCAAGGGTGTCAGAAGAATGAAGGGAATGGGAAGCTTTCTGGAGCAATATTGGAAGAGAGTGGAGAGTGCCGAAGCTTACACAGGTTCAGCTATACTGTTTTTTCGGAGTGGTCCCTGTGGTAGACCTGTCTATAGGACCATACAGGTTATCTTGGAAAGAACTAGTTGGAGCGATCTGAAACAAACCTGTGAGTGAGCTATTAGTTATGGGTCCAGTGGTTAATATGCGTATATAAGAGTAGATGCACACACATTTATCTTGTGTGACTATTAGGTCAATATTAAACTAATTGTAGACATCAAAAAGAAATGGGACATCACTTTGAACTTGCAGAGGTATATTTTTCAGCTTGTCTACAGGTTGTATATTTTCTTTAAGAGTTCATTACTTTCACCAGAAATTTGTTCTATGTTATAGAGTGCATTCATGCAGTTAAAGTTAGATGAATACCTCATTTTAAAAACATACCTAGTTGCAAGAAAATAATCTCTGGACAAACAAATCTCTGGAGGAGACAGAGTTTGATCTCATTTTCTACAGTGGAAATTCAGATACAGCTGTTACAGGTCAATAATATGGAAGTTATAAGTAAATTTGTAACTAAGAAACCCAAGCTATACAGGTGAAATAGCAAAACTGATGATGATTGATACAATGGAGTGGATTGTTGAGCTTGTCACCATCAGCTCCCTCAATAGCAAATTAAGTGAGAGGCACTTTTTTTGGCATGATTCATCTCCCCATAAATATTTTGGCATGATTCATCTTCCCATAAACATCTAAAATAGGTCAGATGAATCATGCCTTAAACATCCCCATAACTTTTTAGTGTTGAAAAAAAGAGAATATGGTATTTAGCTGAGGTGGTAGCTGAGATGAATCAGCACCTTGTATACTTGTGTGATAAGTGTGATAAGCTGATGTGCTCTTTTGCTGTCTTCTTCCTTGTGGGTTTTGGGTTTGGCATTGTCATTATTTAGTAAACATCACTGCTTTCATCAGTATTCGCATGCATAAGTTCAAGGTTATATATGAACTGAACAGTATAAATTGGAAGGCTCCATAATGAGCCTATACTTTGTATTCCAGAGGTAAAATGTGTATCAATAGCTGACATCACAGTATATGTTACCCTAGGAGTATAGTAATGTAAATCAGATTCTCATGCGGAGTCATGACAAAATGCAGAAAAGGGCAAAATGTTCTCCCATATCCTACGAGGTTCCACTGGAAGTAGTTAATTCTGCTCAAGCCCAGCTGTCACCAGTGCTGATAAGACTGTTAAGAGATAACGGACCTCTTGGCACAGCTATGGAGCAGTATTGGTAAGATGTAAAGGTTGTTCACTTCAGAATTGTTTTCCACAACGTTTTCACTGATTGATTTGTTTTGTCAATATACCCATTCAGAAGTGCACTAGTAGTTGTCTTTGGATTTGTAGAGGTAGCAAAAGACTGAAGAGGGTGAATATTTTTTGTTTGTTTGTTTAACAGAAAAAGGGGAAGCTAGAGCATTTTAAACTGCTCAGTTATTGGGAATAAAAAGCTGAAATATTTAGAAGCTAAATACAAGAACATATCAAGTTGATAAGTAACAATGAAACTGTGTTTACTGGGGACAAGTTGGGTCAAACTAATCTAATTTCCCTGTATGGAAATGGAAACAAAATGTGGGCATGTGAGAAACACAGATGTTAAGTCACTTGCCTTTCCTAAGTCTTTTTACCCTATTCAACATGCCATTCTCATAAGTAAGGAATTGTTTTGATAAAATTACCCCTAAACAGATGTAAAACATTTTGGAAACCTGTATTTGATTGGTTAGCAAGTGTTCATGGTCAGAAGAGAAAGACACTTGGGTTGTGGTTCTTGGGCAAGTACAGCCACCATTTTCACTACTGTGTTGAATGGTGAAATAATCAGTGTGCTCTCAACAAGTGAGGGAGGGCAATAAGAGCTCATGCGCAGGCTGGAAAATAGACCTAGAATTCAAAATAGCTGGATGCCATTCAATGGGGACATATGCAGATTCTGCATTTAGGTAGGAATAAGATGAGTTGAAGATTGGAGAAATACAGGCTCAGCAGTTGTTTGTTGAAATGATGTAGAGAGCTTAGTGGTTCCCAAAGTGAACATGAGTTAGAGAAGCGATGCTATTCCAAAATAGGTTAACAAAACATTTTTGAAGTACCCAGTCAGGCAGAGCTATATATGAGTTTGGAACTCCTAACATATACCTTGTCCACTTAAGCATATCATTTGGGCAATTTAGACTTGCCTTTGGAAGTCTTCAGGATTAAGTTCAACTACATAGAGGCAGAATGGACCCCCTTTATGACTGAAAGAAGTGGGATTGTTCATTTTAATAAAAAGAACAGAAAAGAAATTTGTAACAGTTTTCAGGAGTACAATTCGTCACCTAGCTTCTCTGAACTAATCACCCTCTTTCTCTGTATAAATAGAGGAGAAAGGCAGTGTGATTCATCTCATTTCCATGTGGACACCTAAACTAGGTCAGATGAATCATGCCATCATCCTCTCTACTGATTAGCTGAGAGGTAGACTCATCTGCTTTGGAGATGCATTTGGTCTTTGGAGATGTCTACAATCAGGTGGGGAGGATCTAATCTGAAATACCTAAAAGGAGGAAGAAGCAAATAATTTGTTCTCACTGATGAGAGCAAATAAGAGTATGGGGAAGTACTGGAACAATTTTATTGGAGGTTATGGCCTCTTTATTACTGTACATTTTTAAAGAATAGGTTAGGTTAGATAAATATGTTAAAATATGGGATCGTAAATCTAGTTGAACCTGCCCGGGGTTCAAAGGATGGATTAGAGGACATCTCAAGTTCCTCCTAGCCCTGTGCTTCTGTGTGGTTTCTTTATTTAGCGAGAGATATTCCAGTCCTACATAAGCTAGGATACACAGCTGTAAAGGGAATAGGGAGGTAACTATCCAATTTTGAGTGATGCAAGAGATGCATACCCCTTGTCACATTGCATGGTAGGGCAGATCACATGATGGGGTGGAAATCACAGTGGGATTTTAGTTTGGAAGAGACAGATATTTCCAGCAGCTACTATCTCAAGCTCCTTCCTGGAAAGTATTGTGTACCTTGAGAATGTGTGAGTTGGCAGTGCTGTTGTTGAACAGTTGAACAGTTGCAAAACAGGGCTTAGCAGAGCATCTACAAATAGTGGTAGGGTGAAAGGCTATTAGCACCCTCAGTAAAGCTAGTAGATAATGTACTGGTTATACTCATGAGCTCTCTGAAAGTCAAAAAATTTAGCATTTAAGAAGACAAATTATGTTTTATATATTTGGAAAAAATTTGCTGAAGGTTAAAGAGCATTAAGATATAAAGTTTAAGGGAATAATTTAATGAAGCCATATTTATGTAATTACTCATACTACAGTAAACATAATTGATTTATGTTTAAATCTAACATCTATTGTTCTTTGGTCCATTGAGTGTGCTCTAACTAAACATTAATAGTCATCAAAAAACATCTTGACAAACAAAATAATAGATGAGATAATCTCATGAAAAAAATTGGATTACTGTTAAAGGATTTCAAAAATCTTCAGACTAGACCGCATCTTGACAACATACATAGACTATAGAAAGAAATCCAGATTATATAAAGAAATACAGGTTTTAACTTCTTGTTCACTGGTGCCATGAGGCCAGAGAGCTGGACTGAAAAATCAGATGGAATTTCCCCTTGGCCAAGGCCATTCTACCTGATACAAGCAACAAGTGCAGTAGCTCCCCCAGAAAGTATAGGGAGAAACATCACTCTGCCAGGTGTTCTGGTTTGGGGTTTTTTTTGGTTTTGTTTTTTCTTTCCCCAACAGATATGCTTAGTGGGGGTATACTCAGCAGTCTTAACTGACTACATGTGAACCTTAACAATAAACAGTATGTAATGTGTTTTTACCTTTTTCATGGTAAAAGCCATTCTGTTAAAAGAGCTTGAACATCATGGAGCATATCCAGAACTTTCACCTCAAGAGCTTCTGTTGCAGGCTTAAATAAATGCACAAAAACCTCTAAGAGTGTTAGTGGGGAGCAAGCAGAATGCAAGCAAAGGGGATTCATCTGTTTTTGTCCTTCAGCTTTGTCTGCATTCAAAAGTGTGTATGACTTGGAAGTGGAGCTAAAGGCAAGTTTCTCATAGGAGACTCCCTTCTGAAGGGAACAGAAGGCCCAATATGCAGACCGGACCCATTTCTTAGGGAAGTCTGCTGCCTCCCTAGGGCCTGGGTTAAAGATGTGAAGAGAAAGCTTCCTACCCTGCTAAGGCCCTCAGATTGTTATCCATTATTGATTTTTCAGGTAGGCAGTGATGAAGTTGCAACAAGAAGTCCAAGGGTAATTACGAGAGACTTCAGGGCCTTGGGACAACTGGTTAAGGAGCACAAGCAGTGTTCTCCTGTATCCTTCCAGTTGCAGGGAATGATGAGGGAAAAAACAGGAAGAGCCAGCAGATCAATACCTGGCCCTGAGCCTGGTGTCACTGGCAGAATTTTGGGGTTTTTCACCATGGGCTGGTTTACATGGCACCAGGCCTGCTGGCAACAGGCGGGGTACTCCTGTCTCAAAGGGGGAAAAGGATGTTTGCACAGGAGTTAGCAGGGCTCATTGAAAGAGCTTTAAACTAGATTTGAAGGGGGAAAGGGATAAAACCAGGCTCACTAGAGATAAGCCTGGGGGCAGCCTGCCAATGTTTGAGGGACGGTGTGCTAGTGAGGTCCTTCAGTCTGCCATCCCAGTGGAGACAGGGGATGGAGATCCATGCAGCAGCAAAGATGCAAGGGTTATTGATGTGTTAGAAAACACGGAAGTGGAAAAGAGTTGTGGTGAATGGAGTTAAATCCCATTGGTGGCCGGTCACAAGTGGTGTTCCCCAGGCTCAGTATTGGGGCCACTTCTGTTTAATATCTTTAACGATGATCTGGACGAGGGGATCGAGTGCACCCTCAGTAAGTTTGCAGATGACACCAAGCTGGGCAGGAGTGTTGATCTGCTGGAGGGTAGGAAGGCTCTACAGAGGGATCTGGACAGGCTGGATCGATGGGCCAAGGCCAATTGTATGAGGTTCAACAAGGCCAAGTGCCGGGTCCTGCACTTGGGTCACAAGGTCACAACAACCCCATGCAACGGTACAGGCTTGGGGAAGAGTGGCTGGAAAGCTGCCTGGCAGAAAAGGACCTGGGGGTGCTGGTCGACAGCCGGCTGGATATGAGCCAGCAGTGTGCCCAGGTGGCCAAGAAGGCCAACGGCATCTTGGCTTGTATCAGAAATGGTGTGGCCAGCAGGAGCAGGGCAGTGAACATCCCCCCTGTACTCGTCACTGGTGAGGCTGCACCTCGAGTCCTGTGTTCAGTTTTGGGCCCCTCACTCCAGGAAAGACATTGAGGTGCTGGAGCGTGTCCAGAGAAGGGCAATGAAGCTGGTGAAGGGTCTGGAGCACAAGTCTTATGAGGAGCGGCTGAGGGAACTGGGGTTGTTTAGCCTGGAGAGAAGGAGGCTGAGGGGAGACCTTATCGGTCTCTACAACTGCCTGAAAGGAGGTTGTAGTGAGGTGGGGGTCGATCTCTTCTCCCAAGTGACAAGCGATAGGACGAGAGGAAACGGCCTCAAGTTGGTTGCGCCAGGAAAATTTTCTTCCCTGAAAGGGTCGTCAAGCCTTGGAACAGGCTGCCCAGGGAAGTGGTTGAGTCACCATCCCTGGAGGTATCTAAAAGACGTGTGGATGTGGCACTTAGGGGCGTGGTTTAGTGGTGAACTTGGCAGCATTAGGTTAATGGTTGGACTCAATGATCTTAAAGGTCTTTTCCAACCTAAACAATTCTATGACTGTAGGTGCCAAAGCTACTAGCGACAATGGATCATTTAACATGTATTGTTTAGTTCTTAGTTTCTAAAGAATGGGTTATGAGTTGGTGTAGAAATGAATTGTATTAAAATCAGGAGTCATACTGCCTAAGAAGGGGTGAGTCAGAGTGGACTATTCCAATCCATATCAATATTTGATTTTAATATGTTATAATCAAAAGCAGCCACACAGAATATTCTGTACAACTGTCATAAAAATTCCTTCTAGAAACAATTTATCTTTCCTGAGACTTCCTCAGTGTTGAAATGTTTTCTGGATTTCACTTAAATTTGATAAGTTTATATACTAAAGCTTTATGTCTTTCCCTAACCAGTTTGGAGAACTGGATTTTTATGTTGTTGTTGACAGGTGCTATTTTCCTCTTGTCATTGGGAAAGAGCGTATTTGTCAGCCTGATTATGCACCTCCCCAGAGTTTCTATCTTGTCAAGTTAGAAATGGTACATTTATTAATGTATCTGAAACCTGGAAGTGCATACTTCATTCCTTTTCACAGTATTGTTCAAACTAGGTACTGAAATATATGGCATAAACCAAAATATTTTTACATCACCTACATGAAGCAGAATTTTGCACATATCACTGATCACTAATATACCAGAGCTATGCGGAGGGACATGGAGTGTTTCTTCCTGATATGCAGTAGTTACAGAGGAATATAGAACTAACTTCAACAGAATACAGCTCCAGTCATAACTTAATTGTTCCTGAATCTTCCGTGGAAAACATGGATGTTTGTTTAAGAAATGCAGCCTCGAAGGACATTGTTTTCCTCTCTTTTTTTCTCAATAAAAGTGAAGTGAAGCAAAGCAAAGTGAAGTGAAAGATAATAAATGCATCTAATCCCTTACCAAACTCTTTGGAGGCTCTGTGAAACTCATGACATGTAGTCATATGTTAAGTAAACAAACTCCTCACATTTCTTTGACTGATGTGACAATTTTTGGTGTGGAATTCCTCAGACTATCAGATGCAGGAATTCCTGATGCAGGAAACCTCAACCAACGCCTAGAAGAAAGCTATCAAATTAAATATTCTGTGGTACAAAATGAATATATTTACTTGTTTGATGTGCAAGAGATATTGATCCGTAGTGTTACATCTGGTAGAACCTGATTATCATTTACTTTAACCTGTATAAATCAAAAATGAGCTCACTGAAGTTGAGTATTGCCAGCATAAAACTGGGATAATTAAAAAAAAAACAAAGAGGTTCTAAACTTTCAAATATAAAGACAAAAGCTTCACCTGATGCCAACCATCATCATAGCTTTATGGAAATCTTCCTGAGGTTGTTCTTTCTCTTTATATGTAATTCCTCTGTGATTTCCTGATAATTACTTTTTATAAAGCTAGCATGTAAAGTTGTGATGCTCAGACAACCCTCTGGAAACCAAGTATATACTTTATTTCATTCTAAGAAAAACATGTTCCCAGTTGTGCAGAAGGAAAGAGGATTTGCATAAATATATTAGAAATTTGTCATTTATCTACCATTGAGACCCCTTTGTAGAAACATGATCTTCTCAGTTCTTTATTCGTATAAATTTCAGTATCATGTTATGTTTGTTGACACTTTCTCTTAATACCAGTTCCTTACAAAAATCTTAGGGATTCAGCCTGACTAAATGCAGATCTTAGTATATCTGAACAATTTGTTCTAATGTTCCTTTATAGTCAATGGAGAGGAACAAGCACTTCCAGAGAGCAGTTAATCTCAACCAAAAGTCGTCATCTAAAGTCAGAGATGACTCATGCCTTAGAAGTGCTTGTTTCTCTCACCTGACTTTTAGGGAGCTTCAGGTGACTAGCTCACATACATACGTTTGAAGTTATGTGAAATGAATTTTACCTTCTAATCAGTTAATTTTTTGACCCTCCTATCTCAACATCATCCTGCTATAAATTCCAAATTTTGCTTTTTAAAAAATACCCTTTACATACACCTGAGATGACTTGCCTTCCTTATTTATTATGGCAAATGTGTAAAAATGCATATCATAAATCATTATCAGTTTAATGTCCTTTTGCAAACCATGCACAACATTTTACGTCAAAAGATTTTCAGACAATTTAATTATATGATACCAGTTTTAAAGCTGTGGTCCCCTGGAATGTTCTGCTTGCAGCTCTGAGTGTATTTTATTCTAAGGTGGTAAGCAATATATTCAGAGTTTAGAAATACTTTCCTCCAGCGAGAAAGTATTGCCTGTGAAATACATAAAACAATGCAAAATCAGAGCAGCATCTAAGAGGAAAAAAGGTTTTGGTAGGGCTCTATTTATTGCTAGTTGTTTCTCCTCCTGGCACCATACAAAACAATCTGCTGTTGTTGCTTCCAAAATGGCAAGATGAATGGTCCCATAGTCACCACTATGAAAAGGATAAGAACAGACTGGGGAAAAAAAAAAAAAAAAGAACAATTTTGGGAGAAAGGTGGAATCACTGATTATAACTAGATAAAATAATAACCATGTGTTATTCATTCATTTGATTATTATTCATTCATTCATATGGCAGTCCTTCAATATTAAAATATCATCTATCAAGGTATGATTAAATAATTTACATTTCAGTTACAACTTAGGAGTATGTTAAATAGCAGATTCTAAGGCTAGGTATAATAAAATCAACAGTAGTAAGTTTCACTGAAAAGTTAAAAAAAGAATGTTATGACTGATCATTGGTGATGATTTTCATTAAGTTTTAAAAATTAATGAAGCTCCAGAGAACTGGAAAAAGGATAATTTTATAAAAAACAAATACAAGACTTTGAGATCATCATGTCAGATCAGCTAACATGAGTCCTGTTGCAGTGCTGGGCCTGTTCTTGAATGTATAAATAGAAAGATGGAGAAGGAAAAGAAAAAAACCCTGAATTTGCTGATTTAGAAAGCAAATTCTGCATGGCAAAATAGTCAGGATTACTATGAAAAGATTAACACTGAGTAATGATATTAAGTACATTATAAAATAAGAATGAGAAGTACAATTATCCATTCAGACTAGCAAAAAGCTGTAGCACAGTCATGAGTGAAATTCATCTCACCTGGCTTTGGGACATGTTTTTCTAGGTTCTTCAGCATATTATATGTTCAAATAAAAGTTAAATTTACATTGGTTAAATCGGGAATGAGTTTCTTACGACTCCTCACAATTTCATTATGGGCAAAAAGGATAGCACACCTTACATATGGATCCGAGAGAATTTGCTGTTTCTCTGATTAGTGTTTTAACAGCCTTTCAAAGCGCAACAGTTCTTTTTAGTATAATTGCAGTGACACTAATGCTTATAGGCCACGTTATCTATGATTGCTAATTCCTGTTAATACACCAACTAAAACTGTCATACACCAGCTTCCTAGTGCCTTTGCTTTTCTCTGGTGCTATACTCGTGCCTCCTGTGCATTGCTCAGATGAATCATCAGTCCTGAGCTCTCCACTGGGAGGAGTCTGATGCTGCTGATGGAGGTTTCTTCCATGATGGTCTTGGGCCCTCTCAGGGTTAATTTTGTTTGTTTCAATCCTGTATTTGCTAATGGGGCAAACTCTTACCTACCCTCTGGGACCTTGGGCTTAGTTACACCATGATTACTTCATTTTTTTTCAGTCCCCATGTAGTATTTTAAACAGAGTTATGCAATTTCACAAAGCTAAAAAAACAACAACAACAAAACCACAACTAAAAAAAAATTACAATATAGCTAAACCAAACTCAGAATCACAGGATGTGCAAGAAAATCCTGACATCTGAGTATCTGAGTAATTTGCCATTGAACCCAGGAACTTAGGCAATGGCCAACTGATTCTAATTCAGGTTTTTAAAATTTTCTTTTTCAAAGAGACCTAAAATAAATTCAAGATGAAATGAGACCTGATGAATTCTGAAGTCTGTTATGAGCAGTTATGGCTGTAAAGCCTGCTGCGTATCACTAACACTTGGCAAAACAGCCCAAAGTTGGTTGGGCTACAGGTTTAATCTATTCTACCTGTTTTCTTACTGACTTCAGTGGTGAGTCTCTAATCTATGAAATGGATTAATTTGAAATACGTGTTAATGAGGAGCAGGTTTAGTGAATCTCAAATATCTTCTTCTGGCACTTATCCTTTTGATCTCTCTCTCATATAACCTTCACAGCCAATGCCCTAATGAGTTCATTCCTTATAATTCATTTATATGTCTTGAAGACTTTATTCTGCCAGCTCATTTTTCTGATATGATAAATGATTAGGGGATTTTGCAGTATATCTGGCACTGTGTACTACTTTGTAGTTAGGAATAGCTATGCTGAATTTCCCACCTATACATATTTCCCTGTTTGATATATTTTAAACAAAGATACTATGTATGTAATACTGGGTGGATTAATTTTTTTTCCATAATTATTCTTTTCCATAATTTTTTAATGCCTTTTGTTTGCCAGGCTGTAGACTGTACCTGAGACATTCCCCTTGACTTCCAATAAGACAATGTATGTAAGATACACTTGGTTGGACTATAACTCTTTCGTAGAGTGAGTTTGATGCTTCTGGATTATTTGCACTGCCCATAAACAGAAGGAAAACATATGAGATCACCGAACATTAATGGCAGCTGGCAACAGGCTAATACTTCCCCATAGGATTTTTCAAGTCATAATAAATCCGTAATATTATTAGGTTTTTCAGCTTTTGCTTGGATTCAGTTTATCTGGATTCCTGTATATTACGGGCTGATACTTAAGGTAGGGGAAGCTCAACAGTTATGGATCCCCTCTGGACTGTGAAAGGCATTCTTGCTAAATACTATGTCCATAGTTCAAGGATGGATTTTAATCTGTCTGGTTATAATTTATTGAGTTCTATATGTTACCCTGACCAAGTGTGAATTAATTTGTAATATGTAATGTAGGCTGGTGAATTACTACCGAATTATTAGACTTCACAACTTGTTGGCCCACTACTAATATAGGATTTTTAATTTATTAGACTATCTTAGATAATTAGATACATTGTGGTATCTTTATAATTTAGAACCACCCATGGCTCTAAGGAACAGAAAGGTTAAACAAAGTGAATGAAAGATTGCACACCTTTTAAAGCAATGACCTGATAGTTATTTTACATCACTTTGTGATCACTTTTTAAATACACTATTATCAAAAACGTATGTATATATGTACTGATATGAAGAATCAGCTGAATAAATCCAATACATAAAACAAAAAAGTGCCCATCTACATTTTTTTCCTAGCCTTGTGTTCTATTCTTTCTTAGCAAAACCAGGAAGAGAGAGATTCCTGGTCTTTCAAAAAAATAATGGGTTATTATATTGACAGCCCTGATTTTTGACTTAGGAGTGTACAAATCATGATTTTAAGTGTAGCCAAAGAAAAACAAAGTTGACATGCCACCCATGGTAAAAGCTAGACATTATTCACAGTAGGGATGCAGAAGGTATCTGTAGGACATTGTATAGTGGTTACTACAAAGATCTCATAAAGGGTGGAGATAAGAGGCATTGAGCCTGCAGATTAAAAAATCAGAGAAAAAAAGAGATTGTCTGGCTCATCTTAGTTGTATTTAAAATGTCTTTTGTATGTATTGGATTTATACTGATTGACAACTCAACACTTCTTTTTTTGTGGCTGAATAATTAAGACTGACGATGTTCGTCTGGGCTGACAGACTTAAAAGATAGAGAAACACATAGTTAAATCTATGATACGCTTGCAGCGTTGAACCAGCATAACTTGATCTGTCGTTGAAGTCTCTGAAAGTGTTGTAAATGACATAGATTGCCATCGTAAGGTGTTCACAGGAGCTGTTCAATGTTGAAAGTAAACATAGGTCTGCTTTGCTGTCTGTCATTCTTCAAGCTGTCTGAGAGCAAAACAAATTTCTGGAATAGCTTTGGCAGTTATAAAGTAGAAAAAGTGCCAGTGGAATAAACCTGATTAACAAATTTTCTAAGAAATCCTAAAATGACCATTAAACAGCATGATGCAGAATTGTTAAACACAAGTGACCAGTATTACCATATGCTGTTTAAGAAAGCAGAAACAGTCAATAAATCATGCAGTTGCATATTGCACTCATTCATCTGTGGGTTGCTGGGGCACTAGCAATGTAGTTCAGTCTTGAAGGTTTGTTGTTGTTTAGACCACATTGTAAAAATCTATTGATTATCCATGTGCAGCATGATTTATTCTTTCATCTGATATTTGTGCTCTTGGTAATGGGATACTGAGCTGTGGATTGTAACAGACATTTTAGATCACATACTTTATGGTTTTCATCTAGGAAACAGTAATAATAAAAGCTTGAGAAGGGTCATAAAAACCTTATTCATATAATTCTAAAGAAATTATTATAATATCATTATTTTACTAACATTACCTACTTTAACAAATTTCATCTGAAGCATTGGCAAAAGTTGTGTAAAAGACTGAAAGTGCAGTTACAAAAATAGCCATTTTCCTAGGAGGTTTTAATATTCTTCACACGTTATTATTTTAAACCATCTAAACCAAGAATCATTTTGACTTAAATTTTTGTCTCTGTTATTCTGGCTGCTCCAAGCTTTTATATGAAGGGTTCTTGAGTTAGCGATAACTGGGTATCTAGAATTCAGTTCAGTTACCTAGGCAGAGCCATCTAGTACCATTTTAAATGCAAAACATCCACGCACAGCCTGGAGATGTGATACAGGACCTGCAGGATACCCATGCCCTTCGGGACAGGCAGATAAATGGCATCTACAATTGAAAAAGATATTAAACACTCTTAGGCAACTAAATAAAGCCTCCATAGTAGGGTTATACATTCTTTGCATTCCTTGTTCCCTCCAATAAAAATGAGACGTAATGTACAGTAGAATATTTAGGGCTGTAATTTAGCTGTTCATGCATATGTGCCTCCATGTGAGCTAGATGTCCAAACTGCCTTTATAGCTGGTGGAGATCTCATCCTTGGTCCAGTTGCCTTAAAGCGGGCATTTTTATCAATCTGATAGCCGTGTCTCATCTGCTGCTCCAGAAGGACATGAGTCTCCCATACGCATGTCCACACCTACAAACGTGGGGTGGTGCACGGGTGTCTCGGGTACTATCTGGCGTGAGGTGCTGAGGTTGAGAAAAGTCACAGAGGCAGTGGTGGCGCAGGCAGCTGTGGTCTACAGAGTTACTCAGCTGGCACTTCAGCATGTCACCTCGCGGGATAAACTGAAGAGGCTTTGCTGTATTGAATAGGTCTCCATTGGTGGGAGCCTAGCTCCAGGCAGGGTCCTGACTTCAGGAGTCTGACTTTTAAAACAAATCAAATTATTTGCTGAATCACTGTGATATGTGGCAGGCATGAATGATTATTGTGAAATTCAGTTTAGTAGAGATGCACATATCTATGTGCTACGGTATTGAAAAAAAAAGACAAATGGGATGCACTTTCCTACTCTTTACTATGTGCAGTCAACACTTTTTTTCTTACTTACATGAATGTTAGAGGAATGGAGAAGAGAGAGATAGTAAAATCAGTCTTAAAGGTGGTATGAAATAGGAAACTAAGAGTTAATAGATAACAGATAGCAGAGAAATAGAGGTAATGACTCTGATTTATAAGTGTATCTAGTTTTTATTGGAGAAAGCAAAGTATGCATAGAAAGTATAAGCAGATTAGTTTAATATGTCTTCTCTGCGATCTTTTCAGAGAGTGCAATTTGAAACCCACTGAAGTCAGTGAGAATCATTCCACTAACCTGAGCAAGCGTTTTATCAGAATATAAGACATGTATTCTTATGCACAGACATATATTAAAGATGTGATAGCCAGTCTTGGTTATTCTATTAAAATTATTCTGAGTTTTCTACTGTTCAGTCCGTGACTTAACATCAGACTTCAGATTGCTTCAGTAATTGCCTGACATAGTTTGACACTATTTGGTTCTGCCTATTTTTAACATCACTGTTTGGACAGTATTAACTGTACTTCTTGGTTTTGCTCACTTTATTTCTATAGAGTCCCATTAAAAAAATAAGTGTGAAAAAAACCCCAAACATGAAAACTTGTAAAGCTTGAATGAATAAAAGGAAGTTACTGAGTCATAGCCATCCAGTGGATAAAATGGGTTAATACTTGTAATGTGTGTTTCTTTGTATTTTTAATCTCAACTCTAAGGTAAGTTCCCTTTTGCTCTATATATTGCTCCTTTGCCTTCCCTGAAGTGCAAGCTTCTCAGGCAGACCTAGGGAATTCCTCAATGCAAACATCTTTCTATTTTGAAAACCAGCATTTTTCCTTACCTGCAAATCAGAGATCAAGTCAGGAGAGAATACTTCTCCAGTATACTTTAAATGTTTTATTAAAAACTACTCAGTGTACTTAAGGATTGCCACTTAACACGTGAAACGAAATGTAAATTTATCCATACAGGATTTACCAGTTATGCAGATCTTGAGGCTTAGAGAGGGTATATCCATCACAGTGCTCAGCAGAGCAGTTCTGCACATTCCAGCACTTTGCTTGACCATAGCAATTGCCAGACCAAACAGCATTGTTTTCATGTGTGTTTGGTACCTCTCTTTCCTTCGGAAGATAAGAAGACAAACCTGTTTGATCTTTTAAAAGTTAAGTTTTAATGGAAGGGAAGAGTTGTTTAAATTGTTTAAAGTTACTTTTGCCCATCCATTTAGGGTGGTAAGAGGAAAGAGTTGAAGTGGAGTGACTGAGAGCATTTAACTTTCTATTGCAACTTGCAGAATGAGTCATGAGATGAGACAGCTAATGTATGTATATACATAGATACAGTAAGGCTTTTTTGTATTTTGTAACTTAATAACTCAGCTTACAATCAACTTCCTTTTATATTTTTGTAGACTGTGTTTAATATATCCTGCCAAGAAAACATACGGATTATTAATTGTGTTGTAACATTACTTGTAAGGTGTTTTACTATATACAAAAGATAGTTGTCACAGTTTGTGAGAAGTTTGTCTCTTCGTAAATTCTAATGCAAAAATGCATTCAAGATAAATTTAATTCTGATGTAATCGTTTTAAATTCTTGCTCTAATTTCGTATTTTTTAAACCTTAAAAATAATGAACTTTCTTTATTTATTACAGAAACCTTTGAAATGCTTATCAGACTGGCTGAGAATTACACAAGCACACTTTTCTGCAATGCATATAGAAATATGGCTGCTGAGGCTACTACACGTGTTCCGGAGTTTTTCACAGATGTTGGACTCTTCATATTTGGCACAGACGTTAGCACTGAGAAATTTGTCAACAGATTTTCTGACACCCTGTTCCCAGTAGTCTACAACCATGTGATTAACCCTGGTCTGACTGACATTTCACTGGAATATGCGGAGTGCCTCCGAATGGTAACGTTTCCAAAAAGGCCATAGGACAAATAGGAAGATCACTGTTACCCAGCCGAACTTTCTTGCAGGCTCTGAATTTGGGGATTGAAGTGATCAATACAACAGATCATCTGCATTTCTCTAAAGACTGCGGCAGAGCTTTACTGAGATCACGGTACTGCCCTCATTGCCAAGGGCTGACTTCTAGGTAGGCCCTGTATGGGCCACTGCCTCAACATATCCGAGGCTGCTTAGCTGACACGGCAGAAGTTGAACTTCATTGGCGAGGATATATTCAGTCACTGGAGGAGCTCTCAAGTGCCTTGAGTGGAACATACGACACTGAGCATGTGCTTCTAAACGTTCATTCACTTCTTAATGACGCTCTCGTATAGGTTCGCATCAGTGGACCAGGATTCTCTGAGCAGGTAAGAAGCTGTTTTTATCCACGCTCGGTGCAAACATGACACTAAGGAAAGTAACACTGATAACTGTTTCTTGTTTGGCTGTTTTTGTTGTGGTGAATGCATTGGTATCTGGGTTCAGCTTTATTCGACAATGCATTTTTCCAGCACTACCAGTTTTTATTTGAATCATGCACATGACCTGCTAATTTCCATTATTCTATTCACAAGTTTAACGTCAAGTGGAGATTCAACATTTTGGCAGTGTTTACAGTAAAGGCTTTTCAAAATGAAAAGAATTCTTGTGTGGAAATTATCTTTTCCCATTTCCCATGAAACCACAGCTTTTTTCAAAATTTCGCTGAGTTAAAATTTTTGATGCACAATCCAATGGAAAATTCTATTCCTTCACCCTTCTTATTTAGAAGTTAACATTTTCAGTAGATGCACGGAATAGATTTAGGTTTAACTTTAAAACTGCGTCTGTTAAGTTCTGCTGAACAAGGGTGAACAGTGGAAAGTGTCATTAAGTTTGGAAGCTTAAAATATTAACAGGCAGACAGTAAATTATCTGCTGAAAAACTGATTACACAAATATTCTATAAAAACAGAATAATACCCTAACATTTGTGTAAATGAGAGTGTTAAATCTCAGTGATAATATTTGTTTGCAGATTGGAAACTTGTTATATGGCATACTGAGAATAATTTTTAGGAGCACAAAAAAATGTTTTTTGTGAACATAAAAAAATTAATTGCTTCATTGTTATATGCACATAATGATAAATTTAAGCAATCCTTCTTTTAGGTACCATTAGCCTGTCTTAAAGAACTATGACTTCGCATATATTATTTGCGTAATTTTGCAGGTTTCAGAGAAATTAGCACAGTTCATTTGTAACATGGACTAAGTCCTTCCTTACATATGCTTGAGAGAATAAACAAGTTATGTGAGAGCTACGTTAGCTATGAATGCATGAAGTGAAGAATTTAAGATACTGTTAGGGAAAATACACATTATTTAGCTACACATTAGAAAGAAAGTATATCTGCAAATTTATGAAGGTTATGTGAGTAGCAAAATTTGAATTCTTCCTACGTTATATGTAATACACAATACATTTTGTAATTCTGTGTTCTTACATGCAGACTTCACTGACAGTGACATATTCTGTGTTTAATGCTGGATTGGATATCTTGGTCTGGGGAGATGCCTTTAGTTTTACAGTATACACAGGTCTAAACAGGGTGTCTGGGTGTCAGTGGTGTGGCATCAGCTGAGGTGCAGTAATACTTCTAGGACTACCACAGCCTGCCTCTTTATGTGACTAGCTGAACTTGAAGCTGTGTCTTGTGCTAAGCAGCTGATATGACCTCTGACAACAAACAACTTGACCTAATATAATAAATAGAGGATTCTTCATTTCTTACTAAGACCTACAGTCTGTTAAAATGGCTTCTTCATTGTGCTTGTAGTCAGTGAGTAACAGGGAAATTTCCCATTTCTATGAATCTCCCATTTCTATGAATTTATACCAGCCAGCTACATTTAGCCAGAATCTCCTGCTGCTGAACTTCCTTGAGAAAAACTAATTATTTTTAAAAGGTTTTTCACTAACAGTTTGGCTTAAAAGTGGCTCACTGATGTCTGTCTAATTCCTAATATGTTTCAGAGCTACAGCTGCCTTTTAGGGATATTCCCTGTTCCTTTTCAGATTCTTTAGGGATCTTTTTTGCCTACCATTTTCAGGAACAAGCTAGAATAAGAAAGTAAAGGCTCAAGAGAAGGACTTCTGTTTTCTGTTTCATCCTGGGTCATTTAGTTTGGAAAGGTTTAGACTTGGATTTTCAACAGTGAACCATCATTGGCCCAGACTTTAAAGTCTCTCGGCACACTTATGTTTTCAAAATGAAAGTTTGTAGTCTCCAAAATAGTATATTTCACTCAATTTTAGTAGAAAATTAAATGGTTGAAAAGCCCTCCACCCAGCGTTTCGGCTTAATGAAAATTTCAGATTGATCCAAACTGAAATGCTTTATTTTGATATTCCTGAAAACTCTATGCCTTCCTTCTCCCCTTCCCTCATGGGATGTAAGGGATAGTAGAATTTCTTATGTAATGATATTTTGTGCCAATGTGTTTGTTTGAAGATCAAGTGTTTACTTCTGTTGTGTTAAGATCTTCTCATATAGAATAATTTCCAAACTTTAAAAACTAAATATTTCATTTTTCACTCAATCTGCATTAGATGTATGCACTTAGACATATCTTTCACTTAATCTCTGTGGTATAATTGACCAATCCTTTTTCTCTTTGGTCTATTATTTGGTCAAATAAGACTATGATGCATTGATCCCTTGAAACATGGTGATCTAGTCAGTCAGTTCTGATTTGCTAAGTATGGCTTGAGTATATTTTGTATTTGCCCATAGTTTAGGTATCAAGACCTAATTCTGACATGTAATAAATACAGTCTTTCAGCTTTAAGAGGCAGAGGACATGAATTCTGTTGAAATTGGCTCATTAATATTTATTTATTTTATCTTCAGAGTGACTCATGAACCATTTCAAATTTTGATAAGCAATTAATGCATCAGTGATTCTAACAGACACAGAAAATATGATTATGAGCCAGAAAATAATGGCTCACTTAGGCACGCAGCAGTGTCTGCAGTTTTAAAAGTGAATTTCATCACAGTAAGTACTTTTATGAGTTTTAAAGAAGGAGACAGAGAAAAAAAAAATCTTTAAATGTTTGGAAGTATGATATATGCATATGCAAATGTTAATATGAGAATCAAGAGAGTATCCTGCTTAGTGATACATGTATTTGTACAGCTCTTTATCTAATCATGTGTACGTTCGTGTAAAGGACTATATGTAAAGGATTTTTTTCTAACATGTTGCATGGATGTCTATATTTAAATCTAACATATATTCATACTTTAAGCTCTGCGTGGTGTGGAAAGACCACTAATGCCTATATAACATAGCTTCTTTTTACAAAACTCTTCTTTTCCAGTAATTTACACCTTGCTCCTGTTTCTGCTTGGGTCAGCAGAGCAGTGCCACACTGTCTCCAGCTGGAATTTTTGTTTCCCTTTGTTCTTCCTGTTTCAAATTCACACCTTTAATTCCTGCCTCCCACAGCTCCACCGACTGACAAGTAAGTGCAGCATCCATTCATCATCTCCATACCTGGACGTTATTCTATGCTATTCTGCAGAATCTAGTGGAGTTGTGTGGGTTGTGCAACTATTGTCATATATATATATGTTCACATATATATTTATTGACATATATTTAATGATAGTTCTGTTCTGTGTTCCTGAAGTCTATGTATGTCCATTTATGTACTGTTTATGCTCAGTACATAGTGGACCCTATGCTTTTTAGCTGGTAGGAGTTAGAACAGAAATTTTTTAGCAGACTTACGTGTGTATGCTCATGCAGATACAATGTAATAGAGGTTTAAGAGAGCTGCACCATACAAAACAAGAACAGTATTCATTATTAAGATAATCTGAAAAAGATGATATGTAGTTCTTAAGCGCTGGATAACAAGTAAAAATGCTTATTGCTACAAAGGACCTTGTGGATTCATCCTATGCTTCTCTTTGTGCTCAGCCTGGGTTGCCCCATGCCAGTCACTGAGCTTGCCTATAGCCAGGGGAATCCCCGTTGAGGCTAATGAATGCACAAGAACTTTGTAACGCATTTAAGCCCCATTTAAGGAAAAACAAACAAACAAACAGCCTATGGAAACTTGTTTACAAGTTGTAATAAATTGTTTCATGTTACCTCCATTCTGTTATGCTAGCCACTGTCAATGTTAAGAGAGAAGTGCAAAGATGTTAGCAAGACTTACAAAGTTTTGGTGTGGTTGCATCCTACAATCCCCAGAAAAAGAGCGTGTTTCTGTTCCCTTTATACGTGGGTTAATGGCATGGCCCCATGCCATGGAAGGGCAAGTTCTGTGTCACTCACAGTGTGGTTCAACAGCAGTTTAAGCCAGTCTCACCATGGGTTGCCCAAGTCCTGCTCTGGCACCGTCCTCAGCTGTGTGTTTCCACCCTTTTCCCTGTGTGCGTGCTGCTTCGGCAGCTGAATGTCAAGCTGGTTGAGGGAGCTGTCTGTAAGAGAGAGTCTCTCTTAGCCATGGTATTGCTTGGGTGTGTGGAGACTTGTGCTGTCATGCGCTGGGTTACACAGCAGCTGAGAGGTCCATCAGAGTGGAACAGAGGGCCTGAGAGGAGGTGAAATGGGTCCGAGGCAAGAGCTGAAGGAATAGGGGAAAGGAGCAGGACAGAAGAGAAAGAAAGAACTTACAAAGCTTTATAGTTAAATCTTTCCTCCAAACTTTACATTAAACTGTTGTTCTTGATTCCCAAAAGATCAATGGTGTTTGGGATTCCTATTGAATGAAAGAGATGGAAAGGAATATTGATCAGTTGTTCATTGTGTATTCTGGGCACTGATGATTTGGGGATCCGAAGGAAAATGAAGTACGTAACCATGATATGAAAAGCTATATATGCATATAAAAATGTGGGAATCAGAAGCACAACAGAAAAAATTAAAATCACACAGACAAATTCTGGCATTTCCTAATTTTGAAAGTGAGGAATTTGTGCTATGTGTTTGGTATTTTTGTATGTAATATAAGCCTACAAAAATTTGGAATGGGATTTTCAAAAGCACTATGTCTTCACTGTGTTCTAACTGATGTGGACTTTCACCGGATCAGTTTTCCAAACAGTTGGAGATAACGAAAATGTCAAAATTCTGGAAGTTCTCCAGTCCTTTCACTGATCTTAGACTAATCCTGAAAGAAGATCTAAGTTATCTGTCTTCTAAAAAATATGCATAATTATATTGTATTAAAAGAGACTTTTGTGTTGCTTTTCTAAAATCTGTCGTTAATACTAGAAAAAAAGCAAGATCTTTCTTGTGTCATAGAATGCTAGCAGGAAGAAGAATTTAATAGACTGTATTTAGAGCTTTATTTCCTTATTGATTATTTTTGCTTGAAATGACTAGCTATAAACACTTAAACAGTCAGAACTGCTGTCATACAGTGATGTTTTAAATTTAATATTCCCATGAAGAAACATATTCACAAACATTATAAATAGAATATTTGTGGTTTTTTTCTATTCCTTCTAGGGTCTGTTTTATGTAGGTACCTTTTATTGGGGTCTTTCTAGTGAAAAATCACACAGCCTTATTCCATGCCATTCCAGAAAATGGAAGTGCTGTAGAAGTGCACTAAACCAATTAATTTTTTAGATTTAAAAAAGGAATGGAAAGGTGATGAAAAACATCTTTTGATAATCCCAAATACATACAAAACATACACCTGCAAGCTATAGTGTAATTGCAGTTTTTATTTTTGGAAAGGAGTAAGCTTGGTTGTCAACAAAAGACCAGATTAACAGCATTTCTAATTGTGGGAAGTGCTGTGCCTGGGTATTTGGTAACTTTCATAGCTTTACAGGTTAAGGCACTTAAAGAGATGCAAGAGATGAGCATCCTTTGAAGTAGCTATCCTGTGAACCCACTTCCTTAGTATCTAAAATCTAATTTATTTACTTACATGATTATATGCCTATAAAAACAACAGCTTTATGCCTACTGCTTCATAGCTACTGCATTTTGGTTGCTTGCTTAGAGTGCATTAGTCAATCCTGTGAAGTAAGTTAACAAGGTATTTGACCTTATATTAAAAAAATAATGAATTTTGTCACTATTTTAAAGAAATTTTAATGTTAGAAAATGCATGTTACAAACCCTTTATATAAATCAGGTCATGAAAGAGATCTGAAATTCAACACTTTAAAGTTGTCGCTATCACAAAGAGCTGTACTCAGCACACCTGAAATGGACTTCTGTCTCTCTTCTATATGCATATAAAAATACACAGTACAGTGTTAACCAAAAATGGTTATTGATTTGATAACAATCAGAGATATAATTACAGTATTTTTTTGTAAGGGAAATATTAGGCTGTACTTCCAAGTGTTATTTATAACGTCCACCCCTGATTTTGCTTGAAAAACTTATGAGTTATCCAGCTAATAAAAATCCAGGAAAACAGAAGAATGGAAGAAAAAAATAAGCATTTCCATTAAAACTGGAAATTCAGGAAAATGGAGTAAAGGAGGAAAATAAGAAACATTTCCCCTAAAACAATTCAGCCTGTCTAAACAACATCATACAAACGTCTTCTAATGTTATTTCCGTGTGTTTCAGTCCACCCAACAGCATGTACACAGAAGGGACATACATTCATTATCAAATGTAGTGACTATTTTACCACTAGCTTATCTTATTTTGCCTCATTACTGGAGGAACCTTTCATCATTTTTTGATTTTGAGGACTATGAATGCTGCGTACCCTTTAGCAAAATGGGTAGTGGCTTTAACCTTAATTTTGCTTCTTTGGATTTTGTATTCTTGCTTCATAGTCTTAGCATTATTCACATGACTCTGACTTTTGGACTTTGAAACTTTTAAAAGGAAATAATGGATGTTTACTCTCACCACCTTAGTTTTCTCATGACTTCAACCTAAAACGATGCATTCAAGATGTTGTTATTTTTAAAATAAATATTAAAACAATATTTTACAAAAGGGGAGGTTCAGACTTGATATTAGGAAGCATTTCTTTACCGAGAGGGTGGTCAAATACTGGAACAGGCTTCCTAGAGAGGGGGTCGATGCCCCAAGCCTGTCAGTGTTTAAGAGGCATTTGGACAATGCCCTTAATAACATGCTTTAACTTTTGGTCAGAGCTGAAGCGTTCAGGCAGTTGGACTAGATGATTGTTGTAGGTCCCTTCCAACTGAAATATTCTATTCTATTCTATTCTATTCTAAATGTTTTTACGAAATGGCATAGACTGAAAATCAAAACCCTGGTTAAAAAGAAACAAAAGCTCTACACGTAATAAGAATTAATTATGTGAAAACATAATTTCGCAGCCTAATTTACTGTATATACTAGAGTAAAACTGGCAATTGTTATAGAAAAGCCTAGTAACTTATTATTTTATAAATTAAGCAGATTACACAGCATTGTATAATTTATGACTGCTGTGGCTTATTATCCATATTGTTTATATTTAACCTGCACAGTAAATTTCTCTATTGCAAACATTCTAGGTATACTTCATCTGACTGGATATAGCTAAGTTTAGACGAATATCTAGCTGGCTCTTCCAGATAGCTGACTGCATTTGTCTCTCTCCCTTCGTAAGAGCCCTGTTTAACACAAGGCTCCAGGTGCACATGGCATGGGCAGAAAAGAGGAGCACTGTCAGTGCTGCAGGCAGAGTTTTGTGCCTTAGGATGGCCCCAGTATGGACAGCTGACCTAGCTCCGCTAGCTCCTCCCAAACTTTGGTCCTATTGCCACTAGCAGTCAGGAAAGCAGCAGGGAGACAGGCTGATTAACAGTGCCTTTACTTTTGGCATCAAACAGCCACACCACTCTGTGTATGTGTAAGTATGGATGTATGCCCATGTCGTGTGTATGGTCGATTACTGGCTTGCATTTTCTCACTAGGAAAGAAAAGGATGATTATCTCTGAAATAAGATGCAGAGGGATGGGGAGAAAGGGAATGTGAGTAAGAGTGAGGGAAGTGGATTGGGGTCCTGGGTAAGATGTGCAGGTCCCCCACGCTCTTATCGACCCTCTACTCTTCACAGCCTTAGGTTACAACAGTGGCACAGGAGCCAGGGCACTGCCAGGTTTCACTGTCAACAGCATCCCATAGCTTATCAAGAACGCAGTGTACAGTGCAGGTGGTTGTAGCTGTTTTTAAGCACCTCACTGACATCAACCAGGCAGAATCCGTCACTGGCAAGAAGTCTCTGTCACCATAGGGGAGAGCAGGAAGGCTGGGCAGTTGGTAACAGGAGGTCAGCAGAGTACCCAGCACCAAGGATCCCACTGCCAGGCCAGAGCACACTGCTTCCATGGGGGGATGATGTAGACACTGCTCATTTTCAGAGAAGAGCCCCCACCAAGGACAGACCACAGCCTCCTAGGGCAGAGACCACCTGTGATGTGAAAGATACAGTAGCTCAGATGTGTTGCATCTTCTTCTTTAGGTGTTCCTCTCATTTCTGAGATGATATGTGATACAGACTACTTCTTCACTTGCTTTTGACCTGTCTCTCCACCTGTGCTGTTTCCTTTAAAAGCAGACACCTGTCTGTTTTCATGCCTTGTTTCCATGGCAAAGTGTGTGACACTGTTCTCTTGTCATCCAGCATACCAGCTCTTGAGTAGCATTCTGCTGCTGCTGCCAGGGCTCTGCTACAGGATCTGTTAGGACTGCAAGGGACAAATGTCCTTGTTGAGCCTGTCCCTGTTCACCCTTTCTTACTCATTCTCCCTGGGCTGTTTTCACCTTCTTCCTCTAGGCATAATGCTTCCTTTTCTTGCTGGAAACAAGTGTGCAGAATGCTGTAAGCGCTGAAAATGTCATTGATGCTTTCCAGAGCATTTTTCAGGGCACTGCCAGACTGATGCAGCCAGTTGTCATTCTGTTTTTGGGATGTCAAAAGCCTTCATTTCTATGGTGATGAGGGGGCAAGGTCATAATTTCATTTTTCAATGGGCAAAGAGGGTGAAAAATCTCAGCTGGAGGGAATACAACACTACAGGCTTGGGGAAGAGTGCCTGGAAAGCTGCCTGGCAGAAAAGGACCTGGGGGTGTTGGTTGACAGCCAGCTGAATATGAGCCAGCAGTGTGCCCAGGTGCCCAAGAAGGCCAATGGCATCCTGGCCTGTATCAGAAATGGTGTGGCCAGCAGGAGCAGGGAAGTGATCGTCCCCCTGTACTCGTCACTGGTGAGGCTGCACCTCGAGTCCTGTGTTCAGTTTTGGGCCCCTCACTACAAGAAAGACACTGAGGTGCTGGAGCGTGTCCAGAGAAGGGCAATGAAGCTGGTGAAGGGTCTGGAGAACAAGTCTTGTGAGGAGCGGCTGAGGGAACTGGGGTTGTTTAGCCTGGAGAGAAGGAGGCTGAGGGGAGACCTTATCGCTCTCTACAACTGCCTGAAAGGAGGTTGTAGTGAGGTGGGGGTCGATCTCTTCTCCCAAGTAACAAGGGATAGGACGAGAGGAAACAGCTTCAAGTTGTGCCAGGGGAAGTTTAAATTGGATGTTAGGAAAAATATCTTCACTGAAAGGGTCGTCAAGCCTTGGAACAGGCTGCCCAGGGAAGTGGTTGAGTCACCATCCCTGGAGGTATTTAAAAGACGTGTGGATGTGGCACTTAGGGACATGGTTTAGTGGTGGACTTGGCAGCGTTAGGTTAATGGTTGGACTTGATGATCTTAAAGGTCTTTTCCAATTTCAACGATTCTATGAATAGATGGAGTCTCCTATGCGAAGACTTTCTGCAAAATTGGGGGAAAACATGAGAGGACTTGTGGATAGAGGACACTGTCCTTCTGATGGTGGTCAAGATAAGTGTGCTGCCTGTCAATCTTTTCTTGCTTCAGATGTTGATTTGGAAGAGACACACATCATGGGGGAATTATAACCACCCTGGTATCAGCTGGAAGAACAGCACAGCTGTGAACAAGCAATCTAGGAGATTTCTGGAGTGCATTGGCAACAACTTCCTGGCATAGGTGCTAACAAGCAAGGGCGCTCTGCTGGACTTGATACTCACAAACAAGGAGGAATGTGTCAGGGATGTGAAAGTCAGGAGCAGCCTTGAGATCCTAAGAGTTCAATCTCCTAAGAGGAGAAAGTAGTGCAAAAAGGAGGACCACACCCCTGGATTTCAGAAGACCAGATTTCAACCTCTTCAGAGATCTGCTTGGAAGAATCCCATGGGGTATGGCCACAGAGAGTAGAGGGATCCAGGAGAGCTGGTGGATATTCAAGGATCACCTCCTCCAAGCTCAAGAGAGCTTTATCCTGACAAGTAGGAAATCAAGCAGAGGCATCAGGAGTTCTGCATGGTATAAAGCAAAGAGCTTTTGACTGAATTTATAAAAAAGGAGTGTTTTAAGATGTGGAAGCAGGGGCAGATGACCCAAGAGCAGTATAGAGTTGGTGTCCAATATTGTAGGGATAGGGTTAGAAAAGCCAAGGCTGACCTGGAGTTGAATCTGGCAAGTGATGGGAAAAGCAGCAAGAAAGAATTCTACAAGTACATAAACAGCAAAACTAAGACAAGGGAAAATGTGTGCCTGCTGCTGAATGTGGCATGGGAACTGGT
Source organism: Haliaeetus leucocephalus (assembly GCF_000737465.1). Taxonomy (NCBI): domain Eukaryota; kingdom Metazoa; phylum Chordata; class Aves; order Accipitriformes; family Accipitridae; genus Haliaeetus; species Haliaeetus leucocephalus. The sequence continues at coordinate 4,220,176 of NW_010973220.1, forward strand.
GACACAGGATACAGAAAAGGCTGAGGTATTCAATGCCTTCTTTGCCCTAGTCTTTACTAGGAAGACTGGCCTTCAGAAATTAAGGATTCCAGAGGGAAGGTCTGGATCAATGAAGACTTACACTCAGTGGAGAACAAGGTTAGGGCACTAATCATAGAATCATTTAGGTTGGAAAAGACCTTCAAGGTCATCGAGTCCAGCCATTAACCATGCCCACTAAACCATGTCCTGAAGTACCCTGTCCACTCGCTTTTTTAATATCTCCAGGGATGGTGACTCAACCACTTCCCTGGGCAGCCCATTCCAATGTTTGACAACCCTCCCAGTAAAATTTTTTTTCCTAATATCTAACCTAAATCTCCCTTGCCTCAACTTCAGTCCATTTCCTCTTGTCCTATCTCCAGCCACTTGACAGAAGAGACCAACACCCACCTCACTACAAGCCCCCTTCAGGTAGTTGTAAAGAGCGATAAGGTCTCCCCTCAGCCTCCTCTTTGCTAGACTAAATAGCCCCAGTTCCCTCAGCTACTCCTCATAAGACTTGTGCTCCAGGCCCCTCACTAACTTGGTTGCCCTCCTCTGAACACTCTTCAGCACCTCAATGTCTTTCCTGTAGTGAGGGGCACAAAACTGAACACAGGTCTCGAGGTGCGGCCTCACCAGTGCCGAGTACAGGGGAGCAACCACCTCCCTGTTCCTGCTGGCCACACTATTTCTGATATCTTAATCTTAAAGCACTTAAACTGGACATATGTAAGTTCATGGGGCCTGACAAGTAGCACCCACAAGTGCTGAGGCAGCTGGCTGATGTCATTATGAGGCCATGCTCAATTATCTTTGAACGGTCTTGGCAACTGGGAGAGGTTCCTGAAGACTGGAAGAAAGCAAATGTCTCCCCTATCTTCAAAAAGAGGAAGAAGGAGGATCCAGGAAACTACAGGTCAGTCAGCCTCACCTTGATTCCTGGAAAGGTGGTGGAGCTTCCAAACAGATGGACAAGAAGATGATTGGGAGTAATCAGAAAGGATTTACAAAGGGGAAACCATGCTTAACCAACTTGATATCCTTGATAGGACAGCCAACTTGATAGGATATGGGTAGAGCAATGGATGATGTTTACCTTGACTTTACTAAAGCCTGTGAGAGTTTGTGCTGACAAAGTGCACGGTGAGGAAGACTGAAAACTGGATGAGTGGCTGGGCCCGGAGCATTGTGATCAGTGGCACAAAATACAGTTGGAGGCAAGTCACTAGTGCTGTACCTCAGGGGCAGATGCTGGGGCAAATACTGTTTAATGTCGTCATCAATGGCCTGGGTGATGGGACAGAGTGCACCCTCAGCAAGTTAGCAGACAATACAAAACTTTGGTCAAAGCAAAAGTGAAGGAATTGCTCCTTATACAATCTCAGAGCCTGAGTGAAATTTGCCAGGACAGGATGATAAAAATTGAGGCCAACAGAGTGATAGCCCAAAGGTTCTCAAAGGAGTTGGTCACAAAGCTATATATCAATAATAGGTACTTTTGTTCTCAAGGGAAGCGGAGGTATTGATGATAAACTGTGGAGGGAAAATGAGCCTTGGTTTAAAGATTGCATAGATACTACTTAAATTTGGTGTTGTGGGGAAATTAATTACATTGTTCCTATCACCAATCTAACTATCTAACTGGACTCAGCCTTGTACTCCTTTAACTTTCAGCAAGTGTGTATTCCCATTACTAATTTTTAAAAGACAAGCCCCAAGTGAGCAACATGCCATATAGTTCTTTCATACTTTTGTAAAAAAAAGTAAAAAATTAAATACGTAATTTTCAGCAAAGCAGACTTTGGAATAAAATTGTGGATTTCTGCCTGAAGCTTTTGGCATATGTCTCTGCCATCATTACTTTGCTGAATTTATATTACTTGATAAATTGATGAATTTAAATTCCTTCACAAGACTGATATAAACTGATTTGTGGAAACTGCTGAACCGTAATTGGATTTAAAGTCCTTGTCTTATACATGTCTGTATTCTAGTATCATTGTGTTCTAAAGGAAGGTTTGATATCTAACCTAACATAGCACACAGTTGAACACTATCACCTTCCATTTCTCTCCATTCACAGATATGCATCCAGCTGTAGCTGTGAAAAACTGTGGTGCTTGTATAATAAAGTATGGCATATTTTCATACATCAGTCTTTTTTTTTTTAATGTAGCATGGAGTAAGTGTACTGCAGTCATGACCTCCATCTAATTCAGATTCCTGTAGCGTTGTATTTCACTTCACCATTTCTTCAGAGTGGAAAAGCTCCTTGCTGCTGTCAAAAGGTTTTCTTCTGAGGCTAATCTGGGCTTTTTTTCATCAGAAAAGAGAACGGAGAACTTTGAAAACAAAGCAAAAAACAACAAAGCAAGTGTTTATGGCTTGTTTGTAACTAATGAAAAGTTGTTTTTATTAAATAGTAGGCTTTCTTCCTACCTAAACATACCTAGTGGTTTGACAACTCTTACCGTCTTTGCTGGTTTGATCCACCCTTGCTATGTATATTACTGAGATGTGAAGTATTACTCTTATTTCTGTAGTCTTGTCCTCTATACCACACTCTATATACTACCGCTATAAAGGCCCATGCCGTTTTACAGATTTTGTAACTAAAATTGGTGTTTTCCAAATAACAACAAAATCTCTGCTACAATATTTAAGATAAAAATAGTGGTAACCACATCCCAAAGCATCTCTTGTATGTTGGAATGAATCCTTGTTGTAAGCTCCATGCTGCAGAATTCTGCTCAAAATCGGTGTCCTTTTCCAGTGCAATTGGTCTGCTTGCTTCTAATGTGTAGAAAAAGGGCTTCAAATTGTGCATAGAATATTAGCAAAGGCAATAATACATCCATAGGTATACACACATTTTGGAAAAATGTATGTTAGTGTATGATCTACTCCTTTCATTTATCAGGGCATTACTTCTCAAGTGCAAATTGGAAAGAAAAAATAAAATTGATAAACATTGCTGGCATATGCTTGCTAATATTCTGTCAGTGTCTTTATTTTAAGGTTTATGATACACTGGCAGGTGTGTGCCAAACGCTGGAAGCACTCATTTCTCTCAAGAGCTTCTTAAATAGCAGAACATGAAGCCATGAACTCATGTCTGTCTAAATAAAGTCAATTGCTACATTCCTCAGCTTCTCAGCATCTGAGTATATGGTGGCACAGCTTTTGGTACGTGTTTCAAGATACATCATTTTCAATTCCTGTTCTTTTGGCCAATTTTCCTTTCATTTATGGAAATGAGAGCGGGCATCTTTCTCACCTTTGGTGGTTCAAATCCGGTGTCAAGTTCGTATCTCACACTTTTCTGAGAAGTGCTTCTTTTCGATTCATTTGCCAAATTTCCCAGGTTCCTCCCCTGCAACTCCCACAGCGGCGGTACTCGTTGTTCGGGGTGCGGGTGCCCGGGTGCTGGTGGGGGGTCTGCAGGAGAGGAGCGGCCGGGGCTGCCCCGAGCCGGACACGGCCGGTTCCAGCCGGCTCCGGCCCGCCCGCCGCAGGGCACGGCTGAGCCCCTCAGGCAAGATGGTGGCGCCGCAGGGAAAACGTATTTAAGAAAGCGCAAAAATGATGCACGGCAGTGAGGAGCGAGGAAAAAAGGTGAGAGAAACAGCCCTGCAGACCCCCAGGTCAGTGCAGAAGGAGGGAGAGGAGGTGCTCCAGGCGCCGGAGCAGAGATTCCCTTCAGCCCATGGCGAAGACCATGGTGAGGCAGGCTGTCCCCCTGCAGCCCAGGGAGGTCCACGGGGGAGCAGATCTCCACCTGCAGCCCGGGGAGAACCTCATGCCGGAGCAGGGGAAAAGCGTGAGGAGGAAGGAGCGGCAGAGACGCGGTGTTACGGACTGACCACAACCGCCCTTCCCTGTCCCCCTTGCAGCACTTGGGGGGCTGAGGGGAGGCTGAGGAGTTGGGAGTGAAGGAATGAAGCTGAGCCTGGGATGAAGGAGGGTGCTGGGGGGAAGGTGGTTTTGGTTTTATCTTTGTTTCTCGCCATTCTACTCTATTTTTAATTGGCAATAAATTAAATTCATCTTCCCCAAGTTGAGGCTGTTTTACCCATGACAGTAATTGGTGAGTGATCTCCTTGTCTTTATCTCGACCCACAAGCTTTTTCATCTTATTTTCTCCCGCTCTCCTGTTGAGGAGGGGGAGTGAGAGGGCGTCTGGATGGACATCTGGCAGCCAGCTAAGGTCCACCCACCACACTTACCAACACACGCACATGGCTTTGGCAAGCAATGCTGAGTGGTGCAGGTTTGCGTAAGGTATGTCCAATATAGACTGCCAAGTAAATATTGTAGGAACATATCGTGGCATGCATTATGCATTCCCGTTTAATGTGTTTAGAGCAAATCCACTTCGCAATTTGAAATTACTTGAATCTTTTGTTAAATCTCTCAGTTTGCTGCACTTCCTTCTTAAGATTGAGATCTATTTTATCAGGCATGCATAGGATCTTTAATATACCTCCCTTTTTTCTTTTTTAACAGAAGGTTAGGCAAAATTTGGGCAAAATGCACAGATCCAAAATGGCCTTCCTCTTTCCATTGACTGCATAGGGACTCAGAGTCTGGAAAATGTCGAGTAAGCAGTCTAGGCTGCCATCATGTTCTGGTTTTAAGTGACATGCTAGACATCTAACTCTGCTTTGGCACCATGGCAGGCTTGTCTGAATGTGTCCACTGGGGAGCTGAACTGAAGGTAAGGAAGGTGCTCCAAGAGGCTGAAAATGCTGCTCAAGATTCTGATTCTTTGTATTTACAGAAGGAGAAGAAAGGAGGCTTTTTACTCCTTCCCCAAAGCCAAGTAAGAGGCATGAATAAGTGTAAAGGAAGAAGTCAACTGAGAATCCTTTCTGTAGGCTGTATATGTGTTTTCTTTCTTCTCTGCTCTTCCTTTTTCATTGTGAAACAGAATAACTGTTCACAAAGAGAGCTACTCAGCTAAGCAGACTTCTGGTGTCTCAGTTGGCCCTTAAATCACTACCAACCCTTTGTACTGGAAGCGAAAAACTTTGTGAGGGCAAATTCAGAGATTTTGAAGCAAATGAGTTTTTCAGACTATTTTGGTCCTTGAAATATGAACATGTATAAATGAGTGAGTGTCTTCTACATCACAAAAGATCTTCAAAGAAAACTGGTTTGTCCAGGTTCAAGTAAGAGGGTGAGGAGACACTGCAACACTTAATGTATAGATAAAGGAAGCAAACCCACATATCTCATAAGATGTAGTTTGGAATGGGGGAGAAACACCTAGGTTCTCTGAAATGCTGACTAACTAGATAGTGGGCTTTTCCCCTCATCTTTTTTTTCAGATAGTTTTTGATTCTTTATTATCATGAAGAGGTGACCCTCCAATTATCTAAAGAGTTGTTGACACTGTCTTATGCTAAATGAAGTAATACATTATGACCGTTACTGTAAGTGTGCATGATTTTACTGACTTAGATACTTTTGTTGCAGATCTTACAAAACTGTTCTCCTCTTCACAATTTTGGAACATAAATTGCAGCCTGCCACAAAGTGTAAACACATCGTGCAGATATGCTGATGCAGCCAACTTGTTTTGGTTTCACAGATTTTTCATGTATTGTAAGTTGTAATACTTTTTTTGTTTTAAGTAACATGCCTGATAAAGGTTATAGAGCCCCATTTCTGCTTGCTTTGACAGTCACATTCTTACTGAATTTCTTCTGGGTTACACAGGTGACCCTGGATAGACTTATACTCAGATTTAAAGAACAATTCTGCTTGTATAGGCATAATGTTAGCCCCCTACGTCAGAGCTGTACTTGCAGGGCACACAGAAGTAAGGAGCAATAAAGTGTATTTTAACCACTAGAGAGCATAGATAAATCAGTCAAACTACACACAGGCAGCTGATCTTTGGAAAGGACTACTGCCAGTTTTATATAATTACTTTTCAGAGGAGAACCACAGAGTGTTTTCACTGAGCATAAATGAAACACCTTGGCATACACTGAAGCAGACTTGGATTGGGAAAGCTGGCAGCCTCTCACAAGAAGCAGTTTTGTTGAACTGCCTTTGAAGAGTTTGAACTGGCAGTGCTGTATTCTGGCTGCAGGGTAGCTTGGCTGAGAACATTAGGATTTCCCCTGACATTAAGCCATTAAAAAAAAAAACCCCACATTTCCTTCCCTCCCACCCCCATTCAGGAGAAACTATTTTTACTGCCAGACTTGCTGAGTGTTAGTCCCTCATGAAAGGAGCAGCAGAATTAAACCCATGTAAGGTTTTAGTAATTAAAGAGCAGAAGACACAAATTAAAAGTATATTAAGTAACTCGTATTTAATGGGCTACTGGATTTTACTTTACAATCAGAACATGCAAAATTGTGAAGGAAATCGGAGATAATTAAAAACTGACAAGATATGAGAACAGTCTCAAGAACTTGCCTGGAGCACTGGTTTTGGTAGATGGAGTGGTAGGAGGAAGATATGAGTCTCAGTCACATGAAAGTTGTGGACTGTGGCTCCCAGAATCCAACAGCTTGGACAGCAGTCTTTTGCAAAACAGTATAAAAAAATCGCTGATTAAAAAAACCTGGTTTGCAAACTCTTAGCTTTTTTGTCTCTTCCTTGATCCTCTGTCTTGACTGTAGATTTCCCCAGAAAGGTGTACAGCAATGGCACTGATGCCACGCCAGTGCCAAACAGAGTGGAATAATTAGTTCAGTTATCTCCAAGTTGTACTATTATTTATATTTCACAGAAAGTGATCTTCCTTTTTTTTTTGCAACATGTAATCCTCTCAGTTCTTTCACTTCCAACTCTATCTCACTTAAAAGATTATAAATAAACTTTTTCATGTATCACTTGAGCTTTTAATTACAATTTTTTATAAATTTGCTTTGAAATTATCATTATTTGGCAAGTCCATTTAAGATTTGTCTTGCAGGTGATTATAAATTGAGTGTTCACTAATTTGTGCAAGCATTATTCTAAGTATCAGCTTTACTCTGTAATTCTTTAGGCTGTTGTTCACAATGTTTTCCCCTTTCAGGTTGTCTTGGACTTCTCTTGGAAGTTCTGTAAAATGATTAAACCTATGTATGAAACTTACAAAATAGCTGCTGTAGCTCCAGAGCTTGCTTAGAGTACTGGGTGCCTAAGACATACTGCTGAGTCCTGAGGCTACAGTGGAGAAAAAGAGACAACTAGTCACAGATAAAGAAGACAAAATTTACAAAGAAAACCAAGGAAATAATACATGATTTCTGCATGATTTTCCTGTGGTGTAAACACTGGTGGTACTCCACCGTACTTTGCTAAGACAATCTCATTAATGTCTTTTTCCTGTTCTGAAGGAAAACCAGCCTGTTTTACCAAATGCTTGTTCTCCTTGTTTTCAAGAACTTGGATTTTGTTTCAGTAGGGAATACTTGAATCTTCCATGCACACGTGCACGCTCTCACATATCAAAATACATTTTTCTTTGCAACAGAAGTTTGATATCAAATATGCAACTGTTAACAAGCAGCAAAGATAAAAGCCTGCTTAAGTGCTTGGAAATACTGCTGCTCCCTCTTGTGGTTTAAGGAGAAGAAGACAAACCAGTGAAACCAGCGCTAAGTGTGTGGGTATATTGGCTCCTGCAGCAGGAGCTCACTGGACACTATTACAGGTTGAAAGGAGAAGCTAATCTTACTTTGAGAGATCTTCATTTTCACCTGCTTACATGGTCAGAAAGTGCCAAATCCCTGTGTCGCCTGGTGACAGAGGAGCCATCCTCTCCTGTGCTGCTCGCAGAGGCTGGCTGGCAGGTTGAGGTGCAAAAAAGAGTATGCTGTATTGGTCTTCTTTTTCTCTTTTGTCTGACACACAGCCACCTTACCTGAAAGTATTACACATCCGCTTGCAAGGATTAAATCTGAATCAAGGAAACGTCGTAAACATGCAATGCATTGTTTTTCTGGATGAATATTTTGGGTAGTTTGATTAGTAATCTGTTGCTGGAAATGCTTGTGACTCATCAAGAATCTGTTTCTCAAAGAAGGTATTCACTTGTGTATTCCTAGAAAATAAAATAAACTTAACCACATTTTTTTGGTAACAAATGTATTTTCAGCCCATCCATCCCTGCCATCTCATTTTAGCTTTGTTTTAGTTATTAGACTTCAGCTGTCTGTTTGCTCCTGAGTGTTTGAGGGATTTAACTGTAAAAGATGATGGCAAATTTGATAGCTAGAACTGAAAGCAACCAGACTAATCACTAAGTAAAACACGCATTAAATAAAAGCAGTTTTAAATGTCTGCATCGACTATGGCCACAATGATGGCTTACAGGTCTGAGAGACTGTGTCAATCTAGTGACTACTTGACATGTACCCCATTTACAGGAAATCCTGGATATATATGTATCAGAAACTTACAGTGTTTGCTAAACTTACCAAAACAAGCATGAAACTGTTAAACATAAAAGAAAGAGCAATTTTCAGACTCCTGATTCTGGTTCCCAGCTAGAGCTGAGTGTAAGCCCCAGAGGTTTTGTATCCAGAGAAGTGGTTTCTTCCCTGTTGCTCTGTGCACAGCAGTAAGAACAAGTGGAACAGACTACAGACACATCGCAAGACTCGAAGATGGTCATCTTTTCATTGTATTTCACAACAGCCTATGGCCCAAAGTGGAGCAGAGAGTCTCGGGATTCTTGAGACTTATTTCTGGCACAGTGGCAGTGTTTAAAGATAATGGCATAGCTAATCACCGAGACTTGGCGTATCTAGTTTGAAGTGCACCACAAGACTGTGCCTTCAGTTTGCTTCAGACATTTGATGTAAAATCATTTCAGTGGAAATGCTGAGGTCAGAAAGAACCATTTCTATAGTGGAAAAAAAAACAACCAAAGAATGTGACTGATTACTCCTATTGAGCACGTGAATTTAAGAGGACAGTATCCCACCATTATTGGTATGATGCTCACATCATTGTCCAGTCCTGTGTAAACGTAAAGGTTTATGATGCTCTGGTTTTCCAAACTGTAAGTAACCATAAGTAGACGTTCTACGGAATTGCACCAAGCAAAATCAAACTGCCATAAAGTTCATGTGTGGCACTAATTGCAATTTAACTGCATGGTTATTACAAGAGCTTTTAATTAACCTAGTTATCATACTGTGGCGTACAAATTGTGTATAATAACAGCATGCTGAGTATAATGACAATAGGTTTGTCTGAACTGTGAAAGTCGGGAGTTTTATCATTTTCTGAGGTTTCTTTTTATGCCCTTAAATATTGTGCAGTATTTAAGAACATTTGACCAAAAGAAAAAAACAACCAACCAACCAACCAACAGAAAAACCCATAGTAAGTTGCTGAGGCTTGTCTGTTTTAAAATCTTATAGCAGTCTTCAGTTCTTCCTGAAATTCAGTGAGATATGTAATTCTCTCCTGAATAATATTTTTGGTGATTTTTCAGCCTCACTTTTGTCAGTGTATTTTTGGTCCCCTTTGAGAACAATTTTATACACTCTTTCAGGATTTTGTGTTTGAAGCCAAGAAGAATGCTCAGTTTGTGGAAACATTCAGTGGGAATACCCTTTCAGTGAAACTGGAAGATAGTAAGAGTACCTTCTGGTCAGATATTGCTGGAAAATGGTCATTTGTTAGATCGTTAGTTTAGTGAGACCATTCCCCTTCTCTCAAAGTTATGATTCCAGTCTGTGTCTCTCAAGACTGGTGGTGATAGCACTGACCAAATTTTTACCTGGAAGGTTAATTTCACAGCCCCAAACCTAAACATAAAGAAACAATGTAGCTAGTGGAAATAGTTGCAGTCCTTCAGAAAACATGGGAAATACAACAAAGTGGCATCACACTTACACCATGTACTCATTCCTGCAGATGTAAAGAATGCATTTTAAAAAAAGCCAAACAGAAATTATTATGGAAAATGTATTTATCTGGTTTTTAGACCATCATCAGCTGTGTCTTGGGAAATGAGATACTGACGTTTTGATTTCAAATTATTTGGCTCACAGACACAACAGGCACCTGAAGGCAAGATAAGAGTATATGACCTTTTCTTGTGCACAAGTTTACTGAAGAAACCATAGGACAATGAAGACTGGGCCATGTGAAAGTACATTTGGTATGCATATACAGTTAATGGTGGAAACAACATAAAAGTGACAGCCACTAGCGAACAGTTATCAAAAGACAGATTGGATTCAGCTGGGTGAGTGATGCAAGTGTGATGTACCAAATACAAAAAGAAGAACCAACACCACACAAAGCCAGTTGGTCAGTCAGTGGTCCCAGGGTTTAAATATCAGAGATATGAGAAAGGTAACAGAGGTGATGACATCATCACTGTACATGCTGAAGTAGCTCATCCTGCAGAAACTATGAAGAAGTAAGTGACTTTGCTAAAGATGCTGAGCTAACTTTCAGCTCTGAGAGCTGTTGCTGTCATTAACTGTGTGATTACTGTCATGCAGTTCTTTGTGGGAATGGCAGAGGTGTATGTGGTTCTGTACAAACTCTTTTTATCATTTAACTAATGCTTTTTTTCAGAATTTTCCAAAAATAGCTTTTGGAAAAAAAAATCAGTTTTTAAAAAGACGTTTCAGATAATGATTGGGTTTTTATGGTATTTACATATATAAAGTCTACCCAATATTAATTTTTAAGAAAGATTTTATATTTGAAACTAAGGTTTATTTTTAAATGTATCAGTGAATGCAAATTTCCTGGTATTGCACAATGCATTTCTTGAGACATTCACTCAAAAGAGAATGAACAGAGAGAAGGGTCATTAGACCTTTTTTGAAGCAATTGTATAATACATATAAAACAAATATCTGTATTCCAAGACACTATGACTGTAAAAATTATGTTCATTTTAGTCAGAGTAAAATATAATGAGATTTTATTGTAAATTCAAGAAATATAGATAGCTGTGGATTCTCCTGCCTTTCTAGTGAAGCTGAATGCATATGTTTTTCAGTTTACTATACCTGGAGGCAATTTTTTTTTCTCTTTCTTTTTTTCCCTGACCCAAAGGACTGGTACCCATCTGCTTAGGGTCTGTACTGGCCAGTGAATCATCTCCACCATGTTTCTCTTCCCCTCACAGGCGCCCACCCTGCAGTCAGTCTCTGAGAGTGCCTGGACAGCTGGGTTGCCTCTTTCAGATATGCAAGGCACCTAAGACCTACAACAACCTACACACCTAACCCATGCCTGTCATGAGACAGTGCCTCCTTCCCTAACATCTGGATCTGACTCTTGCTGTCTGTTAAACCCTTATTTTTATTCTTGGTAAGACAAAGAGGTGTTGAAGAGTGTATGGCAAGCTGGGACGGAGGCAACCCAAGCCATCGGTTGCTTTGTCATAAAAGCTGATCGTAAGTATAATGCTTCCCATGTCACAGCAGTGAGCATAAGAGATCATGAGCAAAGTGAGACAAGTAAAAGGACAAAAGCATATTTTGTCTCTGGTAGATCTGCATTATATTGGTGTAGAGTGGCTGATGGGATAGACTGCTGCATAGGCTGGTGAAATGCAGCACTGAAGGAGCAGACTCGCACAAGGATGGATGAAGCCTAGAAAGAGTGTAGAGACTGACGGGGGCGGGGGGGAAATGGGAGTCCAGTTAAGCTGATGGAGAGCATGGGATAATGTGCTCTGAAGAAGAGCTAATGGGGAAATAGTGGAAGAAGTGTGAGCGAGGTTTGAAACTGAATTTGAGGACAAGAACAAATGTAGTAAGATGCTGTCCAAGGAGACACTGCTTCTGATAAGAAATGGTGAGGTGAATACTTCAAGACATGTTTAAAGTGTATCCCATTAAGTCCCTTAAAGGACATTATCTGTATGTCCGGGGAGAATTATCTTGCAGGTAAATTCATGCATCTCATTTGAAGGGGATTCAAACTATAATTTGGACGCCTAAATTAACACATATGTATTGCAGCCAAAAAGGACTATTCACTTTCAACTTTACCCTCACTTTCAATTCATACGGTGAATGCTTATTGATACGTAGTAATGATGCCGATTCTTTCTTCTTTTGACTGGCATAAGCCAGTACATTCAATGAGTCTTTCATTATCAACACTTACACCATGCATAACAACAAAGAAACTCATCAAAATTAGATATGTTCATTTTATTTTAGATTTTAAATGTATTTCTTAACTAACACTACAGCAGTTCTTAGTTGGAAAGGTGGTCCCTAAGACTTGCACTTTTATCTTTAATATCTGTGATGGTAACTTGAAACATGAGATTTATTTCCTTTCTCTGTTCTTGCATTTGGGGATATAAAATGCAACAGGAAACAGTAATCCTTGTTGTACAACCTATGCACCCTTTCCTCTGTCTCATGGTAGCATTTTGAGTATGTTTCTGCTTCAAAAATTGGATCCCTGTCTTAGAGCCAACAGCGATCTCCTCTCCCCCTTTTTCTTTTAAAAAAGTTGAATACCTGTTGAAACCGAGTTTTCATAAATCACATACAGTATTAGTTTTTCAGTAGTGCATGCGTGCTAGCTTACAAGATATGTGCTGTTCAGTCTGCTTAATATGTTGTCTGATGTGATCCCAGCATGAAGTATCTCTTATTTAATATGTATGTAAAAATATGTATGGCCCTAATTATTTTTATTCAGTGACTAAGAATAATGAGCTATGAACATGAATTCATATCCTCTATCATACAAAATGCTCAGTATCACATTTTACAAGGAAGAAAATGGGAGTTCATGTGAATTTGTATCTTTTGACATCTAGATCAGAAAGCCAGACATAAAAAATCCCTTGATATTTTCAACATCTGTGGTCCGAATCATTAAACTTACATCTTGGATCATTAAATTTACATCTTGCAAAGTTGTAATGCAAGTTTCCACCATGCTAACTGTTCACTATATGCTCTGGGTAACTGTGCTGAACATGCCATAATAATTCATCAGCCCTGAAAGAAATCACAAAGTTCAATGCATATTAAAAATGTGATCAGGCTGTATTACAGAAAAAATGGAAGTAGGCTGCTGTTCACAACACATCATATTCTCTGGGGTTACTGTTACTGTCTGCATAACAATACACTTTTCTTACAGGAAGAAAAAAGCCACAATCAATAAAACACATGTAGTGACTTGCATATACACCTGGTATTCCTTTAAAAGGAGTGATTTTGTTTCATTTTTTTTTCTACTATAAAATGACTAATTATGTGTTTACTGCATTCATTATGTATATAGTGTTGAGAAATATGATAATTAATGACACTTTTCTTAGCTTAATGGCCACAGAACTTTCCTTCTTACTAAAATGGACTTAAACTGAATTGTGAGGTACGTAATAATTTTTGTTTACATGTGTTCTTTTCTTCTTCTTCTGGCTTTTTTTTCCTTTTAGGTGAACAAGGTATGTGGTCCTCCTGTGAGGAAGCCTACACGGTCTCCAGGTCGCTCCTTTGATCAGAACAAAGATCATCAAGGGTTGAAGATGTTCTCAAGAGACAGTGAAGAAACCTTTGCCAACAGTAGAAAGTAAGAAAGATATTAGTTTTACACTCAGAAATAAAGAGTGAAGCCATTAATTTTACAACAGAACAGATTATATTCAATGCAATGGCATGCATTACTAGAGAATAAATAAAGGCTGCAAAGAATGAAGCATTTCAGCAATGCAGTCTGCTCGGTTACATTTTGGAAAGAATAATTTCATGGCTAGATTTTATTTTCTGAAATAATGTACATATGACCAGAGGCATTTGGTGTGGTTTAGAGTACTTAAAAAAATGGATAACATTGGTAGAATATGAACGTTGGCTCTATCTTTATGAGTAAATTTTCAAATTACATTTAACTTGCACATCAGCAGACATTACTAAATCTGTCAAAAAGTGATTGTGACTTTTATTGGAAGACTGTACAAATTGATCAGACAGAAAAAAATGAATGACTGTTCTTACATACCTTTCTACTGTAAAAAATGAGACAACTAAGCATTTGGGGTTAAATCTTGAAGTCCTCGTTCAAGTAAGTCCAGCTGAGTTATTTTCTCTGGCTCTTTTGCCAGTATACAGTGAATTGAGGTGACTGCAAGGACTTGGAGATTTGATTTATACCTGGCTCAGCATTACAGGGTAAAATTTGCCTAACTGCATATGAGCTAGGCGTTTAAGCTGCCGTATAGTCTATGGAGAGGAGGACTCAATTCAGCTGCCCCCACAACTACAAGCATCCAGTGCCACTTGAGGATACCCTCAGGTATCCCAGCTGATCTGCTGCTGCCAAGAAGGATGCAGGTGTCCTGTAAATTGTATTGTATATTCCAGCCTTCTGCAGATATCTTGGATAGCTGAGGGCATCTCAAAGGCCAGTCTAGCTTTAGACAAATTAATCAAGCATTTAACAACCATAAGGAGTAATAGCACTGTAAGGAGTAAGGATAGTATTACAGTTGAGACTAAAGGCCCTATTATGCAAATAAAGTACAAAGTTAAAATTAGAAATTTCATTTCTATCACAGTATTTGCTAAAATACAGAGAGGTTTTCTTTGTTCTCTGTTTCCTCTCATTTCACTTTGAAGTGTAGAAGGAAACTGAAGTGAGAGAATTGCAGGGAATAGTTGCTCACTCCTGATGTCTGGAGAAGAAAAAGTGCCTCTGAACTTCAAAGACAGACCATTCTTGTTAGTGCAAGGTCCTTCATGTTCCAAATAGTGGAGGAAAAAAAACCCAAAACCAAACACAGGATTTAGAGAACATTGTGGGAATGGAAAGAGCTGCAAAACACAAGTTTGCTTTAGCCAGCACAGAAGTTCATCAGGCAATACCCATTATACAGCAACATTTTCTCTGTGTTACGTAGCTAAGCAAGTTCTTGATGTTTTCTGATTGCTAGCACTCTACAAACATGAAACCGAATTCTAAAATTTCACTTAATCCAGGACTGTTCCATGTTTCAAAATAAGTGGTGTCTGGATTGACCTCAGGGAGATCGCCCAAAAGACCTGAAGGGGCACCAGAGGCAGTGGGCAGCACGAAGCAATGCTTTTTTACCGTGACTTCCACCGGCCTGAGGTGATGGAAACTCTTCATGGCATGCAACAGGCACTGCACCAAAAAGGAGGAGCAGGGAGAAAACTTGAGATCCACTGACACAGATTTCAGTTTAACAACTTCATAGTTGATATCATCTTCATTGGCTGCCTCCTGGATCACCTCCTTCCTTATTAGTCACAATCGCTTTATATTTCACTTTATATTCCCATGGCAACTGTAACAATTCCTCACATGGAAGAGCAACTTCAGTAAACATTTGCAGCCTGCTTTTAAGGAAGTGCTGTTCTCTGAGTCTAACTCCGCTTTATTTACCTCCCATGTACTTCTGGCAGCAGGTTGCTGGCAGCAACTTTCACAGGCTTCAGCAGAAAAGCATAGGCTTCTCCCAAACTGTGTAGACTTGATCGTTGAGAGTTATCTGAGGGAAAACAAATGAACAAAATTATTTCATTAAATATGTGACTCCTAAGAGTTCTCTGATTTCCTAAGATTTTTCAAATGCATCTCCAGATGAAAGTTTACATTTTACAGTATGTGGTGGACTACATCTGCCTGAACTTTTTGTAAATTATTTTTACCATCAGACCTAAGCTGGTATTTTCTAGTACTATGTGATACAAGAAGAAAAGGAAATTTCTCTGTGCTTTTGACACCAAAATTGTCAGATGAATTTAAAAAAATTCTAAGCAGAACCTTTGATAGTAACATACGAACTTGAACGTATATAATGCTTTTTCCTCCAGAACTTAACATTGCAGACAGCTTTTAGCATGGAGAACAAAATTGTAAAAAAAATGAACATTTCCATATAAACAGATAAGAAGTATTTGCAGCTTCCACTGACTGTAATTGCACATTTGTGCTCAGCTGCCTATAATTACATGCTATCTGGTCCAGAAGATGATGATGTGAAAATTGACATTCATACCATCTGCCCTTCTAACTACTTTGGTCAGACATCAACAGGGGCTGAAATCAGTTATTACTTCTGTATTAACTTTAGCTTTGCCTCAGGATGTATTTACTAATAAACTGAATGACCTTTCTGTTAGAATGTGGTTTGTCACAAGATATTAGGGCAGCTGTATTTATTTCAGTTTCTGTGTTACACATGGATTGATTCTGCAGAAGAAGAAATTCCAACTATTTACTATGAGAGGACTCTCTAGTTTTCATCCAGAATGTAAAGCCAAAGCATAGACAAAATCAAAATCAATCCCACTCAATGGGAAATGGAGGAAAATTGCAAACATACTGCACACAGTGGATGCAGTTTTGGGGATGGAGAAATACAAGATACAACTATTTATGGCTGGCAGAGTGTGGATGAACCATATTTACATATTTAAGATATATTGTGCCTAGGCAATTTTATGATGCATAGTCAAAATTGACCCTACCTGAGATTTTCAGAACTGCAGTTTTACACTTAGTAGGGCACTCACATCACATTTAATAGGCATAGTAAATCTAAATCACTGTGGTTTGTGTAAAATATTTGCCCTACAATTACAAGAAAGAACATCTGGCTTTTTAAATGATGGGACTGTATATAATCACTCACGTTTTAATTTGGAGTAAACAATATTAATTTAATTCCTTATGCCATTTTAGGCCTACGTTGACTAAATATAGGGAAATGTGTAGAATATTTCTGGCATTTTTTTCACAACTCCAGACACCATACAAGAAGTTAAAATAAAGTGAAGCTTGCAGGCTTGCAGAGCAATGAGTACAGCATTTGCTGGTGCCTTTCTTTGTGCCTCCAGGTCATAGATAACTCAGTATAGTGTGATGTTCTAAACCAGAATGAGTAAATATTTTAATTTTTCACAGCAGGAATGGGTCTCCCAGGAAGAGATTTTCAATACAATTTATAAACATAAATATCACAATCCGGTTAAAAACATACTAACTAAAAATTCATTCATTTGTTTTGATTTAAGTACAAAAACTTATCATTAGCTCTGGGCATCTTGACAATTATTTAAAATAGCAATACATAATTTATAATCTACCACCACAGCACATGATAAAACTGATGTCATTTTTCAGACAGTTATTTAAGTATCCACTAAATATTTAACACCTGCATCTTAAACCCATCTTACCTAAATCTTGAGTTGCTCCATAACTCTAACAAATATTCTTTGTAGTATTTGTAACACTATGTAGGGGACTAGTTGATAGCACTTTTGAAAAACAGATGATTTATTCATAGACACCTATTTTTGTATTTGCTATGCTTTTTTTTTGGAACATTTTTTAGTATATTTGTACAAGTGTAGCATTGCAAACTGTATCACAACTCTGCAAGAAAATTTCAGGTTGGAGGAAAATAATTCCTGTTCCAGAGCATAAGTAAAGTGTTTTTGTTCACTTTGACCAATAAGAGTATCAGCTTTGTAAACTACTGACATGTATCTGAGAGAATCAAACTTATCTAACAGGAAATTGACAAATTGATTTAAAAAATCATTGGAATCAATGGAGAGTAATAGAATAAGCACATTCTTTATCTTCTTGTAGAAACACACAATGGCAGTACTGCTTAATGTTATTGATTGACACTGTCAATTGTGTTCCCCTGTGCAGAGAATTTATCAGCCACCTCTGGCTCTACGGAGCCTTTTACAGCAGCCTGGCTGATCAGCCGTGCGGTAATGAGTTGGCAGCTGCCAATGGACTCCCGTGTTGGAACGGAGAAGATGTTGTAAGAAGGTACCTTTGTGACTCACTTTTGTCTTTCCTTTTGTATTTCGTGTTTCTCTAAAGGAGCTTCCAGCTCAAGTACATTGTTTCCCTAGATATGTGTCAAGGTTAGTTCAAAAAACAAAGCAGGGTGGGTTTCCTTCTCTCAGGCTTCACCTGTAAACAGCAAAAAAAATCTGCCTGTGTCTGTTTTGAGAAAAACAAAGAATTCTGCTGTTCTTCAGACATTTTTCCTTCAAATTTATGGCACCTAAACCTATACTGGAAAAGAAGCTGAATTGACATTTACAAAATACAGTTGGAGAAAAAGAATATGGATTTTTGTTTGAGCTTGATCTTTATGAAATGCTCCTTTTAATACAGAGTATGTGATAACAGACTCAAGCTATTTGCTTAAAACTTTCTATGACTCTGAAGAATGAGGTAATCTCTTAATATGTATGGCTTCTCAGGGGAGAGCTAAAAGTTAAAACATGAAGATAAAACATTTTAGAGGTGAAACACATGTATTTTTTTATGTATGCAGCATCTTGGGAGACATCAGTCAGCAGCAGTGGCAAAGAAGAGATAATAATGAACTGCTATGCTGCTGGATGTGTATCTCTGGAATCAATATATTTCACAGCTTACAAAATACTAGCATTTGTGGATGTCAGAATGATTGTCAGAGAGCTGATATCTATGGTTTTGCTTTATTGCTCTCATCACCAGAACAAGTATTTCTCTGAGCAGGAAGTCCTTGTGATGACAGAGACCAAAATATTAAAAGGTTCATTGCAATTACTTTTTTATAAAGATCATGCTGTTAATACAGCATTTATTAGTAGGTAATATCAAAGGTCATTTCAAAGAAGGTGGCTAAAGGCTGTGAAGTGAGTTAAAGTGGGAGATAGCTGGTACCAAGTAGAAGGAACAGTGACAGCCTGCACCTTCAGGTGTCTCTAAAAAGGTTAGGTAGCAGCTGTAATTTATTGATCAATGATACCTAAGGAAACTTAATGGATACCCTTTCAGCAAACAGCTACAGGTCTACTTTTCTTTATCTTCTTGGGCAGTCCAATGCTTTAGCAGCACCAACGCCCAGTGAGTGGTTAACTCCCTTGATAGTCTCATTGGGAAGCTTTGTCTTAAGCTTTCAACAATCTTCTCAAGATGACATGTTCCTTCTTTAGGTATCTATATTTGAGATTTAATATCAACTTTACCTCCTGGCTTTTGTTTTGCTGCCCCTCCCCAAATAAGTTCTACTATTCCTACCATTTGTTTCAGTAACAATGTGAAGTAAGCATCCTATAATTACAGATTTCCTAAGAACAAGGTACGTGTATCATTACTTCTGGCTGCTTACAGTCTTAACTATTAATATGTTATATCTTTTCAAACCTATATTATTATATGGTACTATTATATTTTAGTTATTATTATTAACATTATAACATTATTAGTGTGTTATATATTCTCAAATGTATATTATTATATTATATGGTATTATTATATTTTAGTTACTATTATATTATTATACTATTACTATGTTTATACTATAGCACTATACTGTTTGATTTTGATTGATTAGACACTAAAGTCCTTACACAGAAATGAGACATTCTACTAAATACTAGACCATAGTGGTTTTTTAAAAGTAATTTAATTTGACTAAAAATATTTAATTAATGCAATTTATTTATTTGTGGATCAACCTAAAGATATAACTGATGACAAAAGCACTATATCTTAAAAGTAAGACCACTTTGATATTAGTTTAACTTATAAATTTCCTTACTATAATATTTTGTTTTCATATGTATGTTAATATATATATTTATATTTTTGGTCAGTAAATTTTAGTGTTAACTTCCTGAAAGAGCTGAAGTGTAGATAATATTTAGAAGTACAGACAGCTGATTAAAACCAGAAGAGCAGGATGCTCTGAGTTGCCCTAGGTTATCAACTGGAGCTGAGACCTGCAGATTAGTTCCTACATCTCAGTACCTCTACTTGTACACGAAATATGTTGTGGTACATATTCTCCTGCTTCAGTAGCTATATGAAGGTGCTCACATTTGTCCTCTTCCTCCCCTTCATTTTGCCTTGTTACTCAGTTAAAATGTCCTTTGTTCAATTTTATTTGTTTATATTTGTTCTTTTGTAACTGAAGGGGAAAAAAAATCTTTCCTGCGCTTTGACTGAGATCAGGGGTTTTTTAATATTATTATCATTATTATTACAGAACTGTTAATCTAGGGAAAAATGGGCACTCTTTTCTTTTTGTGCTTAGGCACATATGTGTGCCTGCTATGAAAGCAAGGCACATGTGACACAAGCATGCAGGAGAGGGGCACACGCATTGGGCGTGCAATGCCTGGAGATTTCTCTTGGTTATGGAAAGTCAAACTCAGCCTCAGAAACACACTCAAACAAACAAATCCTACAAATTCAGAAACAAGGAGGTTGTGTTTGAGCAAGAAAGGCTCCTCTGCACCACAAATTATGCTGGGAAATGACGTTTGAAATGGATCAATGAATCAATCAACTAGCGAAGAGATCTGATGGGAGATGAGCAGCATCAGAAGTGATTGTGTTTGGGGATATCGTGAAGGGAAATTAAGGCATCAGGCTTTGGGAATGTGGACTGGAGGCAGTAAGCCTAGCCATTGTGCAGGCAAACCAGATTAGAAGGGACTAGTAACATGCGAAAACCAGGGTAAGCCATTCAAAATGATCTGGATGAAACTCAGCCTGGGCCCAGTTTTAGCATTTTCAGGAAAGCTGTGGCATACTCTTAGAGTGTTCCCAGAAGTATTATGAGATCAACTGAGAATCTAGGAAACTCAGCTTACAAAAAAGGAGTCGAGGAATTAGATTTCTTTAACCTGGAAAAGAAAAACTGTTAAGAGAAAACACAAAGTGCAAACAGGCTGTTGCTAGGGGGAAGAAAAGTGTCTGTTACCTGCTTCCATAATGGCTAGGACACATAGCAAACATTTAAAATATATTCTGATTAAATGTTAGGGAGAGTTTTCTAGTGGCAAGGATAATAAGGGACAAAACCAGGTAGTTTTGGGGTCCATTGTCTGCCTGAAAGAGAATGTTTAAGAACAGGGAAGACAAGGCACTGAGAAATGATGCAGCAAAAGCTGATTTTTCTTGGAGATATGGAGATAAATTGGATAACCTCTTAAAATCTCCTCCAGCCCTCTGATTCTGAATCTAGCATTATCTAAATCCTGTGTTGCTCAACTTCTGTTGCCATGATGCCAGGATACTGTGACATTTTAGAAGCAATAATGACCAGAGCAGGCATCATCGTTTTTCTCTGTAAATACTGAAGAACACCTGAACCTGTACACTCACTATCTTTTCTTCTTCCCCCCCCGCCAGTAATAAATAAAGATATTGATGAATTCATTTATGCAGTGTTCCTGGCACAGATGGGGGAAAGTCTGTATGTTCAAATTAGTTAAAGATGAGTAGATTTTATCTGGTTTGAGATTCTTCATAATTTCCATCTGGTTTTGCCTTCTATTTAAAAATCATGTGCCATAGCTGGTAATGACTGCAATTTTGGGCCTGTCGTGGGAAAGCAATATCATAAGCTACATAATGCTGGTGTGAGTGTATCAGGACCTGAAGAGATTGCTGAGACTGTTTACTGTATCTGTGTTTCAAGCTGCAAGTAGCAATAAGCCCTGGAGACAGAATATGCGTTTTAAAAAAATCTTTGCAGTTCTTTCTCCTTTTCCGTGCATTTTTTCTAAAGGAAGTAGTTCAAGGTTTTAACAGCTATAATATCATAGCTCAGATAAATCTTACAGCCTTTGCTGTTTCTAATACCATCTAAGAGATTATGAAGCCTGGATGGGAAAAGGTCAGAAAAAGAAAAAGAGGGTATTATTGAAATGAAAGCTTACTTAACAGTTTACATTTCATATGCTCGAGCTGTTTCTTTTTTTGGTTTAAGCCTTTTTTTTTTTTTTTTTCCCCCCCCTAAATCATAATGTCATGGCAGTATGGCCCTTGATTCTGAAACTAGAAATTGTTCTGAATCTAGCCTGTCACACAGTGCAGACTCATGCTTTTATCAAAAACTGAGACCAGAATCCCCAAATTCCTGTATTCATGTCAGGCAAGAATGGTAGCAGGCAGGACTTGCAGGAGCAAGACTACTCTTGCAAGGTCCACATCACTGCAGAATGAGGGAGGGGGACGTCTCAGAGGAATCTTCAGCCCTTCCACTGTTTTACCCAATGGTGTGACTACAGTGGTGGGGAATGAAATTCAAACTTCAGTTTTAAAGGCATAACTGAGTGCCACGATGAAGTACCTGGAATTTAGTGTTACAGGATTCATTAGGTTAAATGGAAAAAGAGGAATTGCAATTAATAAGTCATGCACTACCAAAGCATATGAGAAGAACTGCATGCATCAGTTTGGACTTTCAGTGGATCTTAGCATTAAAGCTAAAATAACTGGAGTTGTGCAAATAGACTGAGATTGTTCTCATTCATGAACATAAAGTGGTTTAACTGACATTTATACAGTTTCGGTACTCCAGAGTGCCTGGCTAGAATGTGAAGAGAGATGGATTAAAAATCCACAGAGGAGTGATTCCACTGAAATAAAAATAGATATGAGAGAAGAAAATAGTAAAATTATGTGTGTTGAAGGATTCAGGAGTAATGGAGATTATTAAAAACAGCTAATCAAGTTTGGAAGGAAGAGTTTCATATCTAAAGTATCAAAATTAAGAGGAATTAAACAGCATGATTGATTTTAATTGCTGAGCAAGTTGTTAGAAAGTGATTATAATAAGCATCTATCATCAAATAAATGCTTAGCTTTAGCTCAGCTCTTAGGCTGGGGAAAGGAATTTTCTTTTTTGATTCTTAAATATTCTGAAACAAGAGTACCATCCTGAATCTGTTCTTAGCCAACAAGAGAAGATAAATGGTGATATAAGGAGATCTAATGAATTCCTTTTAGTTTTCTTCTATTTGAGGTAGTCATCACGTTAGAATGAAGCAGAATGTAAACTGCCATCAAAGGCATCACTTGCCACCTATGGAAAAGATTTGCCTGAGCAACTTGACTCTTACTGCTTTGCCTAATACACTATTGCCAACAAGGACCAGTGACAGATGTGTAGAGAAAAAAAAATTGTAAATATGTGCTTCCTCACAATCTGTAAATTTGGAAATGCCTGACCCAGAGCTGTGAATGTTCAGTCTTCCCATGAACTCATAAAATCTTAGCACCAATAGCGTTCCACAGCAAGCTAACCAGAACTTTTCAGATACCAAAACACTGAGTCAACTTAAGAGGTAAATGGTGGATAAAGATATTTTTAGGCTTAATGTTTTGTAAGGAAAATGAAAATTAAATAAATTGTTAAATCCAAATGCCTGAAATCTGAAGTATTTTTGTTTTGAATTGCTGCTGCCCCTTTAAGGATGCTTGGAAGTGAAGTCACCTGGACTGTAATGAAAAATCAAGTCATCTGGTCTATAAGAACATGGGGGTCCAAAGGTCCTCCCTGAATTCAGGAGGATTTTTTCATTACAATTTATACATTTTCATTTGGAAAACTACTGACATCAGGATATGTTTGATGACCAATGAGCAACACCATTAATTTTACCACTGCCTGCCAACCTCCCCCCGCCCCAGTCACAAATCATTTCTTATTGATCCTACTTGACTTGTTAGAAGAATGAGACGGGCTTATGATAAATTTTTCTGTGTCAACGTAGAAAACAAAAGGCATTTCTATTTCTGGCATCAACATGTAATTGAATAACAAAAAATAATTATATTGTTCTAGTTGCTGGTTTTCTGGAGGTAACTTTTCGTCGTCTTTTCTTTTGATAAACCTTAAACATTATTTTTAGGTTAGCTTAATGAATTTGGGGATTCTAGTGGAGAATATAATCTGAACTATTCATTCCAGAGAAAGGCAAAAATTAGAAGAAAGAAGGATACTGGCTTGATGATAGATTATATAAAAACTAGGTAGTTTATATGAGAGCTGAAATTCAGATCCCTGTGTCAGATGGTTTTAGGAGATCCAAGTCTGACATCAGGCGAGAAAAAGAAATAGTATGTGATCCCTTTGTTTATATTAGTTGTGGGGTTTGTTCTCTGTTTTATCATGAGATATAAAAACAAAATAATTCCTGCTTTCATAGTGGTAATATCAGTTCTCAATATATACTTAGATAAACCCCATGACTCTTGAGTATGGAATTTATTTAATTATGTAAAAGCAGCAAAATATGTATTGCATTTGATTACCTGAAAATAAATGATCTATTTTTCCTTTTGTTTGCTTGAGCAAATATATAATTTTCTGGAGTGTTTCTCCTAGAAACATTTGAGTCATTTGTCATGCACAGCAGGGGTTATAATAGAAGGGTTCTAACACCAGGTGAATTAATTTTTATTAAGCTGGTACTGATTTACAAAATGTATTGACTTTTAAATTGAAAAACATTAGAGCCACGTTAAATAAATAATAGCGTTTATAAAGTCACAGAAGGCTGTTGAAAGATAGGCATGAGAAAGAACAGTGACCAAGGATATTCTAAGAGTTTGAATTATGGCATCATCATACCTTCATTTTGGAGTGTTTTGTTCTTTCATTTTATACAGCCATAGAAAAATACACTTACTCCAGGATTTAGTATTAGTGATGACTCTTAGAGGTTTTCCTAGGGAATTCAGGACTACTTTACCATAGTTTATGACATGAAACAATGGAGGCAAAAAAAAAATATCTATCATCTCCTTTTTGTATAATACGGTTTTATATTAATACCAAGGAAAAGTCATACAAGAGGCTTTGCTGCATAGTTCAAAAATAAGCCCAACATAAAATAAATAACTGTGAATCATAGCAGGTTATATTAGACAGAAGATTTGTGTATTTGTGCCTCACTGAAGTTCTTATAAAAGAAATGTGATCTAACTGAATTCAACTTTGATATACAGGATATCTTTCAAATAATAAGTTCAGTGATATTTTACAATGAGGCCCCTCTCACACAGTGATGTTCTGCAACATTTTATATTTCTAAAACCAAATTATTTAGCCATGGCAATTTAATACAACAGCTCTCAATGAATTTTTTAAACAATATTTTGGGTTGTGAAATATCTTCTATGGGATCCTCTTTCACTGTAATGTTCACAGCAGTCCTCTATAAACACTGCAGGCTTACCAGTCCAGACAGCAAACTTCTGTGTGCTAATGTTCAGCACCGCAGCATTCACAGATATTCCTTTCAGCCTTTGTATTGCTATGTTACGTCTGCCAAAGACTTTTCTCTTGACAGCTATAGGTCAGATTTTCATTGAGCATCCTGCACCAGCTGTGAAAATACGCTACTGAAACTTAGATTATGGTGGGGTTTTTGTTTTTTAAATTTTTCACAGCTGACTTACATACTCAAGGAGGGTGATTTGAGAGATCTGGAAATTGATTGGAAGTCTTATGTGAAAACCACTGATATTTCCTGTGTGTCTAATGGCAAAAGTTTGCAATAAGTTTTTCTCTATTTCAGAAAAAATTTGCTTTATATAGTCCTATTTTGGTGAATATTCTGTAGAGCTTTATGTATACAGCTTGATTTTGTTGATATTGTTTATGTAATACAGATGATAAAAAATGGTATTTGTAAGTTTTATTAATGCATTCAAAGAATGAGTTCATTCATTAGTTTTTCTAGAAATAAATATTATTCTTTCCAATTATATCAAATTCTTCTTGCTGCTTTTGTAGTCAAAAGAATCATTAGATCCTCTCTAATGAAGTAAAACTAATCTGCCATTCACAACTGGGAGTCTACGAGCATGTACTTCAAAATACCGTATCTTGTGCTCTCTTTAATAAAAGTTAAGGTTTCTTATCTTCCTTAGCAGCTCAGCTTCTTCTTGTATTCCTTTAGAATTATATGAAGAGAGGCACAAGTTGCCTTATATTCATTAAAATGACTATTTTGTTCTAACTGTTTCTATTCTAACACTGCATTCTTAGGGCTAAAGTTTTTTAGCACTCACCCACATGTGGGCACTCAGGAAAATTAAGCTGAATTAATGAAAACTGTGAATTTAGAAATCAGTGACATTAGCTCATTTTTTCCTCAGTTCATTGAATGAATAAACGAAACTGAAGCTACTTTAATTCAGAAAGAATTTTAATTATTAAAGCATAGTATCCCACACAGAAGTTTAATCATGTTTTGCTAGCCCATGTAATGCATTTGCATCTTTAATATGTTCCAAGTGATGTTTTGAGCTTAGCCATGTAGGCAAGCACATACCTGCTATGAGTACTTCAGTGACAACTATCTCTGAAAAAAGACTGAAGCAAAAACTAACGAAAAGGACATGAACACACTTATATATGCCTTGCTGCAGGCTTAGTAAATGACCCAGTGAAGCACTAGTGTGAATAGTCATGTCCAAATCTGAAAGGTTTTCATGTTCAGGTACTGCCTAAGATTTCATGAGAAGTTATTATGAAGAACAGATCAAAGCAGCAGAATTAAATTGTTACATTCACGCAACAGGAGACTGTTCAGATTATTCCCAAATACATACTTGCTACCTAGGAGGCAGAGAAAGAAAATATGAAGCATAAAACACAGTCCAAACTCTCAATGAACTATTTTCCTTCCACAATAAGAGATCTCTCTGCTGCTTGTAATAGGCAGGAGTACCAGCAGACCTTCCTTCAAACTGTTAGAAATCTTGATGTATATTTGAGAAAAATCCCATGACTATGGATGGAGGGATTGCACTGTAGCATACTGCTGTGTAAGAATATGTAGCTTTTCCTCTTAAGGAGTGTGAGGTGTGAATCTCTGTCACGTTAATTTTTAAACACATTTATGTCTTATGTTAATAAGAGCTTGCTGTGCTAAGACTTGTGATATTATTCATCTCTTTTTCAGTAAAGAGAGAAATGGACCCTTGTAGGATGCAATTCATTTAATCTTTAAATGGTTGGATAGAACTTCCTAGAAGGACTTGTTTCTTCCCCTTGGCTGTAAAGGGCGTCGGTCTAAAGGTAGTGGTAGAATTTATGTTATCTAAGTTTAAAATATCTAAAAGCAAACTAATATGAAGCATCTATGCTGAGATTAAAAACCAAAATACCCTAAACACCAAGTGTTAAACCTGGGAGATTGATCCAGAACCATTATGCCTAAGTGTTTGGGATAATTCACCAGAAAATTAGGTACGCATGTTGATCCATATTCTGAAAGTAATGATGTCATATAGCAGTGTTGATCAATTTCTGCTAGTGCTGATCTTCTGCTTAAAGTGATGTATGAAGGTAACTGGGGTAACCAGTATAAAGAATTGTGCAGGACCAAGCACCACTCTAGCTCTTTCTCAGTACCTTTGATGAAAGACGGAACATATTCCTGAATAAGGTATAAAACTTTCTGTTTTGCATAGTTTCTTAAAGTTGTTTCGTTTTAAGGGTTAGATAAAAATTGGGAATGGATTTGGAGAGAGTTAGGGTGTTTATGGAAAGAATATGATTTTTTTTTTCCATTTTCCCTCTGTTTCCTAAGCCTATTTTCACTGCAGAAGAGGTTATGGCATCTAGAACTCCAGGTTTTAAGTCTCCAGTTCTTATAAAGTGCTATAAAAACTGGTATGTTTGTGTCCTTTTTCCAAATATGATGACAACAATATTTGAGAGAAGCTTATGTTCCTGTACACGAGTACGTTCCTACTAATCCTTCTTTTA
This sequence comes from Haliaeetus leucocephalus, assembly GCF_000737465.1. NCBI lineage: Eukaryota > Metazoa > Chordata > Aves > Accipitriformes > Accipitridae > Haliaeetus > Haliaeetus leucocephalus. Next base: position 4,247,723 of record NW_010973220.1, read on the forward strand.
ATATGTCTTACTTTCATATCCTGATGTCTTTAAAACCTCTGAATCACACATAAGTACAACAATAATAGAGGAAGAAATAAGCCTATCCTATGTTACAGTCTAATAAAACTGCTTTTTTTTTTGTTTGTTTAATGAAATACTTCTGCAATCTACAAAGATAGCATGGCAGATAGCTAATATTATTGCCTTCAGTTCAAACATCAAAGCAACATGTTCTATTCTACTTAGGGAAGAAAAATATATTATCAGTGCATCTTGAAATCCTTGTACAGAAACTGTTTAAAATAAATAAAAATAACATAAAAAGTCCTAGCAAACAGTGTTTTTGATATAAGGATGTTTCATTTTCCATTGAAAAGTATTAAACATGGTCAGTTAACATGCTGCAGTTCTGAACGGTAGAAGAGCAGTACTGAATGGTACAGTGGTTCTAGACAGCAGCTAATGGAGAGAGACTGCATAAATCATTACAGTTATTTTTTGAGCAAAAGCCTCCTGTATTTGCAGATTATCACTATATTTTCTTCAGTTCCTTGAACAGGAATCCCAAGATAAGGGCAACTGGCTCTTGACTGCATATATTTCTAGCACAGGAAAGATTTGACTATGGTCCAAACCAATGAAAACTCATTCTGGAGTACTGCCCTTCAGCCTTTTGACAGCACAGACTGTATTCACAGAGATCTTGCAGTAATCATTTAATTTCAAATCCATATTTTTATATCTAGGGAATTAGTTTTTCAAAGGAGAATTTTTTACCAGCCAGTTCAAGAGCTGATAGCTAGACTCTGCCCCCTCTTCTGTACTTTTACTTCCTTAGTAAAGGAGTCTATTTGCAGAAAAAAATGTTGAGTCAAACAGCCTGAAGTTGTTTATTTGCTTAGACACCTGTGAAAGATTTAAAATGAAAAATAATTTGGCTCATGTCTCACTTACTGCTGTTGATTCTCCTGGATTCTTACGCTGATAATGCCATATTTGAGTATACAAGGAAGACTTCATTTTGGGGGTGGGATTCAACTGACATCTTCAGCTCTGCAAAACTTAGGCATCTAATCTGGACTTCTCGAGTCCATATAGTCAATGGAGAGAGACACATCCTACATAGCGCTAGTGGACTTGCTGTTTCTAAAGGTTGTGATCACTTGGAGTGAGCAGCACAGCGCAGCTGTGTAGCTTAGATGATCTGAATCTTGCCCTCAAAGATGTGTAGGTCTGAAGGAAAAAGATTTGCCCCCAAAGAGAACAAGTAGAGGCAATTCAAAGCATATTTCATGGCTATCAGAAAGAAAGTACAGAAATGGGTCACTTCTACCCTGTGCCTCAGGGAGCTGTAGTTAGAGGTGCACCACTGTGCACCGTCCTTGGGTAAATGTCACCAGAAGATGACCGCTGAAGGTAAAAGAAAAACAAGTTTTCTGAACATCAGCTGAAGCTCATTGAATTGCTTTTTGCTGCTTCCTTCTTTCAGATTCCTCTAGGCTTTGAACCCCTCTGGAGAGGGAGCCTATGTGGCAGATCCTTCAACACTGCCATTGGAACAGTTCGCAGTGTGATAGATACAGCACATACGATGAGTCAAACAGATGCACATGACAAGAAGAACTCTTGTCTCAGCTGTGTACACAAGTTGTAGTGGAATACATGAAGAGAAGCCATATGTAAAAAGATCTTACAGTTGTTCAGATGAGCAGTTTTCTCTAATACTTCCATCACCTCCAGAAAGAGTTAAACTATTTGGGATTTGCGTTGTGCCCCCCCCCCCCCTTTCTGTAAACATGAAATAGACCTTGAATAGATAAGATTATCATTTTGTGGGAAGAGAACAAATTCTTTCTCTAGGGACAGACCAACTCATGTCCTAGGAAATCTCATATTCTGATAAATAGGCATTGTAATAAGTTCATTTTTCTCATTTATATGTGTGTATAAAATAATTCTGAGCTTATGCATTTGAACTTGTGTGCATCAGGGGGTAATGCTACTTTACCTTCACCTGACTGCCTGTAATGAAGAGGTACAGATACATACTGTAGTCAGATTTATTTTTTTCTGTCAGTTAGGTGTTGAACACAACTAAATTCACTCTGTTGTGAGGAGCTTTTTGGAAGACGTGAAGGTAGATGAATTCCCTAACGGTATTAATTTTGGGGGAGGTAAACTTGGGGGATAAATGAAACCCATCAGCTGAAATCTGCTGAGATGATAGGACAAAAGTGGAGATTTCACTCTGAAGTTAGCTTCAATTTGGGGAAGCTAAGCCTGAGGACAGACATTGTCAAATGAATAGATCCCAGCTATGGGAAATTGTATTAAAAGTCTTGAGGTCAGCTGGTAGTTGAAGGGAACATCTGGAAAGCAAGCCAGATTTCCAGTAAGGAATGATATTTTTATTACCCACATCTGTCTCAAAATATCATTGCTGTTCTGTAAAAATTTGCATTTGGTAAAATTAAAATACTTTTTTGCTTTCACCTTAGTATTTGTAGTGAGTTCAAACTAATTATAATACCTTGATAACATCAGAAAATTTGGGAGATAAACTTTCTGCTGCAAATTTTTTTTCCAAACAAATGAAAAAAATTTCAGCACCAATATCATCACAATTAAAATAACCCATGACGAATCCACATTAAAAAAGCATGTTAAAACTAGCAACCCTGGGGCATGTTTTTCATCACAAAAAAAAAAAAAAAAAAAAAGGGACATCATGATGATAGTGACAATAATATGTCCTTCTGTGACTGTGGTTTTCTGTTTAAATGAGACCACTTTCCTGGAACATTTGGAGATCTAACTCCAAAACAGATTTCCAGCACACAAGGTTAAAAAAGTGAATAGGCAATAGTCCTTCACAGTTACCAACAATAAATGATGTCTGGCCAGCCAACTGAAAAAGGAAGGTACTTAGCCACATAGTGTGTAATTAAATCAGAGAATCTCTGTCCCAGGATGTTGCGGAAGTCAACAGTGTATCTTCGTTCAAAGAATGGCTAGACAAAATCATGGAGTAATTCTTCAAGGACTCTTGATAAAGTTACACCATAGATCTGCTTTCTATAAATTGCCAGAAACTGGGGGACTGTACCCAAGGAAGAGAAAGGAGAAAGCGTAGCTGTGTATTTTTATTCCAAGTCCCTGCGGGCTAACCTTAGAGAGTGGTTGCTTAGAGAGCGGAGCTTCTTGAGTGGAGACATTTCTCCATTTGAAATTCTTCTCCCTGATACTATACTGGATATTTCTGAACCATTTTCTCTTAGAAAAAGAAAAAAAGATTGTTGGGCACTCAAATGAATGTAAACCAGCTGTAACCTAACTATCACTCACACTTGTGCATTCACTTCAAGGCGTGTGTACTGTAGATCCACAATGTCCTGCTTTGCAGCAGTCCCTCAGAACTAGGAAGTGAGAGCCAGAAGTCAGAGCAGAAATGTTTTGAAGTTTTACGGGCTTCCCCACTGTGACAAAAAGATAGAACTTTTTTCTTCTTAATTTCATAAAGTATGAAGAGCTCAATCTTATATATTATTTCCTGTTATTTCTTTGGAGGAAAATACTGGTGTGATTTTTTTCTTTTTCTCCCTCTAATCTGTCATCCTCCTCTCATTTTTTCGTAACATTTTTTAGTTTACCTCATATTTGCGCAGCTCTCTCATGCAGTATTTTTCACATCTTTTTCCCATTGATTTCCATATTATTGTCTCTACTTTGCATTCCACTTCAAGTCTTTCTTCTTTGCACTGCATTTCTTTATTTTCACTTCATTGGAGTCATATTAATGATACTACAACGACAAAGTGGACTTTGTAATTTTATTATTCCTGGTTTTTCTTCTGATAGCCACAGAATAACTTTAGAAAACAAAGTGAGTCTGTTTGCCAGTATTTTGGAAAGGAGTCCTTCTTGTTCTACAGGATTTTGACAGGTGAAGTGCATTCTGTGTTTTAAACCAGAGATGTAGTGTTTGAGGTTTTTTCCCTGTTTGCATCTTATATTTTCTTACTATAAATTCAAGTGACTATTAAAATCATTCATTCTAAAAAAAACCTGCAGAACTGTAACAATGATGCTTGTGAGAAACCATTTGTCAGAAGCCAGCCTTACTTTCAAACACTTTAATGGCAACTATAGTTCACATTTCATAACCCTGTTATGATCGAAGAGAAACAAACAAAAAATGGGATTGGGAGGGGGGCTATGTCAATACTCATTTGAACTGCATCCAATCTGATTAGGCCATAATCTGTCACCTTTGTTCAAAGTTTCTTTTTTTCCACGTATTCATAGCATTGCCAATCGCAACATCAAGAGAAGCAAAAACTTTTTTTGGTGGCCCTCCGGAGAGATCAGTTCTTTCTGTTGCTGCATCCTGGGTTGCCACCCAGTGGAGAAGACTGTAAATTCTCGTCGCAGGCCCAAAAAGAAAAGCCTTGTTACTCACCGACCTTATTCTGCAAGGAAATACCTGTGGGTGGTCTTTCATGAAAATGCTGCTTGCTTTTGTTGTTTTCCCTTGCTTTAATTTAGATTTAGAAGGTGAACTAGCAATAGCACGGAATCCTCAGGTAAAGAAAGGCCTCTGGGGTTTGCTTCTTTTCTCTAGATATTTGCTGGGTTTGACCAGTGTGTTACATGCCGTATAACAGCCTAATAAAACAATGCAGCTCTATCTATATTAATATAAAAACTGATTAATATGGCAGTGGATCAGAGCTGTGATTTGCAACAGTGTCTTGAACTCTACAAAAAAGTTACATTATTCTCAACTTCTTGTAAATTATGCCATGTGCTATTACAGTCTCTTCTAACACAAACTTCATTTGGCCTTAGCTATGTTTAAACAAGCAACTCACAGCTTTGAGGAAAAAAAAACCCCAAACCACCCAAAACCAGTTTCCAGCATGTATAACTGAATTATCTGACTCATTCTGCACTTATTTCATCTAAATGTTTGAAATTGCTGAACAGAGCTAATGTAGGCAAGTGTTGGCAGCCACCAGTTTTTAAGTGGTGTGTCATGAGGAAATACTTGGAGTATTTAAGGGAAGGAGGACACTAGAGAAGGGTGAATAAGAGTGCAGGAAAAAGCAAGGGCACTGATCACTCTACAGAACAAGAGAAATGGAAGGCAGTGACCAGTAACTTCCATATCAGAAGCAATTCCTGAGTAGTCATCATTCTGCCCTGCTCCTCGAGCCCAAGGGTGTCCAGAGCAGACCAAACACAAATGGAAGAAGATAGTGGCTAAATCCTCTTTCCTTTGGAAGTCTGTAGTAGGCCATTGTCATGATAAAAGCCAAATTACAAAGCACAATCTCAAGGAGTGCTTTCTTTCTTTAGGAAGATTAAAAGCAACAGAAACTCAAAATCTTTTCAAATTTTCCCTCACGTTTTCAGCTGAAAAGAAGCCTCCTTATCTAGTCTATTACCTGTATTTCCATTTTTCAAATTCTTCCCCCAAGCCTTTGTCAGGAGAGAAGAAAAGAGGGCAAGGCAGATTCTGCCTGTAATAGCTCATGTAGTTTTCCAAACTTGTCATGAGAGGTTCTGCTTCTTTAAAGTCCTCTTCATATTAGTATACCTCTTACTGGTGGACCCAAGTTGTAGCAGATAAGGTAGAAACCTTGGAGGATATAAGCCCTATGCCTCAGTACTTTTCTGATTGTTTGCAGTGTGAACCAAACAAATGCATATTGCTATTTATCCTTTTCACAGTAAAAACATGCATGAACTGCTGCAGTTCAGGACTCCAAAGGGAAAAAAAGATAATATTTCCTTATACTATTTTTTCACCTCGTATGTAGAACTTCTGTTGTTATTCAAGGCTCATAAACAGAGAAAAGCCTGCGTTGGGAAGGGACCTCTGGAATTACTGGTCCAAACTTCAGTAAGAAGTCAGGGCCATAGATTAGGTTATTCAGAAATCTGTCAAGCTGAGTCTTTTAAGATTTTCAGTGACAGAAATTTTACCAGTGTTCTGGGCAACCTGTTCCAGTGTTTAATTATCACAGGGTGCATTTTTTTTTCATATAGCCAGACAGCATTTCCCCTGAGCAACTTGTACATGTTGCCTCTTGTTCTGTCACTGTGCATCCTTGTGAAAAGAGCATCCCCTCCTTCTCTGTACCTATGTTTTAGGTGCTTTATAAAGGGTGTGGTGGGATTCCCCCCTAAGCCTGGTCTTTCCCAGGCTGAACACAGTTCATTCAGCATTTCTTCATATGTCAGGTTCTCCGGCTCTCTAAACATCTTGGTGGCATGTTAATGGATTCACTTTGCTTTTCAGGCCTGTAAAGGCCCATGTGTTGCCATGACATTTGCAATTATGGGTTTGGTTTGTGTTTTCTTTTTTTCCCTTCAATTTGTCTTGAGTGTAGTTTGGGAAAGGTAACAAAAGCACACTCTGAAATCCACTCCTCACCTTTAATATGACCTCTGTCACACTTTGGACATAGATCTGGGTATTTTTCTAAGACCAATCATTATATTAATCTATTTTAATAATTGCCAGAACTAGTTACATCCTTATTCAGCCTTCAGACTATTTTTATTCATATATATTCTTTAAGATTGCAATACAGCATAAAGTTGTGGGATTTGGGCTTTTTTTTTTGGTTTTGTTTTTCCTCTGCTTATAATCACAGCTGTGTAAAGTATGGCCAGATATGGCCATATGCAATGTTTGATATACAAATGTATATAGTAAAAGATTAGTAGGATGCAACTGAGAAATTAAACAGTCAACAGCTAAGAAGTGGGAGACTTCTCAGAGAAGAAAAAAACTCCCACCCATTTTAAATCCTTAGTATACGTGCAGAAACTGGAGAGGAATTCTTTCCTCCTAAATTGTGGATGTGTTACTGACCTGCTTTCTACTTGACGAAGCAGATACAGATGCATCTACATTAGCATTTTAATTTGGATCAGGAGTGTGCTTTTGACACAGATCTCAGTCATCTCCAGTTACTTCAGTTCATGTTATGGAGCAGCCTTGGGGGCAAATAAACAGGATTCCTTTCAGATGAAACTCAATGGTAAGGTGTGTCTGAAGATTGCACCTAACATACCCTAACTACTAATGGGCATTCAGTCTCTTGGGATTAGAGTAGGTCTAATTAAGTATTCTCTCCCCTCCAAATATCTATATTGTAGATATTGGGCCCTAAGCACCAAGTTTTTACAGAAGCAAATTTCTGTAAATTTGTGGTTACAGAATTTAACTACTTGCTGATGTTGGACATAACTTGGCTTGTTATGGCTCACCATAGGGAACTGTGCATGTGTGTGGGAGGAAGGGAGGCTGTTAGGAAAACCAGTGTACAAAACCTGGCAAACACAGGCACATGAGGGCAACTGTCTGGATTTCCTTAAAAAAAAAAAAGGGAGGGGGAATGCATGTCCTAAATATATTTGTATTCAGAATATTTCCTGTTATTCTAAGACTCATTATTTAAATGGATTATATGTAACAATTAACATCCTTTTTTTAAAAAGAATCTTATTGATACTTGTATTGAAAAGGGAATTGTTAAATTACATGCTTGATATAAAGGCTTGTGATTGTTTAAAATAATTATGTTTATAGCAACACAAACCTTTTAATGAGGTATGATGAACTGGGACATCTACTTCAATGGAGGAAAATGAAGTGAAACACTTTTCCTCCAAATAGAATACATGATCTGTTGTTTCAGTGGGACAATCATCATGTACAAGCCACTGTACTGGGACGTTTTTCAGCCTTAATTGCCCTGTCAGTTACAATTAGAGGTGTTAATGTAACTGTGAAATGCTACAAATTACTTGTGGCTTTTGCTCCTTGGCATTCTCAGCCTGTCTTGCACAAAAAGATATCAGAATGACTGAGATTTCTTGCTGAGTCTGTTATTAAGGTTTGCTTGTTATACTCCCTGGGTACAGTTATTCACTCAGTGTGGATTCAGTATTATGGGTGTAAAGATGCCTGCAGCAGAATGGTTTAATCCTTTAAAGTAAGGGGGGAAATATTAATGTATTAGGCATTTTTTCTGAAATAGCTTTGGCTATAATAACAATTTGTATAGCTGTACTGGTTAAAAAAATTACTGTTTTTACCAAAGTTGTTATTAGTATGAAAACCTATGATTTTCACAATATTATGGGTGCTTACTGATCTATAGTTATTTGTCATTGTTTTTTCTGTTATAATAAAGGAGTTAATGTTTTTCAAAATCCTGCCACTGTGGTGATCTAGAACAAAGGGATCATCTTAGCAGAATGACAGAGAGATTTTTGACTGTTGGAGGAAACATGAACTTGAAAGTGGGGCACTGAGGATACTGATTTGCTAGTCCTTTCATTTCAGTAAGCAGTATCAAAAGGTTACCTGGTCCAACACTAATAAATAAAGCAAAGGAGGCAAATCGAATGAATGAATGAACGCTATGATACTATGTTCCGTGATAGAGAAAAAGATGAAATGCGGGAGATTCACAGAAGGGTGGCCAAATGCTCCCAGCTGTGCAGTAGGTTAGATTTGATTTTCTTCCACTACTGAAAAGCTACCAAGTGTAGTCGTTCAGTGGACTAATGGACTTACTTTGTCTTGTTTTGAGACAGCTGCTCTGCATTTTTTCAGTCTTAGAGATTGCATTGCTTTTTGAAAGGGCAAATGTCTCTGACAGTGGATTAAACTCCCTAGTGTTTGCTTCAGACTGCGGGATGGTTTTACCCCATTGCCTGAAATCTTGGAACCTTGAGTAAATTGTACACAGTGAGGGGCCCTTCAGTATAATCACCAAGTGATGGATGACTAGGTGAAATGACAGATCACCTGTTTGCTCAGTTTTTAAGTATATCTACCGCTTAGTGAAGCAATCTAAAATATCAGTCATCATTATTGGTTGTTTCTTTGGATTAACAACTGATTACTGAAAGCCATCATTTCTAAGGCAACATTTTAAATGGTATTAATCCAGGTGAAGTAGTTTCTCCTTAATATCTTTTTGTTCTTTTATTTGTGCAGTACAAGTATCCTGCTAAAATAAATGTAAATGTAATGACTGTAAAGCCTGAGTGTTAAGATCTTTCCTTTCAGCCTGTGCTTAGAAGGGGAGATGTCAGGATTTGAAAATATTTTGAAAATAGGAAAAAAGAAATGAATCATTAGCCTTCCAAGACATGAATGGTTTTCAAAGCAGCTTTTTTTTGTAAACTTTGAAGGCAAGCACGTGTTTGTATGTTAGGGAAGTTTTTATCTTACATCATTTTTCTTATCTCAGCCAAACAAGTGAGCAATTGCTAAAATTATATAATTGTTAGGAATAGTAAAGACAAAATTGTTTACAATTATTTAAGCTATGAGAAGTAATGATCCTTTTATAAAATTAGTAACTACTAAGACTTTATTTTTTGCATAATGACAAGTATACATTATTTTAGAGATGGCGTGGCACTGAGTTATGTACCTATATTCTTTGTGTGCCTGCTGACACACCTGAGGTAGGAAAAAAAAAATCTGTAAACTGAAAGCATTAATATATTCACCAAGTAGACTAAAAAGATTGTATCACTGGTGTGTGACATAGTATATAAACGAAATCTAACACGATGCTTACCAACAAAAACCTTAATAGATGTATATGTTCTTCCCATATGTGTGTGTTTGAGTGTGTGTGTGTCAACTTAGCATAGTATTAAAGACCAAGTAGCAAATTTGTCTGACCTACAATATGTAGGAATTAAAATTGCCTAACATTGTAACTTTTTATATCACAACAGTTTGATTTTCAGTATTTCTTAGCTACAGAAAGTGTTTTGAGGGCTAGACTGCAACACTAACAGTATTGCCATAAGTATACTTTATGAAATATTTTTCTTGCTGAAGGGAAGGCTTGCTGTCCTATGGGAGAAAAAGAAAGCAGAACCTTTTTCTGTTCTAAAATGTCTTGGGGGTGAAGCTTTCATGTTTGCTACTCTAGGACATTACATCTCTAGTCTAGTCAGAGAAGTGGACTTCTAAAAAAGCTACATTTTAATATTGCCGCAACATGGTTATTTATGTGCTTCAGTTCCTGGTCTGCAAACACTGGGAATATCGGAGCATGGTTTTAGCCTATGCTTTAGGCATCTGACTTTGGGCTTTTTCCTAAGCTAATCTTCTTAGTCTTCCTAAATTGCAAATAGAACTGGACAGACTCTGCAGGAAGGTGATGGGGAAGCTCTGAGTTAAGCTTCTTCTCTAAGCAGCTCTTTTGAAGAAGCACCTACCTTTCTCCCATGATAACATAGGAAGCCTCGCTCAAGTCCTTCCAATTCATCTTTCTTGCAGGCTTCCTTTCCCTTGACTTTGTCATCTGCTTAAACTCAGACCATGAAAAGGCATTTTGGAAGGTAAATGCAGTCAGAGGAATACTGCTGAAATCGAAGGGAACTGCTTATGTGTGTAAGCACACACAAAAGAAGTTCTTGCAGAGCTGGGGTGTTAGATAATAAAGCCTTTGAGGAAGAAGCTCTCTGTTTGGCAGAGTTATTTGTTAAATAAATAGTAACCAGCAGGCTCTACTTTTGCAATCAATAACTGTAGTATTTCTTTTCATGTTCATGTTTAGATAAAAATGTGTTTATGCTGAAGCTCTTGCAAAGATTGACTGAAACTTTAAAAGCCACATAGTCACTCAAATATTTCACCAGAGGATGACAGTTTTACTTTTGTGTAAAGGGTCTTATGATAAACCAAGAAAGAACTATGCTACTGTATTTCATAGATACAGCTGTATTTGTACAGAATATTCAATTACATTGCCACATCAAGGTGCATATACATAAAAACATTATTTCTGTTTATTTAACACTACTGTTTCAGGTACTGAACAGTTATGCTTGACCTGTTTCTGATCTCTAGAGCAGAAGGTGATTAACTGCAGCTTTTGCTCCCCTTCTTGCTTGCAGGTATCTAGAAGAAGGCTATAAAAAGGCTTATTCGAGGGAAAGAAAGAAGGTCAGGCACTCAATCAGACTGTAAGAGCTGGGATTACTGTCAAACTGGAAAATCTTTTCTATAAAATATATTTTTTTTCTGTTACAGTTTTTTCTATTGTATGAAATTAGCATAGGTTCTATGACTTTTTTTTTTTTCTCTTTTGAATCTGTAATTCAACTATTAACCTGCTGACAGAAAAAGCAGGTTAAGCTGTGGAAGACTAATGGCACCCTGAAACCATATGGCCTACCCAGTAGTTGGGTTGCATGTTGACAGAGGAGATCAGAAAGAAAATCTAAGTCATAGTGAAATAGGAAATTTACTGGGACCTGTACTGCAAGGCATATTCATTTCTCAAAGGTATCACATCTATGTAGATCAGTTAACAACTGTTGGTCACGGTGCTAATCAAATAGATAATATGGAATATGAAGGTCTTTAGTCCTAATTATTACACTGTGAGCCATCCTTTCTTTAATCCTGCCTCACCTCTCTCTTCAGATGGGAATTTCATAGCTGATGTCTTCTTAATTAGTTTGCAAATGCTACATTCTTCACACATAAGGTGGCATCTCCCAAACATCAGGCTTTATCTGATGTAGCTACTTTTTTTTTTTTTCCGCAGCATTTTTACATCTTCACATTGTCCACACTTGGGTATTCGTGTAGGATCCCTAATGGCTCATGGAGTGGAGAACAACACTAAAATTTTTAAATGATCTTGGCATACTGGAGAAAATATCTGAAAAAAAAGAATGAAACTTGACAGGGGAAAGTCCAATGAACTATAGGTAGACAGAAATAAGTGCCGTGCACTTATTGGGTGAACTGATTAGGTAGTAGCTCTCCAACAAAAGGCAGATAAGTCATGCTAGATCACAGTCAAAATATATTCCAAGAGAGACTTGCTGTTGGGAACGTGGTAAGCATGTATTGCAGTATGCCAAACAGTCGTGTATTTTCAACTCTGTTCAGCATTAAGAAAGGTTCAGTCAAAACAGTGTGGCCAGCCAGGGTAAGCAGGGCATGAAAAGAGCAAGTTCCTACTGAGATCCATAAGATGTGGTGTTCACACAACAATGTCAGGTTGTGGCAAGCTCACAGAGTTCTGGGTCTGTTTAGTAGTTAGCTCTTTTGTGTCATTTTCTTATGATGTTGGCACCATAGATACTGACAAGTGAAGTTGTTATAAGGAAAACGGAGGAGGATTACTGTGGGAAAGATAGAGAAAGAAGTAACACTGGTTAAGTAGGAGATAAATAATGATAGTTATGTCTGAGAAAAAAGTGGCGATTTATGGAGGCTTCACATATCTTAGTTCCATGTAATTTATTCTGGCAGGAGTCCATTTACTCCACAGTAAATTAAGTATCTCTATAATAGAATTTAATAGGTATAACGGCACTCTCTCTATGTAAAGGCAGATGTCTTCTCAAAGTTCTCTGATATGCAAAACATTAAAGGTGGAAATTGCTGTATTTTGGTATTCAGTTATTATTCCACAGGCATTTGCAGAGGTCAGAAAAGTCTTTATCTGATTTAGGACAAAAATCATTGTTATTTCTTCACATTTTCTTTGCAAAAGAAAAAGCCAGCAGGAATCCTGCACTGTCAGTGATTCTTGGGAAACAGAACAAGAAGTCCTTTGGAGTCAGCCCTGACTCAGGGATTTTACAGATATATAGCAGGTGAGTACCCTGGGTCATCACACAGTCATAGGACGGTTGAAGGGGCCTCTGGAGAACACCTAGTCCAGTCCTCTGCTCAGAGCAGGGTCACATAGAGCTGATTGTTCAGGGCTGTGTTTTGTCCAGTTTTTAATATCTGCAAGGATGGAGACTCCACAACCTCCGTGGGCAGCCTGCCTTCAGATATTTATATACACTCCTCCCAGTTCTATCAGCAGACTTCTTAGGGGTGCATTCTGCCTCATCGTTATGAACATTAATAAGGTTGTTAAACTGTATAGGTCCCAGTTTTGATCCCTGGATGTGCACCACTAGTGATTGCTCTCCTCCTGGACTTCCTGCCACTGATAACAACCCTTTGAGCCAGTTCAGACAGTTATCAATTCACCTGACTTACCTAGCCAATACCTCTTCAGTTTGTCAGTGAGAATGCTACAGGAGACAGTGTCAAAAGCCTTGCTGAAGTAGGGATGAGCAGAATCCACTGCTTTCCCCTCATCTACTAAGCCAGTCATCCTATCATAGAAGGCTAATGGACTTCTGTGTATGTCCGTTTTGTTTAAATGTTCCCTAATCTGGTCCTTCTCCACTGAGGGTAAGTCTTCCTTGCTTCCTTGCTAGATTTTTCCATGGGCCTCAAGGATCTGGGATTGCAGAACGCCAGTTTTACCGATAAAGATCAACGTGAAGATGGCACTGAGTACTTCTACTTTTTGCATGTTCTTTGCTACCAGGTCTCCCATCCCATTCAGCAGCAGTCCCACATTTTCCCTAGGCTTTTTTTTGCTTCTGATACACCTGTAGAAACTTTTCTTGTTGCCCTTCGTGACTCCACATTCAATTCCGGGTGGGTTTTGACTCTTACCCCCATCCCTGCACCCCTTCTCTGTATTCGTCCTTGGTGACCTGACCCTGCTTCCACCTTCTATAGACTTTCTTTTCTTGTTTGATTGCAGTCATGTGCTCCTTGTTCATCCATGTAGGCCTCCTGCCACCTCTGCTTGATTTCCTGAACAAGGAGATGGACTGTTCTTGAGCTTGGAGGAAGTGATCCTGGAAAATCAACAGCTTTTCTGGACCTGTCCTTTCCCCGGAACTGTCTCCCATGAGAGTTGTCCAAGCAGATCTGTGAACAGGCCAAAGTCTGCTCTCTCTTCATTTCTCCCAAGTTAAACAGAGCCCTGGAGATTAACAGAAAGTAAGTTTTAAGCTACTTTGTGATCTTTCAGGTGCTATACATGGGAGCTGAGCTTCAGACATTGCTACACAGCTTGCAGGATGTTGAATCTGTGTCCTGTTTCTTCTTGTGCCACAATCAACCACACTTTTGAATTGCGGTTATATACCTCATGTCCATTCCTGGTTTTGAACAGTGTGTCCATACAGAAGCAACCATCTTCCCTTAGTCAGTGTCTTGCTCTGCTAAACTAATGAAACTCTCTAAGGATATACCTTCACTGCTCAAAGGAGTGCAATGCAGAAGGTTCCCAAGCTTGTGCCTAGTCAAGCTGGCATGTCCACCCTGCACTGTATGGAGACGCCAATCCCTGGCAGAAATATAGCTTAATATAGCATTTCTTAAATTAAGTCATGCCTACCAGTGTTCTTTTCACTGTTGGATATGGAGATCATATTGTCATGGCTGCAGTATTTGGTAGCTTACTGTGACTGTGTGATCAAGTACGCTTGACAGGGACCTAAAAGAATTCCTGTTAAGTACATGAACCTAATCTTGGGAAAAATACAAATAGCATGAAGTGTAATGGTACAGAGCCCCATTACTCAATTTCTGACTCCTACTCTGCTGATATTAATCACCTGTGACAATCTCTGGTAGAAACATCTGACACACAATGCAGGCAAATTGGGTAGAATAAAATTAATGTTTACATTTCCATTATGAAGTTGTATTTATGTGGCATGAGATGATTGAGATTATCTAAAATATACCTGTTTGGCTTTCTGTCAAAACAATTTTAGAGCGCTTTAAAGATTTTTCTTTGTGTTGTAGATTAAATATCCATTCCAGGACTCCAATACCATTAATTTCTTACAAGCTGTTTAATTACAACGCACATTAGTTTCACAAGAAGAGTAATTACTTTTTATTGTATTAATACACTTGTCATATGTAAAATCAAGATTTGAGTTTTTTTCTAAAAGCATAACCTCTGTATTTTCTAAGCTGCGAAGGAGACTTGGAAGTGATTAAAGTGATAAAAGATCCACAAGTTAGGATTTTTTTCCTTAAGAAGATCAAACTCTTTCTATTTCTGTTAAAATCCTATTCTAATTGCTCTTGCTGTCACAGAAAGCAACATGAGTTTTTCTCAGCACCTTTACTAGTAGTTAGATGACATCCATATGATTAATTTGACTTTTGGAATTACTGTTCGTGGTAAAAATATTAAAAGACGAAGCATCTTTGAAGGCAAATGAAATAAACACAAAAATTATGGAATCTAAATGTCAGTCTCCTTGGGAAAGAAATGCTAAAAATACTAAGTCATGTGAAGGTGCAATTAAACTCTTGAAGTGGTTCTGAGTGTTTTCTATGTGGTTGCAGGGAGTGAGGTTCACAGAGTAGTAAAATATTACCTGAAAAATTGCTAGCAGTGGGAAATCATGCCCAAATCACATGCTTGAGAATATTAATATTGAAGCTGGTGATCTGTCAATCTGTGGGCAACAGCTTTTATTTAAAACATTCTGTCTGAGATACTAAAATGTGCTCAAAAGATTCCGATTAAAATATTTGCTTGTCTGAAATCTTTAGGTTTTGAAAATTTCAAGCTCCTTTGTTTACTCTGTATGTTTTATGAATTTAAGATCGTTTTGTGCTGAATTACAATACATTGCATTTTGTATTTTGCTATTATTATTTAAGTTTTCAGCTACAGGTTTGCTTCATTCTAGAAGGAAATACCAATCACTAATTACAAAAGCCAGCCAAGCAAACATTAAGTCATAAAACCTTGTTCTTAAACTCATTTTCTTTATCTTCTTCCCATTCCTCTTGCCTACTGAATCTATCCCTTTACCTAGAGAAAAATAAATTTTCATACGTACTAATATTTCCTGACCATTTTCCCCCAAATGCTAATCAAATCATGAAGTGCTGACAAGAAAAAATCAAAATAAGATCAAATACCTGCAAATTATCAACCTGTACAATGTACTTGTATTCAGGTGTATATGAACATTGGGAAAGTGTATAAAACTGTTATGAAACAGTTGCCTGTTTATAGCTGAAATAGTCAAGGATGTAAATTTAATTATTTATGCATAAAAGCAATTATTTATGCATTTATACCTGTATGTAAATTATTTACATATTATTTATGGTTAAGCTTGTAACTCTCAAACATGCAGAATGGGGACCTATACTGGGTTCCATAAATTATTAGATTAGCTGTGGTTTAAATCCATCAATCAAACAAACAGGTTAATAAAAATGCCTCCCAGACTCACTTGTAAATGTCGGCTGTTTCCTACCTCCCTGACAATACCATAAACCCCCAATGCAGCTACTGATGTTGTGCAGCAGTCACACAGCTGTAAAGCAATGTTATATCAATTGGCAATAATTCAGGCTCAAGTCACTGAAGTTTTTTGGACATGGCATCACATAACTTTGTCTAAATTATGTTTACACGTACAACCTTTAATTATGCTTACAGAAACTTCCATAACTCTGCTGAATATCTTACCAGACACTATTTGTTTTGAAAAAGTTTGGTACAAAACAAGCTGTTCCAAATAGCCTGAGGAGAACCAGAAAGCATATATAAGGTCCAGCACCTCTGGTTGGCTGCCAAAATCCTGGGAGTAGGGTGATGTGTACAACACGATGCCATGGCCTGATGAAATTCCAGGCCAGTTAAAGCAGTCCAGCACCTGCAGATCTGATCGGTGGCTCAGCTGTGGTTAAGCTTAGCTTCAGTTACTGGGTGGAAATGTGCAGTGGAAAAAGGGACCATTTGAGTTGGAGCAGAACACAGGTTGTACAGGAAAATTACAGAGTGGGAGTCAGAGCAAAGACAGAACTGGAGACTGTTGTCATGTTGCAGCAGGCAGGAAAAAGAGCACGTACATAGATTTTCACTGCTGCTCAGGTAGGGGTACAAAAGATGAAAGATACTGTAAGACAAATTATTAAAAGGAAAGATGGACCAACTGTATGGAATGAGGAAAGAAGAGGAAAGGAAAATAAATTGAAAAAAGCCCAGAAAGTCAGCCTCTGTGCTGAAGACCATTGTAGAGTGGCAGCAATTCTTTAGATCAGTTTAGTTTTCTAAATACAGCATCCTTTCATGGTTTTAACTAGCCTGCCGCATGTGAAATAAGGGGCCACATCCATATTTTTAAAACTACAGAAGACTCTGAGAAATTAAGTCAACTTGACAACATCTTGGGGAGTTATGCATACATAAACTATATATCATTGTTTCCCAGGGAGTATCAGAGAAAAAAGAAATGCAGAAAATGCAGAGGCCATTGAGCAAATTTCGTGACTGAACAGTCAGTGATGCCTACAACGTACAGCCAACCAAATAATTACACTTTTCCTTAAATATTTGTGTGAGATAATATTTCATAACGACTATTTTATTTCTTCCTGTACTCAGACAAAGATTCCCAAAAAGTAGGAACAAATGTCCCGGTATATATTTAAGCATTCATTTTGTACATTAACTCTTTTATATTAGCCAGGTCAGTGAAAGCAGAATTGTGCATTACCTTGAAAAATGAGGGACTTCGTTTCCTTACTGACTTCAGTCCTATTAATGTTTTTATCAGGCTGTATCTTTCAGAAGTAGCCTTTTGACAGTCATCTCAGCATTTTAAGTGCCTATCTGCTTTGCTTGGTAGCATTCACTTTTGCCCTAGAACTTCGTGAATCATTGAAGATGACCATTCAATTAGCTTTTAAAAACATATATTGTCAGAAGTTTTTAAGAACATAAATAGTTAGTGATTCTGACTATTTTACCTAAATACAGCAAGACACCTTCCGTACAGTAATTTAAAATGCGATGGATTAATATACTTCTGTGGATTTGCAGAGATTGGTTCTTTCAAAAGGTGTGGAACATCTAATTCTTTCCACAGTACGTTCAATTTTTGTGTGTTTGTCTTTTCTGGGTGTTCTGTCCTAAGCATAAATTTTTGAGTTTTATGAAAATCATAACTTCTTTTTTTCCTTGTGTTATTATTTTTTACTTATAACCTGAAAAGCACCACCATGTGAATATTAATTCTTGTAATACACTACACGTGTGGTAGATGTGGGAATTGTCAGTGCTGAACATACGATGTGCAGCTGTCCCAGTGAAATTGTGTCCGACTCCAGCCCTGAATACTACATTCCATCTTAGCTGGGTTTGTTTTGATTTGAAGCAGTCTTTGATGATATCAGGGAGACGATGATAGGAGGGAAAAGGAAAGGATGCATTTCCTGAAAAATTCATTTAATGATTTGTGGCTCATTTATGTTCATTTTCCTACAGTATCCTCTAATGTTTCTTTTATATCTGAAATAACATGCTAATGACTGTGCCATAAGCTACAGTATGGAATTCTCAAGTGTGCAATCTCAGAAAAGTCCACCTTTTTCCCTTCTCTCTATAATGTAATAAATTCCCAAGAGAATTGGGAGAGGGTGCTCAGAACCAGTCTGCGCTTTCAGTAACATTACCTCCAAGGTGCCTTTATTAGTAACATAGTGCAGTCATGCATTTTAAAGACTAGTTTACCATTGATCAGTATTTTTATTGTATGTTTTCAAGCAATTCTATATTCTTGCACCTGTCATTCTGATATCCAAATACCAAGCAATATTGCATACTGCTAGCTCAAAGTATAAGTAGCATTTTCATCTTTTCTTCTGTCATGAGAAACAGGGAACGGTTGTGTCTGCAGTTTGCTAAGTTACACTTTTTAAAATAGCAGCATTGCTCTTAGGCGTGAAAGCTGGCTTGAGGTTGTTTAAGGATGTAGAGTTAGGCTATTCTCAAAGAGTCTTTTGTGGATGAAGACGTGAGGCAGTAGGCCTTTCAGTGACCATTGAGATTTCTGGGCCCTCCCTTTACGTGGGAAGAGAGCTCACTAGTTTACTGAGAAAAGTTGCATTTTGCTGTGATATCCTCTAATGCCTGGATCTTTTATAGAAGCATGGCAAGTAGATCTGTTCAGTGAGAGTTCAGTGTTAGCATCCCGGTAAAGGAAGAAGCAGCAGGTACTGTCAGTGAGATTCATGGAAATTTTGATACAGGAATGCCTGAAAACTGAGTAACTTCCTCGGGTTTTTTTTTCAGTGTATTCGCTATTTATAAGGTAATAGCAATGAAAAAAAATAAACTATGCAAAAAAGAAAACAAGTTTATTAAAAAACAATCAGAGAATCCTTTAATAGTGTATATGTTAGTACTAAGTCATGTTTTTTCCTTGTCCCAGCTGATGAAATCAGATGTTCAAAACTACAGGAACCTGGCATGCCTCTAGGTACATACCTTTTTCTTACTGTCTGATGGAAGTTATAAACTGTCATTCCAAGTAGTAGGTTTTTCAGAATGGATTGTTTTGCATTTAACTAAAGGCTTAAAAAGGCATTATCTGAGTTTTGTCAAACAGAATGGTTGGCCAATATTACTGCTTTATGGTTTTTATACCTCTTGAAGCAATATAGGAGATAGGTAAAAGCTTGGTATAACTTGTCCTCATGTATTGTTTTCCCCCGTGCTGCTTGGCAAAGCTTGTTTTGTTTTGTTTCTCTCACTGTTATGCACCCCTCTGAGTCAATACAGAAACTCTTAATTGTCCTATGGGTTCCTGAGTTACAATATTTTTGATGGTATGATATGTGATAGTATGATAATATGAAAGGAAGTGGATCTTGCATGGTGCTTTTAATTAGAATTTTCACAGGCTTCAGTTGAAAAATACCTCTAATCCACATGTTATGCTGAATCATGGTACTCTCAGGATCGTTCCTAAAATTGCTATCGGTTAACTGTGACTGTGGTTTGCTTCTGAGTTGAAGGGCACTATCCATATGCAATAGATGATTCTTAATGAAATGAAAATGTTTAATGTCAACCCATAGTTAATGCATCATGAGATTTATCAGAATGTTACATATTTCATAAAAGAGTATTTGGGACACGCCTTTGATGTAGTTGAATGGGATTTCGTACGAACATCTTCATTGATGTGTTTTGTAGTGAAAGTCTCTTCCCACACATCCATTAATAACGAACATGCCCACATGCATGTCTGTATGGAAATATAATAGTAATGGTGAATATTTCAGGAAGAGTTAAAAATAAATGTATCGACACTTAGAATGAGGTTGTAGGGTTTAATTTGAAAGGAGTGTGTGGGAAAAAGTTAATCATCATCAGTTGGACCAAGCTGTAAATAATACACTGAGAAAGAGTATACTGTTTAGTAGGGCTCCACTGCAGACTGCAGGTTGATTAAATATTACTGTATTCTTCT
Source organism: Haliaeetus leucocephalus (assembly GCF_000737465.1). Taxonomy (NCBI): domain Eukaryota; kingdom Metazoa; phylum Chordata; class Aves; order Accipitriformes; family Accipitridae; genus Haliaeetus; species Haliaeetus leucocephalus. The sequence continues at coordinate 4,267,871 of NW_010973220.1, forward strand.
GAGTGAGATGAACCAAGCTCCACTGACTATTGACTAGAGACCTGGTTCAGCTGAGTAAAAAATATACACCAGTTGAGATGCCAAGGGTATCTGAAATATTGCATGGGGCTGGCAGGTACAGAATCATACAAATACTGGTTGGAAAGGACCTGTAGGGATTGCCTAGTGCAATTCCTCAGCTCTACGTGACACAAACCTGTGAGAGACCCAGGCCTTTTTGGACTGGCAGCTGGAGGCCATAGATGATACCATCAAAGGGCACCAGATGCCTCTGTTCAACCTTCTGAATCAAACCCTAGATTTTCATTTACTGTAGTGGGAGCGTAGATACTTACCTCCTGGGCAGACACCAGCACTTGTGTGTCTGCAGTCTGGAACTGAATCCCTTTGCGCTGTTTGAAGTTGGCAGTGTTGGAAACAGACAGGGAATTGGGATTGTAGCCAGGCTACAGCTGTGGTAGGACAATGGGAGAAACAAAGACTCCAAGTGAATTTTGAGAAATCTTAATATGCCTTGTGTTAAGAACAATGTTCTAAGCAAAATGATAAAAAATTTGTTTATGACTTTTTATGGTTTCATGGGCATATAAGAAGATAAATTGATGACAGGGAATAGTTCTGCAGTAGCAGAACACTAATCAAGATAACCTACTAGTCTTTATTATTTTCTATTATATCACTTTTTAATTTTTCTTTTCACCTATCCATCCTTTCTCTTAGAATAAAATATATTGTTTGAATGTTAAGTGATACCTGTGTTCATGTCTTCAAAGTTACTTGCACAATAAATGCACTAAATAGTTTTTGCCTCAAAGGCTGTCAAATTAAAAACCAGAAAAAAATAATTCACTGGACAAAGATAAGTGTTGGAGATGTACTGCTATTATTACTTTAGATATTAGCCAGTTCAGATTCTGTTATATTGGGGATCTCTGTGAAAATTGCTTTGTAGTTAGTTTATTTACCTTTCTGGTTTTCAAGTACCAGTCAGTTTCATGCTAACATTTTTAGAATTTCTTTCCTGATCGTATTAGTATCTGGAATAATTTTCCTACTTCTTCAACTGTCCATCCCAAAATTGTATATTAGTTTTTTTGTTTATTATATAGTTCCTTACATAAACACTCAAGAATTACAGTATTGTACTTGTGAAAAACTAAGTTAGATATTTGATGGTTTCCAACAGTTCTGTTGTGGTGAAGTACTTGGTGTATTAACATTCTGCTGTAGCACAGCAGAAAATTTAATATTTTGCTTATTACTGAAACAACAGCAAAGAGTTTCATTAGAAATTTTTATAACATTTGCCAAAATCTTAAATACATAGCAGCTAGAATATTTTCTCTACTTAGAATGTTGTGCATACTAAAATTGATCAGGACTCAAGATGTAATTAGACAAATTCTAGAAGATAAATCCTTTGAGTTATTACAAATATTTAGAAGCAGCTTTGGGCTTACAGGTCTCCTGAGCTGAAAGCAGACAAAAATGTTGTGGGCAAACTGATCATGTCTGTGCTCCCTGGTCTTAATTCTTCCCCAGTGTTTTGGGTTTGTGTGGCGGGGTTTTTGTAGCGGAGGAGGGTCCACAGGGCCGGCTGCTGCTGGAAGCTGCTGGAAGCTTCCCCGGCTGGGAGCCGGAACCGGCTCTGGGGGAACAGATTCCAGAGGGGAAACCTGCCGGGAGTCGGGGGATCGGGATGGGAGAGGAACCCCTGTGCAGATCCCGAGGGCAGGGAGGAAGGAGGGGATGCCCCTGCAGCCCGTGGGGAGACCAGGCGGCAGGCTGTGTCCCCCCAGCCCACGGAGGGGAGCGGGGGAGCAGATGCCCACCTGCAGCCCGGGGAGAGAGGAGCCCACGCCGGAGCAGGGGCTGGAGGCCCCACAAGATGGCCGCCGCTCCCTGGGAGCAGGCTGGGACTGAAGGCTGCGGCCTGCGGGAGGGACCCGCGACGGGGCAGTTTGTGAGGAACTGCTGCCCGCAGGAGGGACCCACGCTGGAGAAGTTCGTGGAGGACTGTCTCCCGCAGCGGAGCAGGGGAGGAGCGCGGAGTCCTCCTCCCCCTGAGGAGGCAGGAGCGGCAGAGACAAGGTGTGACGGACTGACCCCAACCCCCATTCCGGAGGGAGAGAGAACCGGGAGTGGGGCTGAGCCGGGAAGGAGGGAGGGCTGGGGGAAGGGGTGCTAAGGTGTGGGTTTACTTCCCTAATATCCTTGTTTTGGTTTGATTGGTAGTAAATTGATTTTGTTTCTTCCCCAACTTGAGCCTGTCTTTTGCCCGTGACCATAGTTGGTGAGTGATCCCTCCCTGTCCTTGTCTCAACCCACGAGCGTTTCTTTATGTTTTCTCCTCCTCATCCCATCAGGGCCGGGGGGGAGGAGTGAGCGAGCGGCCTCGTGTTGCTTTGTTGCTGGCTGGTCTTAAACCAGGACACCTAGTCATCTGTTTATGGCCACTGTTGGACACAGGATGCTGGGCTACACCTTTAACCAAATAGCTGTTCGTATACTCTTACATTATTTTAGGAAACTTTTTTTTTTAAATCAGTTTTCCATTTTTATCTACATATTAGGTATTTCTTGGTAGTCTTAGCCCTGCTTCTGAAAAGTTTTATATTTATTTCTGAGTTTGTGGATGGAAGCTACTGTGTTATACAGCTTAGTGGGTACTATTCTTTCCTTGGAGAAGGTGTCATAAAACACTGATACATGTTGTATCATTTTTTCTAGTATTTGGAAAAGCATTCTCTTATTTGTTTGCTGTAGTAGGAAGAATTCTATACCAAATGATTTTTAATAATATGTTAAAATTTCTGAAGATTGAAGTCGTCTGTGGTGTTCATAAATTGCTACCTCCGTCTCTCTGAAAGATCTCAATGTTTTCTCTTTTGGAAACCAGCCAACACTGTAGAGGGTGTATAGCCTATAGCCAAGCTTTGTATGAGTCTGTGTAGGCAGTAAGCATGTTGTTGGTCTTTATAATTTTTATCGCAGAAAAGCAGTAACACCCATCAGTCACAACGTGACCCAGGGAAATCCTCCCCCACTGACTCAGGGAGGTGGGTTTCCCCCTGACCCATGGGGCTGAGGCACTACAGGGACAGCCCTGGGAGGGCTGGGGCAGGGGCTCATCTCTCTGACCAGGTTATTGGGGCTCCCTTGCCTGGCCTTGCCCCTCTGTGCTCCTTCATGTTGGTAGAAATGACCCTTTAATTGTGTAACCTATCCTGAACTGTGGAACTTCTTCTTTTTTTTTTTTTTGTAAATTTATACTGCTGTGCTCTACAAACATAATTTATACGTTGTAGGATTTTTGTTTTATCTCCTTTTCATCTCTGAAAATAGCAGGGGTGGGGGATTTATCTACAATTGTGTAATGCTTGCAGCACTTAGAATCAGTGCCCTTTTTAGCTTCAGAAATTTCGGCCCTATTTCTTCTGCCTCGCAAGGAGAGTGACCTAATCAGCAGGCTGGAGATTTGCTAGGTTACAGATGAGGTCCATCCTTGTGTTGGAACTGTACAAAAAAAAAAGAAAGAAAACCAGGTTTCTGAGAAGTGGGGAGACCAAGACTGTGATATTTTGGTTTTTTGTTTGTTTGTTTATTTGCTTTAACAGGTGATTGGTGGTGGTGGAAACAGGCATTCTGGAGTCTTTTTTTATTGCTCAGGTGTTTTTCTCCCTTCCTTATTCTTCTTCTGACCTCAGATGCATTAATATCACTCTGCATGGGGCATGCTCTGCGTAACTGGGTAGCTTAGGGGCTTTGATGTTCCTGTATTGACCTTCTGGCTCTTGGCGGAAGCAGAGCACTGCTGAGGCAGTTCTGGTTAGAGAAGCATGCCACTAGTTATCTTTGAGGTCAAATGCTATATTACAGGCATTTTATCACAGCCTCAGAGAGGACCTCCCACATAACGCCACTACCACCCCCCCCAAAAAAACCCACCAAAACAAACAAAACAAGCCCTGAAAAGGAGCTAATGTTGTTAAGCAGCAGAATAAAAGAATCTCTTGGAAGTAAAAAGACATCCTTCAAAAAAGCACTTTTTGGTGGTAGCGTTGGTGGGGTTTTGTTTGGGTTTCTTTATATCTACTTTCAATATCTACTTTGGATATGAGATTCACTTTCCTAAATATAGGCATCCAGTGTGCCATTTTAGATGCCAAAGGTATCTTGCTTGGCCTCTAGGTGCTGCTCAGGTGTTTGATCACTTCTGTGTCATGTTTGCCAGCCCCATGGAAATGTCTCAGATACCCTATGGCATCTGGAATAGCTTCATAGATACTTATGTTTTGGCAACTGAATTCCACTCTAGATATCAATTCCAGGTTAAAAAGCACCCTCTAAATCCCTTGACTATTAAGAAAGCCTAGACAACCAGTTTACATATAGATATTCAAATTGTAGACCTGTGGATTTGGTCAGATGAATCCTACCAATCTGTTTTTAAAACAACCATTCTAATAATTCCTGACTTTCTAACTATTGTGAGGAAAATGGAGGGCTGAACTAAATTCTGATATAAATGGGTACAGCTCTGCTGAATTTTGGGGCTTTTTTGTAGATGCTGGCTTGTTTCAGAGTCTCATTTTCTGTTACTCAACTGGAGCATTCACTAAAACATAACTTTCAGTGATATTGTACATATGGAAGTCCAATAAACAAGTATCCGTTTTGTTACTGTGTGTGAATCACACCACTTTAATTTACTTTTTTTGTTTCGTGTATAAAGATAATGTATGTTGAATAATAGAAAGATATGAGGCTAATATTCAGAAGCTGGTTAATGATATTATATGGTGTGTTCTGAAATCAGCTTTGAAGTGTATTCAGTCTTTTACTAATACCAGTTTTACATTTCCAAAAGTTAATGCGGAGAAGCTCAAGACTCCTAGACGGCAGAAGGAAAACTATTAATACTGGTATTTTATCTTATCCTTTATACGTTAAATAATCTAAAAATGGAAAGGTGGTGTTGTGTTTTAAATAACCTCTTGTTACTGAAATCTCATCTTAAAATTAAAAACTTATACCATAATAACATTAGGACACTTCAGGGCATTTTTAGTGAAATGTTAAAGTGCTTTGGTTGGTTGAAGACAGCTGTTTTGTTACTTTATGTCTCTGAACCTACCCAAGGCATATACAAATGAGCTAGCAAAACATGCTTTGGGGCATCCTAAAAATTTATAGATGGCATATTAAAATATTGTTGGGGGAGCAAAATGATTATTGATACTCAATCCAGACATTGCTCCAAAATTCATGTTTCTTCACAGACCAACCTGTGTTGTTGATCAGTGCTGATGGGATGATATTTACTCTAAAGGAAACAGATGGGACAGGGCATGTATGTGACAAGAAACATTAATCTAGGCATACTTTCTTCTCTAGGTAATGTGATCTGCAGCATGAGAAATAACTGATATGATTTGCCCTTATATGAGCTCCCTCTTTTGTCCAATTTCCAAAAACTTTATGTGCTTTCTGTAATATATAATATAGCTGAGGTGACTACAGGTATAGAAAATACAGTATTTATTTTAGAGTTGATTATATTTTTACTTTGAGGGAATCAGGAGAAATAGAAGCTACTTGTATCCTGTGCTCTGCATTTTGAACTCTACAAGATTATTTTTATTGGCGAAAATAGTTATTTAATACAGTGCAATTGAAAACAGGAAGCAAGATGCAGAATTCCAATTAATTTCATTTTGTCACTTTAAATCCACATTCTGCGTATGAAAATGGAGCCTTCAGTAAAGGAGTTTGTGAACACTTTGATGGAAAAAAGTTAGGATTGACATTCAAAAGACACTTTCAAAAGTAAATATAAATAAAAGAAATGCACAACATGAGTAACAGGAGGAAGTCAAGTTTCCATTTGCCTTTACTCACAGTAAGAGACCGATTTTCAACAATTTTTGATACCTTCAGCTCCAGGTAAAGCCAGTGCAAGTCTCATATGATTGCACTGCAGCACTGCAAACAGGACCTTGGAAGTCTGGTGGTCAAGTTCTCAAAATATGAGTTTTATCCATGATCAGATAATTTTAAAGTCAACTCGAATTAAACCTCTAAGGGGATTTGAAGTCAGATGAATGCACAGCAGGGAAAAAATGGCAGAGACTGAGAAGAATCTAAAGTAACTAATAAAGTAAGAGCTAGAGATTTTAAAAGAAAGGGAGGAAAAGGAAAATCACAGAGGCAACAAGAAATCCAAAGAAACCACTGTCTGTCATGCAATGAAACAGGGATGAGCTGAAACTTCTAAGAGTTAAACGTATGAGACAGGAGAATAGCACTGTGAAATAAACATAGAGGAGAAAAGGTAATCTGTCAAACAGATCAAACGTTAAATTACCTGAGTGGCATACTTTTTTGCTATTTGGAAAAAATACGTCTCTACATTCACTAGAAGACAGAGAATAAATATGCCTATTTGCTCAAATACATCCCTCCTCTGGCCTTACTTGTGTCCCCAAGCATATACAGACATCTCAGCCTTGCTAATTCTGCTGAAAATATTTTCCACTATTCAAGCAAGGTTGTCATTTCTATCCCCCTGCCAGCTGGCCCTCTGCTGATATATTGAAATAACCTGTCATCTGAATGACAGCTGGCAGTAAGAGGACGTCTGGTGATGGAGTTGATTACTAAGCTTCATTGACAGAAATAAGTGTTTTTGCTCAGTCTTTCTCCAGCCTCCCTTCCGGGCAGGAGAATAAAGATAAATATTCATTGACAGACTTTGAGTTTAATGAGAATACTCAGCCATGCGGATTTGTTTTTTCCTTTCTTCTCTCTCTTTTTTTAGTGGGATGATTTTTGGGCACAGCCTCTAAATGCTTTAGAGATTTCCTTCTCTGATGCCATTTTTATGCTATTATAATATATATATGCTATATTATATGCTAGTATAATATAGTCAAGGTTATCTCTTCTTTTTCAGTACATTACCTAGATTTTTTCCCTGTATCTAAAACACAGAAACAAAGCCTGTGTCGATACTTTTTTAATGCTTTCACACAAAACCAAATGTTTAATTATACAAACTAAAATACAGGGTATATTCACAGCCTTTGAAAGTATGAAGTGACAATGGGAGATAAAAGGAAATGATCCACTCTGCCACTGAAAGATAGTCCCCAAAAGATGCAAGCAGAGAGCTTACAAAGAAGGGTATGGCTGCAATTATCAGTGGAGCTTTAGAAATGTTAGAAACTCTGTTTTCAATTACTTCAGCAGCTGATCTTGAATAAGTAAATCCACAGATACACAGATAATAATAATTTAAAACTCAGCAAACCTATGTGTTTCCTTGGCTACTGGCAACCATTACAGCAAAGAATACTAGTGCGTAACTTTGAGGATTTTCTTCTTCTAAAGCAACGTCCAGTAAATTTCTTTTAAAAACCATTTCTCTTTCTCTCACATGCTTCTCTTTCTTCAAAAAAACCACCCCACATTCTTTCTTTTAGTAATACTAGATTTCCTAAAAACCTTTCTAAAACTAAAGTGTTCAAGCAAATTCTTCCAAATGAGGCAGGTGGGAGATAGCCCTATGCCCCTTAAATCAGGGTGGTGTCCAGAGGGAGTCAGGCCGTCACAAGGAGCTTGCTGCAACACAGAGGATAAACAGTTCTTGAAAAAGCTTAACTCTATGGCAGTCTTTGTGGCATCATATAAACTGAAGTGTAGTCCATGACTGTGTTCTTGTAGTCTGTTTTTGTACAGCACATAATTGTGATGACTAAAATTATCTTAGGTGTTTTTTATAATGAAATTAAAAAGTTTGTACACATTTAATGGGTTAATGTTTTAGGATCTTGGATGTCATTCTGGGAATTCAATACAACATAAGTATAAGAACAGCAGAAAAAGAGGCAGCATTTTGTTACAATGCTCCAGCTAACGGCAGTTTCGGTGATTGAGAGGATGTCAACAGGTTCAGTAACAACAACTAAACCCAAAATACCCAAAGCGCTCTCAGAGTGAACAGACTGACTTAGAAAACCAATGTTATTGCTTATAGTCTTTTTTATATACAGTCATTTCAGATGCTTGATGACTGGAAGGAGTGTGTATTTTGTGTTGCTGGTGTGCCTTTAAAAGGGACATTTGAAACGGTAATTCAGGCCCAATTTTTAATCGACTGGTATCAATGGCAGAACTAAATATGAACAAAAAAGGTATCATCTCAACATAAATGCACTTACATTTATAGTTGTAAAAATATTATCCTTAGTATCAAAGACTTTAATATGGAAGAATTCTGTTACATTGTAAGAGAGACAGAAGGCAAAATTTACTGTTGTTTTGTGTAATTCATTATTGTGCAACAATTTAACACTATAAATGACAAAAAGTAAATTTGCTTTGTAATATTATTTGCATGTTAATAAATGATATTAAAAGTTATTAATTAAAAATATGATTTACTAATAAATGTGGAAGGAACTATAATCCAGAAGAATGGATATAGTGTTATGTCAGAAAAGCCCTGGTCTTAATCTTGATGTAGCTTTAATTCATCATACAGCCTTTTGCAAGTCATTTTGCCTTTCTCTGTTTCCCTAAATAAGAGTAATAACACCTACCTATCTGCCTTATGGGAGTGTAATGAATATCAATTAAATCATGCTTGTAAAGTATTCTGATAAAGTATCATCACTGTTTTAGTTATCGTGAAGATAATCAAAACTGGGTGACCGAAATTTTACAGAACGTTGTCAACTGATATAAGACAACACAGGATAAAATTTGTCATTGGATCCTTAACTTCATACCCTTGTCAGACTTTGCAAGCAGACTCGGGATAATGTGTGGTATTTCTTATCTAGACATAGCAAGCTGAATAAAGAACAGATTGTCAGCCTAATATATATCACAGTAGCCCCAGGGCAGAGCACATCTTTATGGTCAATTTATGAATGCCTGAAAGGTTTAACTAGGAATAAAATAATGCAAACTGGCAACCTTAACTGTATTGTAATTTCCTAGTTTAAAATTTTTCTTGCTTGAATGAATCAGTTCGGCAATGGTAGCACAGAATTAACTGTATTCCTAAACTCTCAGAACATTCATCACTTTTGCAGTTAACAACAGTGAAGGAACTTTTAATGCATTTATTCTAATAGTTCATTTCAATAAGTACTTACACTGAATGAACAATGGATCTGTATTGTCTCCCAATGCCTTCAGGGAATATTAGAATCTAGATCTGCGGTCCAATAAATTAAACAAGCTTGTGCACACACATAGATACTACAACAAATAACCTGAATGGATTTACCTTTAAGCTTCTCAAAGAAATAACTCACCATAAGAAAATAATTGTTTGTGAGAGAATTTAATGATCAATGACATGTAATTCAAAGTAATATATTTATCTCACTTAGCAGATTGTTCCGGCGGAAAAAGCAATCATGTTTACAGTGTTTAAAATATCCACAGTTTCTTTCCTTATCAGTCCATGAATTTGCCTAAAAAATGAAAAGCTGTTCTACTAGGCAGACGTGTCTTTTGTCTTTGTCAATACTATATTAATTGTATTTACTTATTTATTGTGGTATGGTGTTTTATAAAAAAGCCATCATCTTACAGGATATAAAAAGACATTAAGCTTCCTGAAGTTAATATTGTTAAGTTCCTGATGTTAATATTGGAAAAAAGCCCATTAGTAGATTGCATTAGACTGTAATCTTTCCTGCTGGGAGAGGAGGCTGTGGACAAGGCAGTTGATGCCTAACTGGGGAATGCATGCACATAGCAACTGGAAAATCATTGGAAATTCTCTCTCCTTCGACATATTCTCACATTGGCCACATTGTGGAGCTACAACTAAATGAGTCAGAAACTTTGAAGCGCCCTGCCAGGTTCATGGAACAGCAGTATGTGAGGCAAAGCATTAGATAATGTGTAGTGTGTGCAAATGCATTTTAATTTTTTTATTAAATACCTTTTTTCTTTAAAATCATATCATAATATAAACACCTTCTACTATTTTAAGACTGAGATAAAACAATGTCTGGAAAAATAAGATGCACCTCGACTTTCCTCCTGACTCCTGCAGCTGTAGTTTGAGGGTAAGGCATCTTACCATAAGCAAGCAGTATTACAGTACCAGAAGAAATCTTCCTTGTTGTCATCAGCTTATGCACAGAGAAAGAGAATTAACAGTCTCTGCATTAATTACAGTAGTTACTGAAATTGGAGTTACTGTTCTTACTCAAACATTCGGTCAGATTTTTAGAGAGGAATTAGGAAATTTTCCTAGATAATGTCTTAGGTAATTTTACAGAATTGTTTGCTTTTTCATGTTATTTTTACTGCATTTCAATATATGTGCATTACTGATTTTCGTAGGGTGTACCTGAGGTCTTTAAACATCTGCTTCAGCTTTCAATAAAAACCACTTCAACCTAAGAAGCCCTGGCTCAGTGGCCAGATTGTTGGTTGAAGTGGTAGCAGCTTGGAGAAGCTCAGGTCTTTTAAGAAATGCCAGGTGTTTGTTTTCAGAAGGTTCTGGGGTTTGATCTGGGGGTGAAAAAATGATTTTTGACTTATCAGACAGGTTTTCTGATGTATTTGCTATGAAAAGTCATTTCTCCCCAGGCTGACCACTTCAAAGCAGCCTGTTCCCTAAGCAAGCCTAGTTTGGCTTGAAGTGGATGGTTTTGTAAACATCCCAAAGTATACAGGTTATATATTTTCTTTTGAAATAAATAACTAGGGGTTTGGGGTTCTGGTTTGCTTTTTTTCCCATTTGTTTTGTTGGGGTTTTTTTCTCTCTCTCTGATAGGGCATAGTAGCTTCTTTTTCCTTTTTTGCTGTCATCTTTATTTCAAGAGTCAGAAGTGAGCAAAGTGGTTAAATTTTGTGAAAACAAAGGGGAGAGCTCTTGCTGCACTGGCTGTGACACAGAGGCAGCTGTAGGAAAGCTTGTGCTGCTTATTTAAGCCATATAGCAGAAAGGGAGATTTAGGAAGGGTTTTGGAGTGATCTCTCTAGCCAGTTCTCTTCTAACCCTTGCCTTGCCCATGCAACTATTGGTGAAGTTACTAAAAGATTCATGCTTGAAATGACACTTTAGACCAGATTGAAGCATGTCATGTGGAGCTGAGTTTCCCCTCTCTGATGGATTCCTTCCTAAATCTGGCTACTTTGTAAATATTGTATAAAATGCACATACCTACGTAGCACTGAAAGTGTTAGTTTTGATTTTGTTTGTGATTTGTCATTTCCTTTTCAAAATGATACACGATATTAGTACCAGAAAGCTTGACTCATGTTAGTTTTGAATATAGCTTTTTCTATGCAAAGTATAGGTTATATAATACAAGGCCCATTTCTTAAGCATATTCAAGTCTTGCTTTGTAGGTTAATAAACTAAAAATTTAGAAATCATCATAATTTAAAAATTGTCATGACAAATCAGTCCACAGGTACACGGAAATTCTTGTAATTTTAGTATAATTTTTCTGAGCAGTACATGGGGAATTTTAAATATACAACACAGTACATATGCAAGTATGGCAGCTAATTCCCTTTGTGTCTGCAGGCTGAAAATATAGCTCCCTTTTTAAAGACTAGTCTGTGGAACAGCTAAATATTTGCAGTTCGGGAGGCATTTACACTGCAGGACACAGAATGCCATCCATGTTGGTATGTTTACTCTTCAGTCCTGACAGGGTCTTAAATGTTTAATGTGAGAGGTATTTCTTCCGCCCTTAGGAAAAAAATCACTTTCCCTCCTCTGCCAGTTCCTTTAATAGCAACAACCTCCTGAGCATTGGGAAGGACTTTTTAACTTGAAATACATATACAGTATTTGTAAACTTGACTTTCAGTTATCTCCAGGAAAAAAAAAAAAGCTGTTTTTTTTTTATTGGTGGTGTTTTTCTTTTTACTTAGATGCTTCTGTTATGATTCCACTGACAACCCTGTCACTTTCTGCAGCTCCAAGAAGAGCCTTCTGCCTTTGAAGTTTTCATTACCTTTTGTCTGGCTGCCAAGATACCTGTCACTGTAGTCTGGTGATGCAATAGCAGTATCTTGTACTGCCAGCCCAGAGACTCCAGATCAGAGGGAGAGAAGCTCCAGAACAGAGCAAGGCTATCAGCATTCTTCATTTTTAAGTATATTTTCACTGGCTGATTGGTTGCAGGGGCTAGTGGCAGAGCAGGGACTCACAGCTTACTGCTGGCAGAGTTAGCTACCAAAAAAACTCCAAACCCTCAAAGCCCACTGGTTTTAACAGTGACTGAAACCATTTTTACTCTGTCAAAGGTGAAAGGAAGGAAAAAATGGAAGGCATGATGCCTGATAATGGGGATGGACACAGTATGTAGCATTGAATTAGGCATGTATTTAACTACATTCTTGAAATGGATGAATGAAAACCACTGATGGTGTTACTGATGACTTTATCTGTATTATATTCAAGGACATGACTGCAATTCACTGTCCAGTATATGTTTGTATATATACTGAACTGGTTTAAAACTAGGTAGTGTGGAGTCCATCACATGTTGGACTTATGTAGGAACCTGGTGAACAGTCAAGATCCTGGCTGCAAAAAACCATTACAGCCGCGTTCGTGTCAGGATTTCGGTCATCTGAGTCTGTACAAGCTGTAGACATGTCTGTGATTACACTAAGTGGTAGCATTAGATTAGATGGTTGTTTGCAAAAAAGCATCATGTGCAGCTTGCCCTCCACATTAAACACGAGTTACTTCAGAGTACTTTGTCATTCAGAGGAAATACAACCACTGTTCAGAGCAGTGCTATGTCCCTGCTTGAAAAGGAGAGCGCGAGGCGTAGCAGAGGAAATGATGTGTGCAGTCATAGTGCTTTCATCTGTATGTTATAAGGTGTAATGCTATTGATAATAATTGCCTTGCATATGGTATATACAGTGCAAACTTGGAGAAATTACTATTATTAAGGACACTATCAGTAAGTTCATTTTTGTTTTTCTGTATTTTTAAAACCTTTTTATTTTTTAGTTTTAGAAGGTCCTCTCCAAAGATTGCCAGTCCAGGGTTTGTGTATCTCCCTTTTCAAAACACAGGGAAAAGCAGGTACAAAACAAACTTGATCAAGCCAGCAGCTTTTTGCTTTCCGTCCAGCCAGATGGTACTCATTAGCAGTGACTGGACTTAAAAAATTCCCACTGCATCCCTTGTTTTTCCCAATAGAATTTCTACCCCAGTGCTGGCTTGAGAAGATGGGCTGTGCAGCCTTTTTGAAAGATTATGGGGTGTGTTAGATCCAGGAATAAAGGGATCATTTCAAAGAGAAGGGGATCACACGTATGAAGCTGCCTTGGTAGCCACCTCTTTTACATACACAGGGAATCTTTTACCCCCATTGCTTATCATAGCAGTGCTACTTAAAGCGAGTACAAGAGCAGTCTGTCAAGTGAATTGCAAGACATTAGCAAACTTATAGATCAAAAATGAAATTATATGCTCTAACCAAAATCCAGATAATTTATGTCTAAATACTCTTGTAGAAGCTGACATGCACCTCCCCTGCTGTTAGTTTTCTTTTTTATTTATTCACGGTGATTGCTCATTTGGTATTTAAAATTCATAAACAAATGAGTTTAAATTATTGTTCTGTTCTATAACAGTCACTCAGTTCCACATCCAGATGACCTATGCTTCTATAAATAAAAGTTCCCAGTTAGAACAGACTGAGCTGGTATCCATTCCCAAGTGTCCTGCTTCCCTGTTGGCAATTTCCTATGCAGTCTGACAGGAGAAGATGTGTAAAGCAAAATAATCTTTTGAAGTTTTTCACTGGAGCTTCTGAGAAATTAGGAGCTTCTGGCCAAGCAGAACATCTGGTCGCATAAGCAATATATATTTTTATATGTATATACGTATGTATTTATTTTTTATATGTGTATATAAAATAAATAGTGTTCAGGAATGTACCTGGGCATTGGAAAATAATAATCTATCCTGTTGAGTTGTTAGAGCAGTCCCTGGAAGAGTTTTGATTTGTGTCAGCTGGCACTTTCCCAAACAATTCCCAGGCATAATTTGGGAGTTAGAAGGTTCTAGGCACTGTTCCCAATAAGCAATATGCTGCAGTCACCCTGTTTTTTGAAGGCTTAGAGATCTCAGTAGCATAGGCAAGGGCTGTTCCACACCTGTTTATCTTGGTGTCAGGGAATGTTCATAGCACACAAATGTCAATTTAATGTAATACAGATAGATCAGGTATACTGGAGAGTGATTTGAAATATTCAGGCTCTGTGTGTGGTGGATACTCACCATTTCAGAGTAATTATCTTTCCTTCAATTGTCCATCTCCCAAACTCATGTTGTCTTTGCCGGAGAGTTTAGCATTTAGTTTTCTCATTTTTTCATTAAAGCAAATGATTACAGTGTATCCTAAATTGAATAAATCTAAATAGATGCATTTTAAATTAGATTCTAAATTGAGACATGGCAACACCGTGTGGTAACAGCATCCCTGGTGTCAGTATTAGAAAACACAAAATCTTTTTTTCTCCTTTCATTAGTGATACAGAGAATACAATTGCATGATAACAAACTGATGTAGTATGTTTAGAATAATGGGCTCCTTTTTGCTTGGGATGTTTTTATATTGCACCCATATTTTCAGCTTCTAAGCTATATTTGTACCAGCAAAGTAACTGTCCACATCTGGAATTTGCTGGAAAATGCCATGATTGCTATCCTGGAGCATGTTCCTGGACTTCCTTTGGGAATGAGCAGGCAGGGAAGTAAAAGAGCGGACAATGTGCCCTTTTATCTTACCTTGTAAACATTTGCAATTCAGACAAATACTGAACTGCATTTGAGAACTCACCAGTGTTTGTGGTTTGCACAGTCAGTCGAAGTATAGTTAGGCATTCATTTATCCAGTAGCTGATTTGTCTTCCCAGCATTTCAGTAAGAGAAAGGCAATGTTGCTGCCACTCTACAGATGGAAAACAGAAATATCAAGAAGTGAAGAAGTTTTGCCAAAACCTTATAGCTGTGCTATACCTGCCAACATGCTTCTGGAATTTAAACATGAGTTTAAAGGAATGTGTCTGGTATACCAGTTCTCCAGTTACAAGATCCTCCACCCTCCATCCAAATACTAAGTTGTAATCTAACTCTCCTGCTCAAGCCTCGACTGCACCTTTGTTAGCACACCTTGCAATACAACTTTAGTGGGTGTAGTGCATCACAGGTGCTTGGTGCAGATTCTATGCAATGGAGGCACACAGCTGAGCCTTAGATTTCTTGTTCTATTCCTTGATCAAATATTGAGTTTCAGCTCCAGTTTCCTGTTTGTTTTCTCCCTAAATTCTTTCTTTACTGTTTTTAATGGACTAAACAAACTATTTGCAACTTCCCATAAACTCTGTGCTGCAGTGACCTCTATATCCAGGTGAGATGGCTTCAGATTAGTGATACCCAGGTAGACTTTTGTTTCTTTTAATGCATCTTCATTCATAATAGTTTCCTGCTTCCAAACAATGTTCCCTCTGGATGATCCATTCTCATAATCTATCTTTTGGGAACAACACTGTCAGCCCTTCTGGCTGGCTAGCAGTCATTCCCATATCTAGGTTGTGGTCCTCAGCACAGAAGAAACCCAGCTGTTTCATCTTTGGGTGACTTTTATTCGGACATCAGTCACAGTGGAATGTCTGCTTCAGAGTTATCTTTTCGTAACACAGAGGCAGCATCAATTTTCCAGTTTGTATTGAGGTATATCATCATGAAAAGGACTCGATGCAAATATACTTTTCCATTTTCATTGCAATGTAACTTAAACAGATGTTTAAAGTGAAATTTATGTTTAAAGTTCAGATATTGAAGGTCTCTAAGATGAAGCAAAGTGTTTTCCCTGGCTAGCAGGTGAACACCCAAGACAGACTTGGCATTCTGGTGTCACTGTGTTGGTGCCTGTTCCTGGCCTGATGGCACTGGCATCTTCCCAATCACTTCCTAACAGTAGGATGCCTGAAAGAGTCAAACATCTTATGCACTAATACTTACTAAATTCAAATCAGGGGATTAAAAATCTACAGAAAAAAAACTAACAAGTATTTATCTCTGATTTTAGAAGTCAGATTCATCTGACATTAGACGTCTACCATAAAGAAATTACACAAGGAGACTAGTTCATATACAAGTGCCGCTGGAAAGATATAGGGTATCCTATACTGCATATATACTTAAAAATATCATATGCCAGTTTACTGTAGTGCTGAAATTTTTAGCATTATTAGTTTTACATTATTGGGACAAGGCTTGGGACACTTTTGGTCTGTGCCATGCATGAGTGTGCCAGGTCACAGCTGGACATGCTTCTCATAATTTGGCGTTAGTAAGGGTGGAAAGGACTACTCAGAATAGTGAGTCTGCATATAGCCACTTGTGTCTTGGAGCTCAAGGTGGCTTCATCATACAGATCTGACTGGTTCCATGCTGGAGGAACTATCTTATTAGTGAGAACAATTGTCCTATTAGTGCTACCCGGGCCCACTTACTGTTCTTGTATGGATACAATTCTGCAGTACTGTTCAAGGTACCTATTTTAGATGTCTACCTTAAGATAAGTTAAATTGAACCTTAAAATATGCTACGGATATTTAAATACTTTGCTGATTTCAGGTGATATGTATCATCTTTAAAAATAGTATGAATGCACACTATATGGTATATAATGTCCTTGCATTTATTAAGAACGAAGTATTTAATTCCTAAATTTAGCCTGAAATACATAATATAAAAGTAGATTATGAACTTCTATTTCATGGATTCAATTGTGTTGCATGTGTTTTGGAGGGCAGTTAGTATAGTGGCTCTTTATAGTCATGCTAATATTTCCTCAGAGTATTTTAGACACACCCATTAACACTGATGCAGACAGATTTAATATTCCTCTGAGTGGTTTTAGATGACTTTCAGACATTGGTATTTACATATTTTTTACAAATGTTATTCAATCTATATGACAACCAGCTTCAAGACATTATTAAATCATATTTGTTGAAGACTGGAAAATAGCTGGTGCAAAAGCTATACTTATGTCAGTAATCTCTTTAAGAATTTAAAATTTAATTGAATGTTTACAGTAAAATGATCCTGTATAATAATATGGTTGTGAGAAGTCCAACTGTGGAAATATCCGTCTTCCATTCAAATGTATAAATATTTTGATTTGGGTAGAGTATGCTGGTTATGATCAGTTTGTAGCAACCGTATGAATCTATGGGTATTTAGAGATTTGGAATTATGAAATTGTAGAATTTTTCAGTTAATCACGTCTTCTTTTTTTTTATCATATGTTTGTCTTCTTAGTTGTTTTGCTGTATCTTTTTGTTTCATTAGTAAATTAAATATCAAACAAATCTGAATAGGAAATTTTCTAAGTGACCTTTCATAATTTACTAACTGAGGAATTTTCTGCCTAAAAAAAGAGATGATTCTTGTAATGTGATTTAACACATTAGATTTAAATATTGCATAGCAACTCTAATCATTTGAATTTCAGAAAACACAACTGCATCTGTTCTTCTGATCACAAGGACAGTATGACCAATAGAAATGTCAGTTTGCAGTCTGAGTCTGCCCAGTACAGTAACTTCAAACTTCACTTTATCATTATGCAGGTCACAAGATTATGTTATACTTCTGTTTCTAAACAAAGGCTACCTTCTTTTCAAGTTCAGTCTAAGTTTCTTGGATTCTTTTATTTTTCACAGACTTTATTGTACAAATGGGCACATCAGTGCTCTGTTCTTAATATTGCTCCTTACCAAGATTTTGTCTGAATTGTCCAAGTACATAATAATTTCTGTCTGTTTTTTAATGAACTGGCTAGCCATGCCTTTTGGGGACAGTTTTTGTTTTCTGAATGCACAGTTAATGAAACTGGTCACTTCACATTTGTTCTTGTCCTGGTTTCAGCTGAAATAATGTTAATTTTCTTCTTAGTAGCTGGTACAGTGCTATGTTTTGGATTTAGGATGAGAATAATGTTGATAACACACTGACGTTTTAGTTGTTGCTAAACAGTGTTTCTGCTAAGTCAAGGACTTTTCAGCTTTTCATACCACCCTGCCAGCAGAGGCTGGGAGTGCACAGGAAACTGGGGGGGTAGGGCACAGCCAGGGCAGCTGACCCAAATGAGCCAAAGGGCTATTCCATACCATGTGATGTCATGCCCAGTATATAAACTGGGGGGAATTGGCCTGGGGGCACCATGGCTAGGGGATTGGCTGGGCATCAGTCAGCGGGTGGTGAGCAATTGTATTCTGCGTCACTTGTTTTGTATATTCTATCATTATTATTATTATTATTATTATTATCCCTTCCTTTTCTGTCCTATTAAACTGTCTTTGTCTCAACCCACGAGTTTTACTTTTTTTTCCCAATTCTCTTTCCCATCCCACTGTGGAGGGAGAGTGAGCGAGCAGCTGCGTGATGCTTAATTGCCAGCTGGGGTTAAACCACAACAGTGCTATAGTAAATTTTTACACATGCACGCATCCGCTGAGTCTCTCTGTCTCTCTCAGCAAATATATCCCATTGCTTTAAATCATATGAGCTGTAGATCTGGCGGCTATGTTTACATCTTCTTTCACAATATAATGTGAAAAAAAAAGGAAGATTATATATGCTAGTACTGTTTTCTTGTGTAATATATATTCCAATTATATACATATGTCTACACAAAAAGCTTCACCAAAACCTATCCAAACTAGGAAAATTTAACTCTTTTCTTCTTTGCTCTGCCATAGGAAACAAAACAGCCTATTTCATAGCTCAGTCATTTAGCAATTATAAAAGAGGGATGTATTAAGAAAGCACACACTTCATAATAGCGTGATATAAAGAAATGAGATTATTTGTTTAATAACTATCTGAATATTGACTTTTCCATGTACATGGACTTGAAGACGAAGGGTGCAGGAATTCTTTCCACCAACTTCGGCAAAATATTAGTTTTCATGATCACCACTGTGGTGGGTTAGCCCTGGCTAGACTCCAGGTGCCCACCAAAGCCGTTCTATCACCCACCCCCCCCACTCAGGTGGACAAGGCAGAGGAAATGTAACAAAGGGCTTGTGGGACGAGGTAAGGACAGGGAGAGAGCACTCAACCAATTACCATCATGGGCAAAACAGACTCAACTTGGGGAAAATGAATTTATTGCCAATCAACCAGAGTAGGGTAATGAGAAATAAAACCAAATCTCAAAACACCTTCCCTCCACCCCTCCCTTCTTCCTGGGCACAGCTTCACTCCTGGATTCTCTATTTACCCCCTGCCAGCGGTGCAGGGGACAGGGAATGGGGTTTATGGTCAGTTCATCACACGTTGTCTCTGCCGCTTCATCCTCCTCAGGGGCAGGACTCATCACACTCTTCCCCTGCTCCAGCGTGGGGTCCCTCCCATGGGAGACAGTTCTCCATGAACTTCTCCAATGTGGGTCCTTCCCACAGGCTGCAGTTCTTCACAAACTGCTCCAGCATGGGTCCCTTCCCCGGGCTGCGGTCCTTCAGGCACAGACTGCTCCAGCGTGGGTCCCCCGTGGGGTCACAAGTCCTGCCAGAAAACCTGCTCCAGCGTGGGCTCCTCTCTCCACATATCTGCAGGTCCTGCCAGGAACCTGCTCCAGCACAGGCTTCCCACGGGATCACAGCCTCCTTTGGGTGCATCCTCCAGCATGGGGTCCTCCCCGGGCTGCAGGTGGAGATCTGCTCCCCGTGGACCTCCTTGGGCTGCAGGGGGACCGCCTGCCTCACCATGGTCTTCGCCATGGGCTGAGGGGAATCTCTGCTCCGGCGCCTGGAGCATCTCCTCCCCTCCTTCTGCACTGACCTGGGGGTCTGCAGAGTCATTTCTCTCACATATTCTCACTCCTCTCTCCGTCTGCCGTTTCTGTGAGTCCCGTAACTTTTTTTTCCTTCTTAAATCTGTTCTCCCAGAGGCACTACCACTGTCGCTGATGGGCTTGGCCTTGGCTGGCAGCAGGTCCGTCTTAGAGCCAGCTGGCATTGGCTCTGTCAGACATAGGGGAAGATTCTAGCAGCTTCTCACAGAAGACACCCCTATAACCCCCCCACCTACCAAAACCTTGCCACACAAACCCAATACAACCACACTACAAGGAAGTACAGGGCAAGGGTGGAACAGCTAGTGCCTCTAGCAGTGCTAAGGCCTAGATAGCTCCTACTTTAATTTGAAGCTGTACATACCAATGCTTTGTGTTACGTAAAGTGTACTTAAAGAAAAATGTTACCTTCACCTGCTTATTAGTTTTGGACATTTGAGTCTGTATTTCCCTGTACTCTGTTTTCAAATCCTTTTTACTGAAGAACATTCTTGGTCTGTCTCTCAGATTCCGTCCTTACAGCTCCCTCCATCGTGAATGAAATTTATAAGAGCCTCTAATGGTTCCTAAAAATGCACATCCTTGCAAAGCCAATCTGTGAGTGAAATCCTAACCCCTCACCCAAGTCCACATAGCCCTTCTGTCTGTCTGGAAAAACAGTATAAAATAAGGCTTCAGCTTTGGAGCGGCTTTGGCAAACCAACATAAGAAGCATAGGGTTGGAACAGGCGACTTTGATCACTGTACACTTTTTTGTCAGCAGCAACTGTGCTACAGTAGTCCTTTCATAAACTTAATAAGTTCTAGTCTAAAATTAATTAGTCCTTTTTCCTGCATTTTATGTTCGGAATACTATTAAGCACAATGTTTTATTGGTTAATAGCATCTTGATTTCCCTTAATTATTTTTTCATTATCCAGTTTATAATAATTTTTTCTTTTGCCAACATCTTCCTCTTGCTTAAATAATTCTCTCTTTCTAAAGAGAGGACTACAACATCCTATAGGATGTTTACTCCTTCTGTTTTAGATTGTTGCTGAGATGTAAAAAAAAATCCTTCCTTGTGTATGTTTTGATTTGGTGACATTAATCCTCACTTCATCATCCTGGCAGCCGTACTCTAGCACTCATCTGACTGGAATTCATCTCTCCAAGATGGTGATGATGTTAGGGACTGTACACATTTTTCCAGAGAAGGACTTTTCATGATGACATTTTTTTGCCTCCTGTCTAATATATCAGAGTTCTGTTTGCCTTTTTTGTGATCCCTTTGTCTAATTTTCTTGTGCTCAGCTAATGTATTCACATTTTTCTTTTATTTCCAGCCAATGAGTTCTCAGCTTATATGAGTTCCTTATTTTCTCATACCTCTTAAATCCAGCAATATTTTCAATTTCAGTGTTCTCTATTCCTCTTTCCTTCTATCCTTTATTCCTTTTGCTTTCCTCCCCCTGCTCCCTTTTTTTTTCCCTTTTTTTTTTACTTCTTTCACAGTTGATGGTTTGCTTCTCGTGTGTTTCATGTTAACTCCCTTTTGGCTAATCCCGTTCTTCCTAACAGCACGTGTACGTGTATAACTATACAGTATCTGCATTTTGCCAGTCACCAAACTTTTACATTTACCAGCATCTCACTAAGTAGTGGTGTCAGAGACAGGAACTGACTCTTACCTATTTGAGGTATCTAACATAATAGAAAGTTCATCTAGGCTTTAGATGTTCCTAAAATATCAGTAGAAATCTTCTAGTCAAACTGGTGGCTCACTTCTTGCTTGTTTTTATTGTTCTATATATTTAAAGGAAAAATTTAAATAAACCGTTCTTAAATTTCCATGTATTTCCAATGTAAAACATCTAACAATAGAGTATATAGCTGGAGTTTTCCTTTCTTCATAAGCTATAAAGCAGATACTTTATCAAAGTATGTATCTGTGGATTTCTGCTTTGAGTAGGAGTCAGCTGTATCATTTATCATTGTTAAACCCAACCTACAGTCTCCCAGAATGGGACGAACTGTTTCATGAATTTAGGTTAGTTCAGGTGATTAGGATTTTAAATTTTTTCTTCTAGCTTTAACCTGCTGATATTAATACTGACTTAATAATCAGGAATCCCACACTAAGATCTGTGCTGTTACACTACAGCTTCTCACAGTAATGTCTGTATGTTCAGAATACATACCAAGAAACCAGCTGTTCTATGGAGTTGCCTAACTAGAAGTGTTAGTAAAAATGAAAGCATCTCTGTAACAGATAAAATGTGAATGACACACATAACAGTGAAAAATTTTGTAATGGTTTCCCTAAACATAGAAGAGGGTCATTTGGTTCTGTTTTATATATAATATGATCCATGGTCTTTGTGATATACTAAGACTAGTTTGAGGTGTTTGTAAGCCATAGTGATTACGTGACCTAGGAAATGATATTGAAATTAGGTTGTGTTTTCCAGATATTTTCACTTTTTTTTATTAACGCTTGGATTCTGATGATTTTGTCTTGCAACTGCACTGTTAAGCAGTAGAATAAGGCATATTAAGTAAATTTAAATTGTGAATTAAAATAGTGACAATTTTTTTAATTATAAAAGTGAATTAATTATGCATGGATAAAGTATATAAAAGCATGTACAGCTTACAGAGATTGGCTATACAAACAACTTCAATACACAGAAAAAATAACATTTCATCACAAATCCCACATAAGAGTCATGGAGTAATTTATATTGAAAGGACATCCAGGGGTCCACACCCTGGTCTGACCAGGGACAGCTTGTGTCAGGTGTTTCAAGGTCACGTCCATCTGAATTCTGAGCATCTCTGAGGGCAGAGGGTCCACAGCCTCTTTAAGCAACCAATTCCTGTGGCTGATGAAATTCCTTCTGAATTTTTTTTTTTTGTGGAATTTCCTTCATTTTACCTTGTGCCTGTTGCCTCTTGTTCTATCACTGTGCACTTCTCAGAAGAAGCTGGCTCTGTCTTCTCTACACCCTCCCATTAGGTAGCTGTAGACAGCAATAAGATCCCCTCAAGCTGCCTCTTCGCCAGACCGAACAGGCGCACCTCCTCAGACTGTACTTGTATGTCTTGTGTGTCAGCTCCTGACCATCTTGGAGATCCCGTACTGGTCTTGCTGCAGTATGTGTGCGTCTTTCTTGTGCTGGACACAGCACTCCACATGTGGTCTCACAGGTGCTGAACAGAAACTGTCGATCACTTCCCTTGCTGTGTGGACTCCAGTCTTGCTGATACAGCCCGGGATGCTGTTGGCCTTCCTTGCTGCAAGGGCACACTGCTGACTGATTGATCTCGGTGTCCACCAGGACTCCCAGGTCCTTTTCTGCAGAGTTGTTTTCCAGCCCATCAGCCCCCATCCTGTACTGAGGCATGGGGTTATTCCTCCTGGGAGCAGGACTTTGCATTTGCCTTTTTTGAACTTCAAGGGATTCCTGCTGGCCCATTTCTGCAGTCTGCAGGGATGCCTCTGAATTGGAGCCCTGCTTTCCAGCAGATTGACTGACTGCTCTTCCACATTTTGATGTCACCCACAAACTTGCTGAAAGTTCATTTCCTTTAACTGTTCAGGTCATTAATAAAGCCATTAAACAGCATCAGCCCCACCATTGACTCCACTGAAGTGGTTTCCAATTAAACTTTGTTCTACTGATCACAACTCAGTGAGCCTAGTGATCCAGCCAATTTCACACCCACCTTACAGTCCATTTGCCCAAACCATATCTCACCAATTTGGCTCTAAGGATACTATGAGAGGCCGTTTCAAAGTCTTTGCTAAAGTCAAGTTATACAACGTTCACTGTTCTCCCCTCATCCACAGAGTCATCGTCACAGATGACTACCAGGAGGGTCAGGCAGGATTTGCCTTCCATATACCTGTGCTGCCTGTTCTCAGTGCTGCTGGTCCATTCTCATGTTTCTACCCATACAGATAAAGAGGTTGTGAATATAATGACTTTTAAAGGTTTGACTTTGTAAGCAGCTCATATCATGATTAGTAATAAAGAATGTTAAATTTATTTACCTAATTTTATTTAAGAAAGTACAACCTCAGAGCAAGGAGAACACTGCAGTTAACATTCATGCAGTCAGGTTTCCAATATCTCAGCTAGAACCTCCCTCTTTCATCAGACATACAAGAGACAGTATATTTCAAATGCCAGTTTCACTAAAAATGCAAATAAAGAGTATCTGATGAGAATGAACTAGTGACTGTGTCTGGATTCAGGATGATATTTCCAGAAATAAACAACGGTTGCAGTTTTTGCAGTGCAAAGTGTATCTTGAACAAAATGTTAGTGACAGGTGAGATAACAGAATTGCCTAGGGGACATCATGAAGGCTAAGAGAAAGAAAAAAAGCAAGCCATAAACCAAAATCCAAACCAGATCAGACTGCATTTGTTTAATCTTAAAATAGAGATAAGTGAGTGGAAGAGGAACCTTTCAAAGGTTTGGATGATCTGTGAATGTAAAGGCAATGCAGGGCTGTGCCCGAGGGTATGCATTACAGCACTAGTCTTTTGTTGGCATTTGTCAGGTAAAACTGTGTTGTTGGGATAATCTCAAGTA
This sequence comes from Haliaeetus leucocephalus, assembly GCF_000737465.1. Taxonomy (NCBI): domain Eukaryota; kingdom Metazoa; phylum Chordata; class Aves; order Accipitriformes; family Accipitridae; genus Haliaeetus; species Haliaeetus leucocephalus. Next base: position 4,292,340 of record NW_010973220.1, read on the forward strand.
AGAGACAGTGTGCTGAAATGATTTATATGATGTAGCAGAACACTTCACTCCTCAGAAGGGTTTGGTCAGTCTGTCCGAATCAAACAAAATGAATTATCTGTGCACAAGTGAACAGTTTGTCTTGTGCAGCAAAATTAGAGGGAGTAATTTGGTTTTCAGAGGAATGGAGGGGGGGTATTATAAGACTGAAAAACTATTTCAGAGCCTGATTCAGTTTCTGCTGAACTGGTGAGAGCCTTTTATTTGATTTCAGTCAAGGGGGATCTGATCTCCAGTGGCTAAGCTATTAATATTCCAGTCATAGTCAGTGAAATAAACATATTAATTAATATCCAGGAGAGAAACTTCACAGATTAAATTGGATGCATTTAGGAATGCTTTTACACATGACTGTAGATGGCATCAGTGTACTGTACGCAAGGCAAAAATAATTAATTATGCTGATAAATCTTTCTTTCCTGACTTCTGTTACCAAGTATCAACCTGGAGAGTTGAGCAAGTGCTCTAGCATCTAGGATAGCAATTTTCTGAAACAGAATGCAAGGCAACAGGAAAAGTAATGCATTCTTTTTTTTGTTACAGATAAGCATGGGCTCCTCCGTGCTGTTGGTGTCAGCATTTTTCATAAACATCGTCTAGCAGGCAATCCGAGAGAAAAGTTTAACGTTTATTGATTTTTCTCCTCTTGGGTTATAATAGCAAATTCTTCCTGGACTCTGATTTACAAAAGCAGAAGGTGGACTTCTCGTTCTAAACTAGAATCTATACAAATATGTTTATAGAATCAAAGGAAAGAAGAAATGCTGTTTGTGCTCTTCCTACCCTCCCAAAAGTGAATACTTTTTACAACAAGTAAAATATCAGTGAAGAGTATTTTCAAATGAAGCTTTTAAGAGTAGAGATTATGTCGAGGTAGAGCCTGTATTACCCCCCTAAGTGGGCTCCAGGCATTAGTCTTTTCCAGTGGCAGCTGTGAAATCTCCTATAGAGCACATAGTACAGTTTACCACCAAGTGGGAATTAGTGACCTGTCAGGATCTGCACTTTTGATGTGCAGTGCAACAGCAAAAAGATTTGCAAGCTTTAAAATAGGCTGAAACATGCTGCTTAACCTCTTAAGGTCATTGAACATATGACCCCTAAAACTGTGACCTTAGAAAGTATTCACAAATGTGCAGCTCATCTTAAATAAGTCTCACAGTATGGAAGCTGTACTGTGAGATGTACAGACCAGTTTCTCTTAAAGAGAGGACAGATACTGCAAAATACAGGAAGAAATAATCAGTCTTTTTGCATTAATCAGATTATTTGGAGAGTCTCCTTAAACAATCCTGTAAGCCTTTCAGAGCAGGTCCACAATATCGTCATTATTCTGTATTAGACCGAACGCAGTTAAAGCACAGAATTAATAGTTAAGATCAAGGCCCTCTGCAGACTAGTATAGCAAGGATTTCCACCCAGAATGGTAACAGTAAGGAGCCAAGAGGCACTGGAGAAATACTCTTGAGCTCCATGCCTGCACTGCAGACTGCCACCTCACCTTGGGAAGGAAGAGCAGATAGCCGTATGGACCTGTGTCATACTACTTTTTCCCAGGACTAGGGATAGGTCTTGGTCCAGTTTATTTACCAGCAGAGGGATAGTCAACATGACTGGGATTCCCATATGCTCTCAACTGCATCAAGGAGCACATACTTTTCTCTTAAATCTTTTAAAGACATTCAGTAAATCTAGTTGCCATAATTAAGATGAAGTCTAAAAGGTAGAAAAGTAGGTATCTCTAGTTGTGCTAAACTCTTACATTTGGGCAACTTAATCAAACCCCAACTAGCCAGACATAAGAACACAGACCTAGAAAAGGTCTGCTGAACCTCACCTGTGCCTTGCCACAAAAAGCAAAATCACATAATCACAGCTGCATGTTTATCAGGCTCTGTGCTGTGAGCGGTTAGGCTGTGTAATCTCTCCAGTCTTTTGAAAAGGTTTTTTTTTCATTTTCTCATTCAAGTTACTTCCAGGAGTTTGTCCTCAGCAAATCAAAAGTATGTTAAAACACAGTATTACTGATGCTCATTTCAGTGATCAGAAACACTGATATTTATAGGTTTTCCTGCCTTCTGCGCCTTTAGCTTTTCTAGTTACTCACCATTTTGATTAATTTCCTTTGCAGACGTGGACTTTATTATTTCTTTTCAATAATAAATAGTCAATGTTGTAACGTGGCTTAAGTCATAAACGCGACCTTAGTTTATGTGGTATCAGTCATTCTGAGTAGGTTAAAGTGACTTTTTTTTTGCTGTTTCAGGTGGTGGTTTTTAAAATAGCTCCCTCAAGTAGTAAACCCATAACCTTTACTAGGTTTACCTGTTCTAAGTGAACTGGATTGTGTCCATTCCTTTTTCTGTACTAGGGCTGAACAACATTGTCTAGTGCCAGAATTTTCCATTTATACTTTCATATAGCTTCTACCATCCTGAAATGTCTGAATTGCTGGGGCAACTTGAATCTGCTCTTGCTTTTCCCTTACCTGGCAGTTAACATAAATGACTATAATCTATCAAGGGTATAGTAGAAGGTAAATTAATTCCTAATAGTCAGCATTTGCTGATTGAAGTGAGGTAGTGTAGACTCTTTATTTTTTTCATCGTACCTTGCAGATGTTCAGATGTTTTAGGAGTTTTTGAGAACAAATATCATACCACTTTCTGTTGAATACTGTAAATATACCTGCTCAGTGTAGTGTCAACAAATGCCCAGTGGCTTATACAGAACACCAGCTGTGCTATATAAATTTGTAATAAGTATTTTGGGGATAGAGATTGCTGCAATCTTTACAGAAAAAACCCAGAGAACTTCCATATGATCTCTACACACACTCCAGCATAATGGAAACACAAGTATTTCAGTCACAAGTTTCAGAACATCAGAAGAAAAAAAAAAAGGGGGGTCAATTTCTTTTACATTTTGTTTTTACATTTTGTCACAGCCTTAGCCTGCTTGCAGCTACCAAAATACTGTTGTCCTAGAAGCTGTCTACTTTATTCAATACCCTCAGGATTTTAAGAATATCACCCTTAGAGAGGGCCTTCAGTCACACCTGCCAGCCTGGGAATCTCATAGGGGATTTCCCAATACGTTACTTTCACATTTTCCATAGAGCACTCTCATGCTCAGGTTTCTGTATAGCAGCTTTATTCACATCACACGCTTCTCTTTTTCCTGAGATAAAGGACTGTTTTCACAGGAAAGTAGCCAAGGTCATAGATCTTATTTTCCTTGCTAATAAAGGGAATAGAATACACTCAACATAACAAACTAGGTTAGCTAAGTAGAAAGAATTTGCTGTAATGAGTGGACTAGATTTTCATTTGGTGTAAACTGGCAATGTGGGTTCACAGCAGCACAGAAACTGGCCCGAGTATTGCAAAACTCTCTCAAATGTAGTTCCAGATTGCTAATGTCACAGTGGGATTAATACAATAGCTGCACTAACTAGGGTCACTGGACTGACATGTCTAATTTTGCCCCAATCATTCATTCTGCAAAGATCATTTTCTTAGAACATCCTTTGGCTTGGTCACTCTTTCTCAGTCTTCCCCCTTCACGTCAGGTCCACTTGCTCCATCACAGCTCAGATGATACATGTATTCATTAGTGCTGATGTGGAACTTTATAGCAAAACTGAATATGCTGATTCCAGCAGAATATAAAAATATTTAAATAAAGCATATCTGGCAAGCCGCTTGACATACCAAAAGTGCCGAGTTCTATCTCTGTTAATATGGCCATGGCTGGTCTTTTTCCGTGAGCCTACCAATACCTTGCTGATGGCCCATCTGTGCCGCATCCTGATTAAGCCTTGTGAGAAGAACCAATGCACCAATTCCCTCAAAAATAAAACCTGGGGATGTTACTCAGATAGGCACAACAGTGCACTCAATTGCTTGAGTGACCTGAGTAACCCGTGCCTGGGACACACTATAGGAGGTAGGTGTAGGCACATCCTTCTGTACCGCCTGTGGTGGCTCTAAGAAAGCCTGACTATTAGATTGATATGCAGTCTCAGAGTAAAACAAAAGAAAATGTGACTTAGGATTGCGGGGACATGCAACTCATTCACTGTTTAAAACTGTAGCGGTTCTGCTGCCATCCACTGTTCTTTCAGGTTGTAAGGAAGGCAAAGGGAAACAGCATTTAATGTTGTTAGTGTCTTCATTGCTCATGCTTTAAAATCCATATTTCTGTTGTATGCATTTTGGGTGTTTTCTTTAGCTCTATCTCCAGCATTTTGCAATATCGCTGACATGAGTGTGTATGGCTTATGAAAAAAGTGTGAGTGGATCTCAAAAGTGAGTAGTATGACTATTTGAGTGTTTGTCATTAGCAGTGAATGGACTGTCTTGGCAAAGTAGAAGGTAGATTCTGTGTTTAGGTATGTTGTTTCAATAAGGCTTTGTGATGAGTTAAAGTTTTATCATAGCAATGACAGGAGAAAACCTGTTTTTTCATCTATTACTATAAAGTGATTATTTTTTCGACTTTCTGACCAGTTTTACTTTGATATATGGGAGTAGGTCCAAAGGTATGAAAACAATGCTGAGCAGATGGTGTCGCAGTGATTTAGTGAAAAGAAAAATTTTGCATGTTCATGTTTTACACAGCAATATGTGTACTATATAATGGATTCCTCCCGTCCCCTCCGCCACCACTTCAAGTTGCCATTAAAAAAACCTTTGGGACACTAGTGATGAAGAAGATCTGGATCAATCTCACCACATGTGTTTCAGCTCTTTCAGGCTTTTGCACAGTTTTGAAAATTCAGCCAGTTGAAACCTGTAGTTAAATGTAAAAGTATCTAAGTGGATTAAATTAGCAAATTTTCTATTGAAAAGTGGCTGAGTCTACTACAGTATAAATTTTCAAAGGCAGCTTCTTTTAAGCATTGCTGGTCATTTTCCAAACTAGGACTTAGGGTTGTGTGTCACTTAGGCATGCCTGAAAATTGCTCTTGGATTTGCATGTCTTCTAATTCTGTTTTACAAAACTTTCTTTTTTAGCTTTTGCTCTCTTCATTCAGTCATCAGATCTGTAGGGAATAAGGAACATGCACAAATGCATGGACATGCATATAAGTTGATTGGTGCTGTGATTTAGAAAAGAGACAAAACTTGTGGCCTATCAGCAACAAAAGAATTACTTCATCATTCGCAATTATTTATTTATTTTTTATATTTTTTATGTGTAACCTCTGTAGCTCACGTGATTATTCTTAACGCTCAGCATCATCTTTCAGAAATAAGTTAAGTTTTTCTCTCAGTCTTCAGATGTTGAGCTCAACTGATTTAATAAAATATGATGAGGTAGCAATAATCCAAAGAAATTTCTCAAGTGCAGTGGACAGGTTTAGATATACTGTGGTTAGTATGATCTGTTATCAAGGTGTTTAGGTTTTTTTTTTTTTCCTGTGGTATTTGCTAAAGGACAGGATCAAGTAAAATAAAATCTGCGTTAATGGTAGGTACTGATGAAATGTTATGTTGTTAGATTTTGAAAAGAAAAGAAGCTTTACAGGTATTCCTATCAGGAATGCACTCATCCTTCGAACATCTTCCCTGGCACGAACAGCTTTTTAATTTAATCAAAAACTGCACATTTACCAGTGGAAAAGGTTACTGTACATCATATAAATTAAAGGCCATCTAGAAACTTGTTTAAGAATGAACTTTGGTACTAAGTTTATATAGGATTTTGAAAATTAATTATTTCAGCTGACATTAATGTTTCAGCTATATGTAAATTATGCATTAGAATGTAACTGCAGAACAGGGAGAGATCAACTCTTCAATTTTGGCTGAACATAAATTACATTTACACTCACTGAAAGTCTCCTTAACCCTGCCAGTAATGTGTAAATGGCCTTTGGTATAAATGAGAAACAAGCTCACTATAGAATTTTGTCATAAGGAAGTCAAAGCTTTGCTTCTTTGTGTTTGATTTTAGGACCTTAAAGATAAATATTTCAAATGAGGAACTAAGTGTACAAACACTGCTACTTGTTCAGGGGGTATTTTACTTAAACATACTAAAGATATTTAAAATACAACATTTAAATGTTGTCTTACAGTGATAACTAAGTCTTTTCGCTTTCCCTTTCCCCCTTGTTAATTTATGAATTTTAACATTATTATGGAAAGAGTATTTAAGGTAGTCTTTCTCTTTTAAGAACCTCATCATATACTGTATAGCACTCTGAAAGTGTTTATTTTGAAAGTGAGAAGGCCAAACTGACTAATACAGTACTGCATTAGAATATGTAATGATGGAGTTAGTTGCAACTTCATGTGTAGCCTATCAAGTGGTTATTGAAATCCATCAAGAGTTATTTTTCTTACCCAATTTTAATGGAACAGAAGGCATCTTTTTGTTCTTACAAAGATTAGAGCAATTTAAAGTATGGCTTTTCCCAAGTTTGTGCCCTAAAGACCACACTGTTTTGTTTCTTTTTTCGATGAGAAGAACTTATAGATTGGTAAATGGAAGAGTACGTTGTGAGGCACTTTCAGTGTAAGACAAAATTTGCTGAAAGGTATTTGTTACATAAATCCAAGAGAAGGAGTGTGTCCATTGGCCTATCAGGTAGAAAGACTCAGAGAATTCATCTTAATAATTGCAGTCCACATATCATAATAGAGTAAATATATTAATTTAGGACAAGCCTAAATGTTTCAGAGAATTTATGTCAGATTTATATGTAAAAAAGAATATGCTGTACTGATAACAATTTTAAATGGCTTTCCTAGGAGGCTTTAGTTTGGCCAACTCTTCTATTTAATGTGACTCAGAAGACATAAAATCAGATATTCACCATGCTGTGTATTGCATTTTACAAATAAATAGTATCTAAGATGAACAAATAAAAACATCATTCAAAATATTGATAAGACAAAGTTTGTGGACAGAAGTAATATGTTCTATTAAATCAAATTATAAACACCTGAAAAATTAGACATTTTTTGAGGCTACAGATCTGAAATGGTTTAATAGAAGTTGTGATCTCCTCCAGGGAACAAACATGGCTGGTACTCATCCAGCTGTCTTGCCCTTAACCACACTACCACTGTAATATGAGAGATAACATAACTTTTTTCAGGAGTGTTCACTACCCAACGGGTAGAAATGTTCTCCTAATTATTATTATAGAGAGAAAAAAAAAGTACTCAGTGTTAAATCTTCAGTGACCTCCCATTATTAAAAAGACATATTTTAATAGCCTGTTGTTTTTAAGAATTGCCTGTCTTGTAAAGTAGTCAGAAATACTCAGGAGTACAATTTTTTTTCTCCAAAATATCAAGAAAATTAATGATATTTTGAATATTTACTGGATAATTGTCTATCTATCTATTTATCAATCTATGCATCTATAATAAAAGCCAAAGAATCATTCCACAAAGATATTTCTGTGGCATTGCATGTAAGATTATTGTATTTTTTAATTAAAAATTCCTTCCATAGTCTGGTCTTCTTTCTGGTTCTCAGAATAAAATCTTTCTTCTGTCAATTACCACAAGCACTTTTTCATTCCAGTTTTTGATCTGGTGGGAATGTTTTTAAACATTTGGACACAAATGCAACAAGTGCAGGTCAAAGAACTGCAGATACTTAAAGCAGGTGCAGACATCAGGCTTCTTTTAAGTAGAATACAAACACATTTTTTGTATCATGGCTACTTTTCTAAGAAAAATGAGCAATAAGGAATTCATCATCTGCCAGCAATATATTTCAGTTTTTCAATGTATGGTGAACGCTAGGTTTGTGGAATGTGGTTATGCATACAGAATTATCCATTCAGGTGGTCCGAAACAACATATAGATGGGGCTTCTCAAAGGAACAGATGAATTAAGATACTTGCTGACAGGATTGTTACTACGCTTCTGATAATAAAAATAGATTTTTAGTGCAGAGTTGGAAAATACATGTTTTTTGAAATCACAGATTAGGGTGTAGAATTCAATGGATCTTGTCATAAATTGAACGCAAACCACATCTAGCCATGCCTTGCAATACGTGGAGATAGGGTTCTGCAGCAGCAAACATAATAGGTAAAGAAAAATGTGTTATATTTAGCAAAGAGGACTTTGGAATTAAGATGGAGAATTCAACGTATATGTTATACTCTGTTTTATGTGTCATGGAATTTAATTCATTAGTGCTGCCTAAATGCTTTTGGATCCTGCATCAAAAAAGCAGATTGACGCTTAAGCAATGTAGTTAATGCTGCCTAAACTAGAAGCCTATGCTCACCTTTTTTTTTTTTTTGCCAGAACGCGAAGTGCCTCTGAGAGCCTTTAAAAAGTAATTCAGAGAACCTGAGGTGGGAGCTTTTTTCTCCTGACTGTGTGTAAGGAAGCCTGGGATCTGTGGGACAATTCAAGGCTTCTTTTCTCTCAGTGAAGAGCCAAGTGGCACTAGACCTACAGAACAGCAATAATGATGAGCTTAAGACAGCTAAGCATTTAACCCTGAGGTAATGAACAGGGTGCGTATACTTCATATTTAACAGATGTGGCCACCTATGGTACTTTATGGAGAAGGATATACAAATAAGAGATGAAATGGGAGATGTTTAACTATGGCACATTGAGATGAACAGCATGAATTGCATCTATGGTATTCCTACTCAAGGCTGTGGAATGCTTGTATTTATGGACAATTTAATTAATCAATTGGAAAATGAGAGTTTTTCACATGAGCATAATAGTCTATAGAATCCTTTGTTGAACTGATTAAATACATATATACACACATATATATACACTATATATATGTAAAGAAGAAAAACTGTATATTAGATTGTTTGGCTTGAGGTTTCCTGTCGTCTGCTCTTTGGTTTTTAGTACACAGTGGTATGCTTGCTATCTTCCACATGGCCCTAAATAAGGAAACTTGTGAGTGGGATGCTATTTGATATGACACTTAATTTAGGTATCTATATACATGTCTACAGTTAAGTTCAGTACGTGAACTTCTGTTGTAGCCAATGAATCATCGGCTTGGTCAGTGGTACCTGGAGGATGATCCAGCTGCTCAGACACCTGGGGCTCTATTGAGTTGTCCAAAGAGAGGCATTTAGCACCTCTGAGTTAGTGTTTCCTGCTAAGCCTCTACCCTTATGGGTACAGGGTAGGTTCTGGGTCACGTTTGCCAGTCCCGTATAGATGCATTGGATACACCAGGTCTCACATAATGCTCAGTGCTTGTATTTATACAAGTGAATAAAGTTCCCATTGTCTATAACATTGCCTACATGCAGACAATTAAGTTTAGGTATCCTGATCTCAGGCTGAATCCCAGCCTTGTGACAAACAAGTTATATTTCGAGCTGAGCCTGATCCCTAAAAGTGGTGAGATTACACATGTACGGTGGAGCAGTCAGTACTGACAGTGGATAAACAGGCATATCCTGGAGTGCACACGGGACTGATTGTGGAGTCTGTAATGGTAATAGTTTCTTGCAGACCATACAGAGCTGGAAAAATCGGCACCTTGGATTTTACGTTTTATTAGCAATTCAACAAACAGTTTTGTTAAAAATAATCAATAGATCACTCAGAAATATTTATCATACAGTAACTAACTTTCATTTATTCAGCAGAAACAAGCTATAAAAATACCCTTAAGAAGTTCTTCATTTAAAAAAAAGAAAATTGAAACATTGGTGGTCAAGTAAGACTTCAGGTTCTAACTATGCGGAATTTTTTGAGAATCTAGTGAGAATAGAACTGTCTCAGAAAAGCCTCATTTTTCTGTCTACTGAGGCCATGATTCTGCTTTCTTTAAGGGGACATGTTGCTCTTGAGTAAGACTGTCTTGACTTTACTTTGAACTGAAAGTAATATAAATTTAAGAATTTAGAGCTATATCTATATTTAAAAGGTGTTAATGTATTTATTTTAATAAATTCATTTTTATCCCTGTAGTAAACATACAGCTGAAATTTAAATTCATGGGTTTTTTTTCCATAATGCAGAACAACTGTGTTAGGTTTTGATGACCACAGTTTCTACATGAAAGTGGAGAGATAAACACCATATTACATTTGATTACAAGAATTATATTTGTGATGGAGAAAAATTTCATTTTGGGTGCGGGAAAATATGCCAAGACCAATGTGACTACGTAGCCTGTATAAACAGAATGATTTACTATACCACTGTATGTATTCACAGAAAAGATTTAATTTCTAAATATAAAATGATGAACACATCATTTATAATGAGTTTGCATTGTAAGGAGTTATAATTAATTCATGTATATTTTATCTCTATAAATATGCATATCATGGCTTATGGAAAGTACTATGCAACAGGTGATTACTAAGTCAAATATTCTTTACAAGATTTTTTCATTTCAAAATACCACCCTTTATTGAAAATGGCAACCTTGTTGAGGAACCCACCAATTTTTCCAAAATTCAATTAAAAGTGCTAAAGATGTTTTTATTTAATAACAAAGAAAATGATGGGGTTTTATTTGTGGAAAGAAATAGTTCTAATTTTATTTGACTTCATATTTAGAATTGGAAAACTGAATTTCACATTAATTCTTACAAATTAGATGGAGCAAAATGGAACAAAGCATATAATGGCCTTACTTTCATTTCATTATCTATAGCATCCTGATTTTCAATTGGCTGTTCAAACATTGTGGTGATGTTATTTGCAGCCCGGAGTATGATAAACTCTGCTGTACTTAATGGTGTGTCTGTAGAATATAAATCTTAGATTTATTTTTTATGTACAGTATTGTGCAGGACTTACAGTTGTGTTCTAGTATGTGCAGAAAAACAAAAACATAATGATTGTTCCACAAACTTATTTTTTACAAGTCATATGCTATATAATGAATACCCTTTTTAAACTCTAGGTAGAATCTGAGGTGAGAAAAGATAATAATCGGAAAGATGCAACTCTCTGTTTATTCATTTTTTACTGTTTTTTGCAAGGATGATGAGGATGATATTTTATGCAGAAGGTATTTTTATGCATATAAAAAAGTGATTGTAGAACTATCACTGAAGATTCTTGGAAAAAAGTAGGTTTATTAAAAGCAGAATAACGCAAAAGCTTTGCAAAGCAAAGGTCATTAGCAGAATGTGGGGCCCTAAGGTTTAGGAATATAATCGAGAAAAACCAAGTTCAGGGAGATCATTCAGCTACAAAGGAATGTAAAGAAAACCTAAGGGGAGAGGGCTGAAAATGGATCATCTAGGCAGGAAGCGACAGTTGTGCTCTATGACCATCTCTTTTTCCCATGTGGCCAGAAATTCAGAAGGAGTTCCAAAGGCTGCTCATGTGATATCTCACGTAATGAATAGGTCAGAGAAGGACAGAAGAAGCCTTTACAATTCTGCACTTCATTGTAGTCAATGCACCATCAAAGACGCCTGATGAAAGATGGAAAGTTTCAATTGTTCTCTAAAGACTGAAAAAGGTCTCTGCAGGCATTTGAAATGAATAGAACTGGGGGAAATTATAAGTCTGCTAAAGAGAAGATTGCAAACTCAAAGTCCTTCCTAAGGAACAGTTCAAAATATGATTTGACCCTGCAGGATATAAATATTCTCTTTTCTGTTACATTTCCTACCTAGCTAATTATGTATTACCTTGCAGTTTGACGTGGCAGAAGGAAAAATCTATTGTGATTTTCTAAAATGCATATGAAGAGAATATGAACATGAAGCAGGGAGGCTGTATCCTTCTTTATATAATCTAGTGATACTGTGTTCCTTTTTCAATACCCAGACATCAAAAGATATGACCAGTGTACAGAGAATTCAATTTAGTTTTGACTAATTGGATGTGATAACAAACTTTTGTATTGAAAGATAAAAGAGATTTTTTTCAATACATTGCAAGGAATATAAAGGCAATGAAAGTAAGAAATGAAATATATTCCTATTGAGAGAGATATCCTGTTATAATTTATAACAAAATGGAGGATTTTCATCAAGTAAGATACTGTTAACTATGGTCAAAATGGTAGAAGAAACTATATAAAAAGAGTGTTTTTGCATTAAGTGGGAAATATACTGAATGTTATGATAGGCCTATTATGTTACATTTTCTTTCGTTCTGTTTTTTCTTCTTAAACATAATTTTGTGTTTTGGCACTATAAGGTAATTTATTTCAATTTAGGTAAATCCAGAAAACCTCTTTCAAATGACGTTTATCAAGACAGACCTGGTATAATTCTTTGTGATCTTCACTGTGAAACAGGTGGCCATTCAGTTTTCTGCTGGAGCACTGAATGCAAAATAAAACGAGACAAAAAACCAAATACCTGCATAACCAATAGAGCATCGTTTCTTTTAAGCACACATGATTTCTTCTGAGTATCTAAAGGGAAAGCATGTGATAAATGTCATTAGGGTAAGGATGTACTGAAGAGTTGCTTTGCAAATGAAGCATTTAAAGATATAGATACTACCTTTAGTTCTGGCAATATTCCAAGTAGTTGTTTCAGCTCTTAAAGATTTTATTGCCAGTTGGATTCATTTTGTTAATCTTTCAAGTACTGGAAATGAAAAGCAGATGAATCCATGATGTGCCCAATTATCTACTGCCTTAAATAGCTCTATTAGTTGAAATAATAGCAAGAATACTTGATGGCTGTTCTGTTGAAGCTGTTGCTTTATGAGGAAAAGATGGCACACTGGGACAACTTGTCTTTCCCAAATGAGTCTCCCAAACTTTAATGTGGGGCTAGAGCAGTATTCAGTTGATACGGCTTTTGCATAGTGAAGAGGATAACATGGCCTTTTTGAATTATGGTGGATGACACTATGGTAATTGGAAAAAAAAAATTCAAAATTTTTAGATAAAATTTTAAACTTCTGTATCATTCATAGAAATCCATTCTGCCATGTTTCCCATGTGAAATTCAGCTACAGATAATGCTGCCATGCTCATGTTGGCAACTTGTGTGACTTCACAGTGGCAAAAAACCAATGCCAAATTAGCCCTCATATAGTCTTCAGTACTAAACTGGCTATCAGATTGGAAATTATTATGGAAATTACCAAACAAGCGTCATGGAAACTGAAATTCTTAAAGGCTGGCATTCTTTTTCAAAAATATTTGTCAGCTGATGAGCCTGCAAAATTCAGATTATCACCCTTATTCTGTAAAATGGCAAAATAACAGAAGGAGAAGCAGCTGGAAGAGGAGGAACAACAGCAGGAGGGATCATAAAAGCACCAGTTTGGGGGTGATTTACACCCTGCTCACTGGCTCCAACATACTAGTGATTGCAGAGGGGACTTGAAAGGAGAACATGAGCATGAGTAGAGCAACGGGAAGCATTAAGCCATGACCATATGTAGAAGTGTTTTGAACTGACAGGTGATACAGAAACATATTTCTATAATGATCCTCTTGGGTGCCTATTCTTACACATATCTTTCTGCAACATACCTTAACTGTTCTTAGCTTGCATGGTAAGGTTGGGGTATATGCAAATGAAACCTTGCTGTAATTAGAAGTCATAATTATTTGGGGCAAGAAAATCTCAACAATTCATGATTAATTTTGGAACATGGTGAATCTGTATTTACTCTGTAGCCTATTAAGTCTGGAAATGAAATTTTCCTTGCAGTAGGATGTGCTGTCCTTTCGGCTTAAAAACAAAAATAAATGACTTGCAGGGTGGTGGGATTGCTTTTGCACGTGAAGGTGCTTTTTCTAACCTAGCCTCTGTTTTACTTTAGTTGTATTTAAACATGCATTACAAGATGCAGGTTGTAGTAAGACCTTTCTACCTCGATTGAGTATACTGAAATATAATGAAGACATGTTTTCTCAGCCAGTGTTTGCTTTTAGGGACACTGCCACCTGGCAGAGCTGTGAGAGTGTGTCTAAGTGGCTCTAGTGATGTTCACTTCTGCTTGGGTTTGTCATGCTCACAGAAGAACCTGCATTAAAAAGCATTATCTTAGCTTCAACATCATCCAGTATATGCAGGCTTTATATGAGCTTGGTCTCAGGATGTGTAATACCTCTAAGGACCTTGTCTCTAAAGTTTATGTCAAAATTTTACTGCTCAGACCATAGCATCAGCCTAACTGCAATGTCCAGGATCCTGCAAAAACCTGTAGTGCCAGTCTGTACCTACTTGGCGATTTTAACAATGATTTTGATGATAATAATAGGTAAATTACAATAGATAATTGGTAATTGAAAATTAATAAATAATAATTTGAGACTGAACTGGACAAAGAAACAATTTTGCTGAGGAGGCAAAATTCACAGGCTATCAGGAAGAGTTGATGAGGCGTACAAAAATGCTAAAAAGTTTCCTCATAATGCTACCACCTCATCAGCCCACAGGAGACCTATACTGTAAATAACCAATTGCACTGTATTTCAGCCTAAAATATATCTAATGTCTGGGTCTGAGGGAAGGACCTTATCACTACCCTCTTTTTTCTAATCCTCATTCCTGTCTTAAAGAAGAAATCTGGTGTATTATTGTATATCCTACCCTCCGGACTCTAACAGAAGAATTTCCTCTTGGTTTTACCTTTATTTCTTTATGAGAGACACTGTCTGTCTCTTCTGCACTACTTTCCACCCCGTTTAAAGTTCACCCAGATGTCTGCCCAAAACCACACCACTCAGAGCAGCCACAGGGGCACTCCATAATAATGCAGATGTTTGAGCTTCTCACACTCTGCTGGTCCTTGCGTGCTCTGCAGTATGACTAAGAAAAAGTCAGCTATACTTACAGATTATGCTGTATCTCACAGCCTTCCACTTCTGGAGTATGTAAGGTGCTAAGCAGGAGGAGGAGGAGAAGAATGATGAGAAGATGAAAGATGGGAAGGCTGTTTGGACTCTGCGTATGGTGCAAGGACAGGATCCCACGTATGCTGGAGAAAGCATGTCAGGTATTTGAGAGAAAAATCCTGTAGCAAGCAGTCAGCTTAGCTAATTAGAAAAGGCTGGCAGTGTATTTGTTCACATGGCCTGAAGTCAAATAATTTTCTGGCACACTGCTAAAGGACAGGATTTAATGGGCTTTTAGATAACATGCAAATATAATTTAATTATTACAAACATAAAGAAAAGAAAGAAGACTGAAAAGCAAAAGCATGCAGACAAAATGTGTTTTTTTTCTGGCCTGAAATATTTATCTGAAAGTAATAAAGAAGAAAATAATACAATTAGGCTAGAAAGGTGTAGGAGTATCTGCCTTTCTTGGCAGCCAGTGCTTCTAACATGGGATGCAGAGGCAGCAGGTGAAAAATGAACCAGATTCACTCAGCAGTAGATCCATGCTTGGACACTAGCAATTTTTTCTGCCTGCTATATGGATTTAGAGACAGAGGTGGAATATGAACTATCTGGAGCAGTCTGGTAGACATACTTTAAAAAAAAAAAAAATTAGAAAAAACAAGAAACAGTCACTGTCAAGTCTGTTTCCAGGCACTGAAGAAGGGGCTTACAAAGTCTTTTATCTAGAGTGGGCTGAGCGAGGAATCACTCTTCACAAGCTGCAGAACAGAGCAGTTCCTGTGGATATAGATTGTGGGCATGGCACAAGTGATAGAGGAAGGTGAAGGAATATGCAGTTTTTGACTGTGAAAATTAGGCAGGATTAAGGCCAAACTGAATAACAGCGCCTGATGGATCATGGATGTATTCCATCCATGCAAGACCTGCTTTTGTGTTTGAAACCAAAACATATATAAAACAAGAACATTAACAATTGTGGGGCTGTTGCTCTTCAGTTTTTCAGCTTTTTCAGCTTGGGAAATGAGGAGTCCTGAATGCCTGACCACGATACAGCACTTTATCAAACAGATAACCCATCTCAGAGCTAGGGTTGCTTCTTTACCTGTTTAACTGCTCTATACAAATACCCCGTGCATGTCTTTCTTGTCCTGAGTGTCATGTGCGACCTCCCGGGGTATAAAAGGGCCTGTCTGGCATAAATGTGAAAAGAAAAAGGCAGATGGGTAATTTGCAAACCACTGGCTGGCTAACTTAGGGTTGACTTTTCTGAACCCAAGTGAAACATTCAATTTCATTGTATCCTTCCTAATGATGTTTGTACTTTATAATTATTTATATTCTATTTTTTATTATATATGCTACTTTGCATGTAACATATTTAAAACAAGTTTTAACCAATGAAAAGAGACTCCTTGCTTCAGTAAGTTTTATCTTCAGTGGTAAAAGAGTACATAAAAGAGAAAATGAGATAGATCACATTCTTGGATTTACCAGACCAGTCTTGGTGTTTCACCTTGCTGTAGTGCTGGGGACTTGCAGTGAACCATTAGTTACAGCTAAGATCCAAGACCAAGCATGTGCTTGAAAATCAGTGAGCTTCTCATTTAGTCTGAATTTGAAATAAGGTTGGATGATACTTCAGATACTGTGTCCTATGTTTTTTTACAATCACTTTAATGTTTCCACCTTTTATCTTTAACTATTTTCTTTACGGACCAGTATGTTTTATCATGACTCAAAAATAATTAAACTTGTAGTAAATTTAAATGGAGAAAATTATGTATTATTTGTTTATACCTCAATTATATATTGTGGTTTGGCTCAGCAGGAGTGAATGTACCACATAGAAGTTTGTTGCGTGGTTTGGAACTGTGCGTTCCCAGTGTGTCCCATGAGTCAGGATAGACTACAATACAGCTCAGACATAATCTTTTTTTCACAGCAACAACTGATAGAGAAGGCTATTTTTGCTTGAGAATTTAACTGAGATATGTCTCTGAGCAATGGGAGTGGATTTTTTTTTTCTCCCTTGCTGACTTGAAGTTAATTACTGGCATAGCAACATGCATGAATTGACTGTGACAGCCAATAATGTCTTCAACAGCTAATGAATGAACAGAAGAGTTTAGTTGGGTATGTTTTTAAAGGGTCTTCCATGGCATTTAAGTGCCTTTTTACAAAATACAATTTTCCTTGAAATATTAATTTTCTCTTTTGGTTTTTGTAATGTCTGTGCTCTTCAGCCTACAGTACTCTATGGATTTTTTATATTAAATATTTTATATTATATGAGTTTTTTAATTTTCTGAAATACATCTCAAATGTTCAGTATTTAGCTGATCCATGTTGGAGTCAAACACATTAAGACATTCAAACGCCTGTACTGTAGAGAGTTGTTTCTAGGTCATAGTGTTTTATTGTGTACAATCACAAAATGTGGTGTGGTTGGCAAACCCTGCATTGGTTTTTGAAATTACTGTGCTACCAGTATGTTCCAATCAATGAGAACCTCTGAGCCATGAACTTTTATTGATTTGTATTCTCCTGGGTAACATGAATGGCCTTCCTTAAGTCTTCCAACTTCACTGTCATGATTTTTTTTTTCTGAAAACGTAGCTGAAAAGAATGACAGGTTTATTTATGCAGTTGCTTTGTTGTCCACCTCTTCCAGAGCCTGAAACAAAAGTGCTACAATAGGAATAGAAATGCAATGGTAACCATATTTTTGATTTCGAGACCATTGGTTAGGACACCTATGCAGTAATGTCTGACTTCTGGGAATATGCAATATCACATTAAACCTGTTCAGCCTTTTCTGACAGGTTTAATTTTTCATTCTTTGAATTTCAATATAATGTTTTTATTACTTTAATCTGAAGAAGTGACAAAACAAAATTCTAGTCATCCTACTGCATTGTTTTTATTAAAGATATTTGAAGAGCAAATTTCAGCTTCACAGCTCAATACTAGTCAATAATGCCAAAGAACAAGGGAACCATGTCTGTCTACTGTGGGAATGAACAACTTACTGTTCTGATGCACAGGACTCAGTGAAGCAACCTTCCAAGATCCCATTTGCTAGACATCCTTACAATACTGTAGTAGCAGCTCTGTGAGGAGTAAAATTTAACCAGAAATACCATCTGGCTTGTGTCTGAATCAGGACGATGGAAGTCTCTTCAAATAAATATTTGGTTCATGTTGAGCAGAAAAGAAGCTGATTAAATTGATTATTTTTTAATTGAGAAAGATCTCATAGCTACTAAAACTTAATTATTTTAGATATTTTCAGTCCTGGAGTCTGGCTGATAAGGAAATACTGGAAGAGAAATGGAGTGAATTAGCTTCCAGAGAGCTCTGTGCTTCACAGGTCTGTCCATGTGTATGCAGCTGCACTGCTTCAGAGATTCACGCTGATTTGGTGAAGGTCACAAAGTTTGTGACAGAGCGGGAAATTAAACTAGCCATTCTCTTAATTCCAGATCAGGTCTATAATCATGAACTGCCTTTGCTTCCAGGTATCCAGTCAGTCCCTGCCTCTGCCAGAGATTTTCTGCATCACAAGTTGGTTAATAAATTTGGCTCTGATCCACACAAGGATTTATGTGCACATGTAAGAAACTGTGATCATCAAAATACCTACCTTGGCACCAACAGTCATCAGAAAATTTAACTGGGAACCAAAAGTTCTGCTTCTGTGCATAGGCAAAATTATCTTAGGCAAGTTCAAGCTGAACAGCTACGTGATTATCTCATGTCAAATCCGAACAATGATCATTAAATTAGGTTTTCTTCTCACTAAATCCCCTATGGGCCCTATCTGAAGGCATGTTCTCAACACACCTATCAAACACTTTCTGGATGAGATCCACACCTAACATAATAGTGATAGCCAGTTTTATTTTTAAAAAAGTGGTAACTAGCACTTGCTCTGTTAATTTTCTTAAGTAATTGTTCCATAGCTCAGCACTGTAATGAAATCCCATTTCTACTTTGGGAATAAAACTTACAGTATTTTCTCCATTGATTTTGCTTTATGCTGTATATAAGAGAACAAAGACCCAGTTTGCACTGAATTATTTAAGGTGCTCTAAATGGTTTGCTGAAACATATTATGACAGTAATGCTCAGTCTGAAAATTACGTGCTATAAGATGTGTAAGGCAGCATATATACATAAGCCTAAAGAGATATATGTATCAACAAATAGACAGTTTCTGTGGCTGAATATTAACAAGCCTGAAGAGAATGTAATAAAAATATAACAAATTTTTAATTATCTATAACTGAAGACTTGAAATAATGCCACAGATAAATATATATTTCTTTAGCATTTGGAGAAGAGAAATTTGGAATTTTCTTCATTGATGCCATGTTTTGTCAAGTCCTTTAATACCATTTCCCAGTACAAATTACAGCTGTTCTCATTTTTATGTCTGTCTTTGGCTTTTGAGTTCTTATACAGACCAGCTTTGCTTCCATTACTATTAAGGTTTATATTTTAGACTTTATTTTAAAATAAAAATTTAAAATATAATTTTTTCTTTTATTTTTACTTGTTTGGTAACCATATTGATAAATCCAATATACATTTTAGAGTTCATCATAGCATAGAAGAAAAATGTATTATTGCATCTTTATTCTCATTAGCTTTTTAGCTAAATTATTTGCTTCTCATTTCAAATGGCTTTTAAGAATATTTTTAATTGAAAACACGAATCTACCTAGAAAAGGTTTTACATCTATTTCTTCCTTTTTCAATCTTTTTTCAAGGGTTTATTTAAACAAGAATGTTCCGTTTATATATCTGTTTTCCTACCTAATAGTCACAGCCTGCTCATAGACCTAGTGCAATTTTTAGAAACACAGGAACGTACGGAGCCAAGTTCCTTTAAACCTTATAACTGATTCAGCCAAGTGAGTAAAGAGTTCTGCTAGATCTTCGTTATATGAAAGTGCATAGAAGTGGAGTGGCATATATGTGATGTAACATATGGTGTTGGCATGAACTACAGTGGTCATACTGACAGTAGATAAAATTAAAAATTCAGGAACCTGGGGCAGTCATTCATTGGTCTGTAAATTGCATGATAATGTGATGAATTTTTTCCCTGCATAATATATGGTTGCACTTTCTGTCCTCCCTTGAATCTTCCAATTAGAATAAGTTATTTTGAGAGCCAGAAGTGATTGCTGAAGTGCAACTGATAGTAATGAAGTGTACTGATAGTAATGTCTGTCTTTTTTATCATAATGTGGGATAACACTTCCATTTTCTTTAATGTGATTAATATAGTTACATATTCTACAGTGTGTATGTATATTGGGCACTATTTGCTCACAGAACTATCAGGAAAATGTCTACTACTTGGTAGGGGTAAGCCCCAGATGAGAAAAAGAGACTTGTTTTCTCAATTTTTTTTTTTTACTGTTTACTAAAAGATAATTGCCCACATAACATCATAAGCTCTGCCAGTTTACCTGGTATATAGGGAGACACCCATTTGGAAAAATGCTGCTCAAAATGTGATTATGCCATATTCTTCCCTAAATGACCGTACTGTATTGATCAAACCCAGCTACGTGTAGACCCTGAAATCCTATTAGGCACCATGCTACTTGAAATCCAGTGACCTGAATCCTGAACATCTCATTTGGCCCTCCTTCCTCAAATATTAATTAAAAGACTCGCCTGTCTCCTAAACAAGGAGCCCATGTGTCCTGCTGCCTCCCTGTGTTCAGTGGTGTCCGAGTCCAATACTGTCCAACCAGGTTCTTTTAGATACTCCACAGGTGGAGGGTTTAATGTTCAATATCAAATTTACTTCTTTGAAGATATTTGGCATTATGTGGGATTTTGATTTGACAAAGTGATACAGCAATATACTGAAATCACAAAGCAAGCATTATATAGTGATTGCAATATGCAGCTGAACCACAATACAAACACGATTCCCATTACCGGTCCCTATACGCTCACTGTCATGACATCGGGTGTTCCTTTCATTAATTATCCAGTTTTTATACTTTCATGTTGGGTTGAATCATGTATATATTTCCCTCTCACCCCGCGCTGGTCTAGCTAGCTCAGGAAGACATTACTAATTATCTCAGGGAAGGCTGTTTTATGCACCTTGCAGACGTGCTGGTACGGCCGTATATCTGCAACAAAGGTTCCCCTCCAGTCCCCTGTGTGTTAAGTTCAGCTTTCTCTACGGTGACTGGTGGTCATTCCTTACCTTCTTCCCTGAGCTCATCTTTCTCACCTGTCTCCTCTGAGTCTTCTTCCATTGTGGGGGGGGGTGTTGGTCATCAGAAGTGGAGAGAGAGGCACTTAGAAAAGCTGAAACAGACTTACATGGGATAATTTTGCCTTCAAAGTTGCCTCTGTCTCTTCACTGACTACAGAGGGACTCTCGGGCAACTGGGCATATAGCGTTAGCACTTTCAACCAATTACTTAGCAAGGCAGAATTAACCCAGGCCTATGTACCTCCAGATAATGACCTCCCACTGGAGAGCTAATAGCTGATAATGCCAGTTTTTTAAGCAGATCAAAAGTCTTTTCTTACTCTATATTATGATCACTGTTTGACTGCTTTATTCTACACTTTGTTCTGTTAACAGTACATTGTAGCAGACTAACCCAAGAAATGGTGTGTAAAATCCCACTTTGGGGATTTGATCAGTTGCCATATTTTTAGTTTGTTAGAGATATGTGCCTGTTCTTGAATATATGTATGTGCATTCCCCAGGTATGTACATGTTTACTGTATGTGTGGGTATTGGACAATTTGTGTGTATGCTAGATGGTGAAAATGTCATAGGATTACATCACAAGATATCACAAGCTTCACTGTAGGAAGTTTGTGAGAAACAAAAGGAATTTTAATATCTCTCTGCATTTAAATAGATGCATATTTTATTTGGTACCTTTCCTGGGATTATTCACTTAAATAGTAGTCAAAATCTGCTGGCATTTTTTTGCCTACTAAGTATGAAGAAGTTGGTTGGCATAAACCTACATAATTTTGCTCTAAACATAAGGAGCTCTATTTAACTGGATGTTGATAATATAAAATCTGCAAGTGTTATAATCAGTGGAGAAAGAACACAGTTGATTGTTTATGATGTTCTTTCATACCACATTTTTAAAAACTTCTGTATTTTGACTTTTTGACTTCATGCTTACATAAAGAAAAAAAAAATCTTGTGCCATTTTTTCCCACTACCCAAACATATATAGTGGCAAACCAACAAAGAATAGGAAGACTGCCTCTTTGTATGTAACAGAAGTGGCAGCATCAAGAGAATTAATATGGATGAAGTTCTTAACTGATTCTGATTAGGTTAGCTGGAACTAAGAACTTTTGCTGCATTCATCTCTTATCAGTCAGTCAAATTATTGTAAAATGTCACAGGTTTCTTACTGCAGAAATCCAAAGTCATGCGTTAACATTATTTTGAGTGTCAAGCTGTTACCTTCCATCAAAAAAACAATGCACAGCAACAGACAAAACCTTCTCAAGTCCTGTTATTTATGCTTACATACAAAATCTTGTTTTCTCCTGTAATGTGGCTTGACAAAATGGGTTGTCATGATGGTATAAATATAATTTCTAATAACTGCCTATGTCATATTTTCTCTCCTGCAAATTTTTCATTTTTCAAACATGTCCAAACCATATAGGTATGAAATTAGGGAATTACATTCTTCTGATATACACACACCATTCAACTGTATTTTTTGTTGAATCTGTATAAAATGTTGTCTAATCAAAGTACATTATTATTTTAACTTAAGTGGCTTCTAAAATGTCCACTTGTGAAGTAGTCCTGATATCAGGTCCACACATTCTAATGAATAAGCATTTTTATCTTCGTACCTCATCCCAGTTAACATCGCCTCTCTGGGTAAAAAAAAGCTGTATAATTCTTATATCAAGTAGACACTTTCCAGTTTCCTAGATCTCACTGGGACTTAATTTTTCCTTCTTGCATTTCTGTAAAGTTAGAAGTCTTATTATGTCAACAAAGGTCTCTTGATATGTGCCATATTTATTCAAACGTTGACCACAGATGTTTTCAGAGATCTTGCCCTTCAACACCTGGCTGTGCCAAATGTGATTATTTTATGAAGTACAGGGAATCTGGGTTATTGCAAGTCACAGCATATCTTTCTGGCCTTTTGCAGACAAACCTACACTCATTTTACTTGTGCTCACAGCTGGCTAAAGGCCAGCAAGCTTCGATCTGAAGGCTGTGCATCTTTGTTAGCACAGTGCTGTACTCTCATTAGGATCACCATATTAGCTTAAGCTCACAACTCTCGGATCAGGGCTGGCTGGCACCCATCCAGCTTAGAGCACAGGCAGAAATGTATGCAAGACCCAGAGGGTAATACTGAAAATTAGAGAAGTTCTCATGTGAACATTACACAGATATTTTAAAAAAAACAAAACCCAAACCCACAAA
The DNA here is from genome assembly GCF_000737465.1 of Haliaeetus leucocephalus. Lineage (NCBI taxonomy): Eukaryota > Metazoa > Chordata > Aves > Accipitriformes > Accipitridae > Haliaeetus > Haliaeetus leucocephalus. The sequence continues at coordinate 4,315,607 of NW_010973220.1, forward strand.
AAACCAAAACAACAAATCCAAGGGTTAAATTTATGTCTAATTTATGTCAAATTGTTATTTGAGTGCAATCTTTATTTAAATAATAAGTAAAAATCAACTATCAAGTTCAATATAGATGTTAGAAACTGCTGAATACATTAATGTTAGAATTAGTTTACAATTATGGTTAAACATGTTATGTTTTCCCGCCGTACTTCAGGGATTTATAATACTAAGTTTTTGTAATACCGAGAATAACTAGAATGACCTGCATGGAGTCCTATCATATAGTCAGGATATATAGGCACCTCTTTATTTCAATATTTGTCTAAGATGTCCAAAACAATGATATTACAAAAATAATCCTATTTGCAATCGAGGTCTGCATTTTCCGCTATCTGCCTGGAGAGAGGCCTTTTTGAATAGACCCACTGAAAGATTAGGACCATAAATTGAAAATTCCTTTGAATGAAGAGCATAAGATTGGGTCTTGATTATGTCAGAAAATATAGATTGTATTAATACTGCTCTCTGTGAATGCTGCAAGCTGAAAAAATTATTCATTGCCATTTGGTGACTCACTCCTATTCTGAAAACAAAGTAGCAAAATCAATGACCTGAATAATGAGTATTTCTGAGATGTGTCCGGAATACTTTGACCCAAGTGTTCTTTCTATGACTTTTTCACTGTGTTCTTTCTACATCGGTTGAAAAGATGCATCCTAATGGAAAATACATCCCAATGCTCACTCAAAATTATGTAGGAAGTGGCCAAAAAGGTTGATGTAATAGACCTCATTGCTATAATACTCACAATAATGGGCACGTTAGAATTTTGCCTTATTGTCTTGTGTGTAGAGCTCAGCAGTTCAGATGAAATTGCTGCTTCCAAGCCTTTTTAGAGTGTTTACAGCAGACTCAGGGCAGGATTGGCAGCATCAAATCACAAACGGGAACTGCACAACTTTTCCAGAACCTATTCCAGTGCTTCACAGTACTTGTGATAAAGTTTCCATAATAACTCTTGTTGGTGTTTTAGGCTTTCATTTACTTCATAGTAAAATGTCTTTTGTATAATTAGTAGAATCAGGCTTTATGCTATAAGGAGGATGCTCAAGGAAAAAAAAAAGGTATTTCTTCATTTGTATGTAAATATTCTTAAATGGTCTGAATACTGTTGTTTCAACAGGTATTTTATTGGAAGACTGCAGTCTCCGAAGGAAAATATAAATTCAGTGGAGGAACCCCCAAAGTCTGAAGAATGGCTTTAAGATAGTGGGACTCAAAAACCGTAAGTGCCGTTGCGCTTATGGCCAGCAGTTGGTCACAAACCTCTATTATTTAACAAGCTATGACAATAAACTGCCCTTTGGGTATAAGAAAAGGTAAAAAATCTTAAAGTTCTTAAAAATTATTCAGACCATGCCCAGGAATAGTGTAGCAGCAGTCTGGTAAAGAGCAATGCCAGTGTGATTTTTATTGAAGAGCAAAATCTGATCTGGAAAGTGAAAGCCTTCCATGAGCTTTCAGGTCTACAAATAGGAATTTTGGGGACAATGTGGGATTTTTCCTCAGCTACTACTAAGAACTAAAATAAGAGAATACTGCTATCCTGAATTTTGACTGTCTTTAGAGTGGCAAGCATTACCGTGCTCTTCAGAGAAAATGAGAACATATCTCAGAAAAATTTCAAGGCTATGCCAGTGAGGCTGTGCAGTAAACACGCATATACTGAAAGAAGACCAGGTGGCCTGAAATAAAAAAAAAACCCCTTATTTCCAGGTATGAAATGCAGAAAAAACTCATGAGCAGGAATGAGGAGTACATGTTTTTAGAAAAGTAGAATTAGCCATATGGGACAAATAAACAAAAGACTGAACAGACCTAGTAGTTACAATTCAGATCTCCATGAAGCATATGCAAAAGTATTAAAATGAAGTAATAACCAGAGGCTTTGGGGAACTTTTGGAGGAAGAAATACAGAATTCAAAGTGATGTTCTTCTGAGGGACAAAAGTTTTCCTTATGAGGGAGTTTTGGAATCCCTCTTTTAGAGAATGAATCAGAAATGAGACTTCCTTATCTCATATTTGCATTCTGAAAATTACTGCATCAATATTATGAAGTTTTCTAAAGATCTGCTAGTTACTCTGAAAGTTATTTGGTAGATTTATTCACAGTGAGAACCTTAAATACAAGCAGAAAATATGCACTGTTAACTTATTTTTTTTGAAAAAAAGTATTTAGGGCCTTGAGACAGGCACCACATTAATAGCACACAAATGTAGGTATTTTCCCAAAAGTATGCACCCTGCAGTTCTAAGAACAAGCCTGAGATTAAGGGAATCCAGGGGTTCTGAAAAGAAATGTGATTTGAATATGATTATTTCTGTCTAGTGAATTTATTCTAATTCCTTCTGTGTAGATTCTGGTTAGATCCTCAGTATATTCATAAAGCAAAGTGAGAATTATGTATCAGTGATGCTTTTGGGTTCAGAGGTTTTTTTCATCTTTTATATATAGAACTTGCTGTCAGTCTTTACTACCACTAGGAAAACTGCTTTCAGGTTGGATGGATTGAATCAAACCTCATGTCTGCTTTGCTGGAGGGCTTAAGGTAGTGTTTGACAGCATATAGGAGAGTTTAAGATAATTCAAGGAGAATTTGAGAGTTATGCTTAACACTGAGCTTCAAGTATTTGAATGTCTGATTGAACTGCAGCCAAAGAACTTATTCTTAATTCGTCCACAGAGTCTGGCCCACTCAATGGCCAACATTGAAAGTGTAACAGAGAGCTGGCACTATTCATTTTCTGCTCTGTGCCACCTTTTCACCAAGATCTTTATGCATCTCAGTTACTGTTCGTAATCACAGAATTACAAACTAGCTGATATGCTAATGTATGATTGTTATTAGCAGTAGCTAAGTGTGAACAAAAGCTGTTTGATGAAATAGTTTTCTATAGGAGAAAGATGGTTTGTCAGAAATGAAACATTCATAGACTCCTAATTTTTTCCTTTGTGGTCTAGTCCCTTGGAAGCCCTGTTGCCCTGACCAGCTTTCTGCTCTCTCTTCTGATCTGTGGGGCTCTGGGTTGTTCTTAGTACCTGTGTGGTTTGACAGGCCATTTTTCTATGCCGTTGACCCCCCAGATACAGAGGTAGTCACTCTACTCTGGCAAGGATGCCATTCTACAAAACAAATCATTCAGCTGTAGGTAGGTCCTCATCTCTGGAACTCGCCTGGCAGTTTACTAGGAAGCAAAGTTCCTAGGCTGTTTAGCATCCCATTCTATTATTTAAGAAAATTATTTTCTGCTCAAATCCATTGAGCAGAATAAACTGTAAAATGATCTACTTTGTGAATGGGCTGTTCAATTTTATGACTGTCTTAATTAATAATAAAGTAGCCAAATAGTTGGTAGTAGGCCCAGAATTTTCAGGAAAAAATCTTTTTTTAATAAAATAGACAGCCTACATTTTTTTATAGTCTTCTAATCTGAAATAGAATTTACGACACAAAACCATAATTTTTCTGCCGATGGGGAATCTCAGTTACCACATGGTTGCAGTGGCTGGTCTGAAGATTACTGATCAGTAATGAAGAAATGTACACATGAGTAACACTGTGAAAAAAGTAATACACAATTCAACATCAAGTATTGAAAAAAGAGTAACTATACATTCATATAATCACAGAACGGTTGATGTTGGCAGGGATCTCTGGAGGTCATCTGGTCCAACCCCCCTGCTCAAGCAGGGCCACCCAGAGCAGGTTGCCCAGGACCACGTCCAGATGAATTTTGAATATCTCCAAAGATGGAGACTCCACGTCATCTCTGGGCAACCTATTCCAGCGCTTGGTCACCCTCACAGTACAAAAGCATTTCCTGATGTTTAAAGGGAACGTCCTGTGTTTCAGTTTGTGCCCGTTGCCTCTTGTCCTGACACTTGGCACCACTAAAAAGAGCCTGGCTCCCTCCTCTCTGTATCTTCCCCTCAGGTATTTACACACATTGATAAGATTCCCCCTGAGCCTTCTCTTCCCAAGGCTAAACAGTGCCAACTCTCTCAACCTTTCCTCATTGGAGAGATTCTCCAGTCCATCATCTTTTTGCCTTTCTATGGACTCTCTCCAGTATGTCCATGTCTCGCTTGTTGTACTGGGGAGCCCAGAATTGAACCCAGTACTCCAGGTGTGGCCTCACCAGTGCTGAGCGGAGGGGAAGGATGACCTCCCTCGACCTGCTGGCAACACTTCTCCTAACGCAGCCCAATTTGCAGCAAGAGTACATTGCTGTTTCATGTTCGAGCTGGTGTCAGCCCCCAGGTTCTTTTCAGGGAAGCTGCAGATACATTATCTTGTGTTAAGAAATACTTGCTAACAAAAAGTGATGTATTCCTAAATAATTGTATATTCTAATTGCATATTCAGATTCTAAAGTGTTACTGAAAGTACTGATGGTCAGTTCAGTTTTTTACAAGATACTGAATATCTGCCTTACACTTTATTGTTCACCTCAGTGGATTCTACAGACAGCTGATTTAGTCACATCAGACTTTGAGTAAAATGAAGATCGAGTGCTCCTTGAGATTATTATCACTTAGATTCATAGACAAATTATATTATGTTCATTTTAAGCACTACAAATATAATACAAAATTTACATTTGAAATTGGGGCTGCATGTGTATTATTTGAAATGGGTCTAAAGTGGCACTTATAAAAATTCTAGAGTAATAAGGTCATCTCCTTTAGCAATCTCATTTTTTAATATCAAAACAATTGCTTCAGAGCCATATATTACTGCTGACCCATATGTTGGCCTCTAAGCCAACAAATATATGGAACTACTTATCTCATTTTATAAGCTAGAGACTTGGAGGGGCAGCAAGGATATTTGCCAGGAACGCAAACTAAATATGGATATATTGTGCTCTGATAACTTGAATACCTTATGTTAAGGACTCAAAATTCTACTTTTCTTTTCCTTTCATTTTTACTCTTTAGATCCAAATCCATAATGATGAAATGTACTATGCTGGTTTTCAAAAATCTCCATGAAATTAACTTTGTCTTGCTTCTTTGATGCAGCCTGATCATTCAGAGCTACTCTGTTTTCTTCCTCAGTTTCTAGTCCAACCCTCCATACATCAGAAGCTTGCATGGCTCTTCATGCTGCTCCATCTATTTATTACTTGCCTGTATATGGCACTTCCTCTTCAAACTATTTGCCAAGTCTGTTTCATCCTTGGCTATTAAAAACCTATTTCAGGGATAAAAGTGTGGAACAGCTGAATTCCAGCTCAAGCACCAACCTCTCTGGGCTTCACAATTTGAAAGATACGGCTGTTTCATATGCAGTCTGTTAAGTGTTATCAGAGCACGTGTAACTGATTAGGATGCATTTATAAAAAAAAAACCCACAATAGAAAACTGAAGGAGGGTTTGGTGCTGTTCTAAAGGTAGTTTCCTGCTTCCTTTAATTCAGCAGTTAGAAACATGCCACCAGAGTAGGGAGTATGGATCATTTCTAATGCCTGTGTGTTCAGGGCCACTGGTTGTCTCAAAATCCACAGGGATATAGGCCATTGCAGCCATCAGAAAAGGCAGTTCTCCGTCTGTCCCACTGGTATTTCTTCAGTTTGTATGGAGTAATTTGAGATTCATGAGTTGAAAAAACATTGCAGGAATGACCGTGGGCCTCTAGCCTAATGATTAGGATGGCTTGCTAGGAACTAGATGGCAAAGTCACAGTTTTTGCTGTCATGAATATTTCATCATTTTATCCAGTAACTGTAAAACAAAGAATATGTACCTTTGTATAAAGATACGGGAATTTTTATCTTTCTCCATTTCCTCCACGGCTATTAACAACAAACCACAGTCCTTTTTCTCTCTGGCCAAATTAGTCTATAAATGAATGACCTACTGATGTGACTGACTGACTAACACTGTCAACAGAGAGGAGAGTTTCCTGTATCCACTCTTTCTTGTGTTACAGCATGGAATAAATCTGAGGCACATCAGTCACCTGAATAATTATGTTTAATTATCTCAGTTGCAATGAAGTAGAGTAAATTCCACAGAATCAATAGAATTTCTATAAAACAGCCCAGTGAAGAGAAATATTTTTAGCAGCTAGAAAATTGTGTGTATTGGTAAAGACAAAATAATATTTAGCTCAAGAAACTTATTAATTCCTGTTTGCCAAAACTGACTGTGCTAGCCATTGTGAATCCCTTTCTTAAACTGATCTCTCTCCAGAGATTTTGCATAAGAAATTAGGGCTGTGGTTTTCTTGACATCAGCCAATGACCTAAAACATATGACTAAAATGTCACTGCACCATTCTTGTGTTGAAGACCTAGTTTCCAGGTGCTTGTTCAATGTTAAATCAGGAATATGTAGAGACACAAGTGAAACCTTACTTTACCAATACCCATGATACTGAAGCATGTTTTTTTCTCTCAGTGAAAGTCCTCATTATTGCAATGTTTTTAAAATCCAGCCATTTTTCATAAATATTCTGATCATTTCATTAGGGTCCATGGTACAGGACAGAGATACTTACATTTGGCTCAGTATGTAGATCATAACAGAAATGTACATGTCTGTATATATATCTATGTATATACATACACATATAATATATAACTATACACAGGAATTATATATATTTTTGCAACACAGGATTCATTTAATATTTTCAGACATGTAATACTTGCTGCAGGGTGCTGTTTCCCTGAAGAACGTTTTTGGCAACACTTTGACCCCATTTTCTTGTCTTCTTTTGTCAGCTTTTCCCATAGGGAAGATAGCCTGTTTGACTTACATTATCCTTGAACCCCTTTTTACTTACTCGACATTAATTTCTGTAACCAAGGCAATATCACAAGTGAAGTTAAAAATCAAATCTCTGAGAATAGCCTCATCTAGATTGATTCTCCCTTCAGACTGCATACTAAGCAGTCACACAGAGCTTCCAAACTTAGAATAGACAATAGACTTCCTCTCCTTCCAATTCCAAAGGAAGAAAGTGGAATCCTTTTCTTAGGAAGAGCTTTAGCTTCCAGCACTCCATTATAATCTGTATAAATTTCTCGGAAGTTTTGTCCTTCCATTTTTCAGGTTCTATTGAATATTTCCCTAATGAAATACTTTGAGCTTCTTTAGGAACAAAAAGGAAGACAAAAGCTTGTCATTAGCTGCACGGTTTTCTAGAATGCACTGAACTGCATGTTCCAGAAAAAAAGCAAAGTTCCTTGACATCCTACTGATGCTAAGGTATACAGTTCACATTACTGCAATAGCTAGACACATCATAATATTTAAGTCTTCTCTTTTCATGCTATCTTCCATGATACAGATAAGTAAGAATTACGATGACTACAAATGGAAAACTGAAAACCAGAGGGAATAATAGTCTTTCTGCAGGAAGCTTATGACTTCAGCAATGAGTACCCCAGGGCTAATGCAATCTCATTTCAGTTTAGTTATTTAAAAGTTCAGTATTGTGTCTAGACTAGTAGTCTAGGAGGCATGTCCAATGGAGATGGCAAGTCATCATTTCATCCTACAGCAGGTGCTCTATTTCCCTCAAGAGGCCCTTCTCTCTGTTTTCTTTCTTTTGCCCTACTCTGTAGGGCAAGCTTAGCCAATAGATGCTTAGGCAATAGATGCCTTGTTTTTAAATAGTTGAAGATAGGTAAGTGGAATACAATTGATAATAATTTTGTAATCTTCTTTCTTTTTATGGGCGCATTCTCAGGGGAAAACTATGTCATATTTGTCTAAACTCTCTGTTTCATTAGGATTTGGGTGAATGGGGAGAAGGTAAAACTGAGTCACTGCCACATTTTCATTGTTATTTTGTCACAATAGGGCAAAACAAAGAACAATTACAGAGATTCATGTGACAATAAAACGGAGCCAATTATTTTCATTAGGACTTGGAAATATGATCTTCCCTATCCTCCTGTAAAAAATATTTTTACTACTGTTGTTCCGAGAACCTTTATCCACTGAAGAGAGAATAAATGCATTTACATCCACTCATTTAAAAGGAAAATAATAATTCAATGTGATAAGTGAAGTTTGTAAAAAGAAGACACAAAAAGGGGTGGTTGGGAAGAAAGGGAAAACCAAAAATTTATTAAAGCTCTTAAGCCTCCAATACAATCCTGATCTTTAAAGAATTTAACATTAGCTATGAAGGCTTTCTTAGCTCATGTATTTATTGGTTGTACCCACAAAGGGTAAAGAATGAGTTCATCTTTTTAAAGAAACATTAAAAGATGGTGCTACATCATACAGCAATGCAAGAACCACTGGGCTGAAATGTTGCAGAAAACACTGAAACATTTCCAAATGTGTTTTTATCCCTTCTTATGTCCCCTGTACCCTGGTGTGCTTTGCATATAGTGTTTACATTATTCCTATTCTGTCTGATATTAAGAATGTCCATCTAAAATATGCTTTTGTGGTACTGATATGATTTTGTCTTAACAAAATTTGAAATGAAGGATACATGTCTCAATAGGCCAGTTCAAATACCTTCCCAGTGGCTTCACAGATTACCCTTCAGCCTTCTCCAGATACTTCAGTTGATTACTCTGCTACGAGTGGTGTCTGAAATTAGAGCTCTTCATGCATATGCCACTGTCTTTGAATATGACTTTATTTAAAGCCCGTATTCTTTGTGACGTGTCCTGAAATACTTTAAAAATTACCCATCATGCCTGTCATAGAGGGTAAAAAGCATCAAAGGTTAAGGCAACTATGTTTACCTTGGTATTAGGCTGGTTCAGGACCAGTACAGAATGAAACCTTTAGTCAACTGCAGTTGGTAAAATACAGCATTCTAGAAAGCGCTTAATTTCCCATAAAGATTAAGTAACGCTGGCACATAACTGGCTTTATACTGTAATGCTTGTTTCTGTTATTTAATAAAATACAGCAAGCTGTAGAGCTTCTGATCCATAACTCTGTATTTGTTCTTCACATGAGCTATTCACTGTGCTCTGAGAAGAGGCAATGCAGGTATTTTGCGAATCAGGTAATACAGATGCATCCGGCAAAGGTGCTGTGAATAATAAAGCTTTGAAACAAGAAAACAGTTACGGGTTACTGGCTGAACAAACTTCTAGTTGCTGAGAAAACTCTTTTTCAGTAAAATGCCTGATATCTTTTGTATAAAAATGAAACAAACCCAAATTGTATGGTAATACAGCTGGGGACTGATTTTCCTCCCACACAGATGTACATGAAATAAGCATGCTTTGGTAAGTGTAAAACTGGATGCACCCTATATCTCCTCAAGATAATGTTATATTGTCTAGGATTTAACAGTACTGAAAATGGGAACAGATTAGATGAAAGTGTTTTATTTGTGAAGAAACCCCTCTGCCAAAACAACAACCAAAAACCCCACTACCCGACACAATATTAAGCACATAGTTGTCATAAAACATTTAAGGCGAAAAGCATCACGCGTCGGATACATGTCATTGATTCCTAGTTTGCAGCATCGTCATTCATGCACATTTAGATAAATGAGGAAGATACAATGAATCCAAAGCCACAGAGATGGATTGGCCACTTACATTGATTTATTATTAATCTACCAATCTTTTGCTAACTCTAAGTGTACTCTGACAACAGAAAGGGCTAGTAAAAAGCAGCTTCACTGCCACAGGGAATTTCACTGTTTAGAATAAACAGGAAAAGATCTATTGAGTGGCTCATGTCAGTGAATTTGCTGAACTAGCATTTCAATCTTGGCATTGCACAGCAACTTAGCTTGATTCCTTCATTTGACCTTTATTTGCTGAATGACCTTCTCTTCTTTTGTCAATAATCATATTCAGGTTTATTATCTGCTTGATAGTCCTTCACCATAACTTAACTGTCATTTTGTGTTAATTTTCCATAAATTACCTCAGAAAAAACAAACCACTCAATAACAAAGAATGGCTTGTGAGAGTGCACCTTTGACATGATTTGTAGTGGCGTAGTCCCCATGTGGCTGTGAGATAAATATTAATTGTGCCAGCACTGTTTCAGGTATCAGTCCCAAAATTATCAGGTGCATTCCAAGTCTCTAGAGGATACATTGGTTTGTGCACTGAAGCATTACGTTGGACAAAATGTGAAATGTCAGACTTCTGTCTCCACGGTTTGGTGTCCTACATAAAGCCATAGCTACATGACCCTTTTGCCATTTCCAAGATGAGATGTTTTAGTGTCCTATAGGGGAAGCAGGTTTCTCAATTTTAATTAGGCTTGACAGCTTTGTGTTTCCAAGTTGTTTGAATTGTTTTTCCAAGATAATTCCTTTTGTTTTGCCTGCTATTTGCTGTAAACATTTATGTGCTTGTTTATGATAATTAAGATCTCTCATTTCCTTGCGCCATTAAATGAAGGTGCAGTAGAATTAAGGTTGTAAGAAGATTTCAAGAATACTACAAGAAGGAGCTACAGTTGTCCTTATTTGTCTAGATTTAGTGTGCTTGCCTATGTCTGCTGTTTAGTTATTTTCTAATGTAATAAGAATTTATTTTCTCAATTTTAAACATGTGACTTACCCAGGACACCTAGTTTAAATGAAATATCTGTCTCAAAGCTCCTCTTCAGTTCTTTTCTCTTCAACGGAGCTTGCAATTACTAGAACACATTTATTTGTTAAAGTGCATTGCAGATTGATAGTAGCTGCATCTCTGATGCTTTTTGGTTTGCCTCCATGGAGAATTTGGACATTGTTAGAGTGAGGAATTCCCCCCACTAGTGTGTGTGTGTGATGCTCTGCAGAGTTTAAGTTCTGTTTGGTAGAACAGAGCTGTTGTCTGGGGTGTTCTGTCTCGCTCTTTGTGGCGTTCTTTTTGCATCACATATAAGAATAGTCTCTCTGGAATTTATCAACATACTGCTGAGATACATACACATAGCTAACTGTTAACAGTGGTTACCATTAACTGACAAGAAGACTCATTTCCATGGTATCCTTCAAGTGAGAATTCTTCAAAAGTTCTTGAACTTTTGAAACAGTGTAATGATTAAGTTTTGAAGCAAAACAAAACAAAATTCTCCGATGTTGATAATGTGATACAGAAGTTTTCTTTACAGTAGGAAATAACAGCATTTACAGGGAAATGTATTTAAGCTTTGATAACATTTGGGCAGAATTGTTCTAGAATTCTTTAAGTTAATGTAGACTGCTTCATTCAGATGATGTCCAAGAAAAAGAAGAAGGAAAATCAGCAGGAAAAGATAGTATTTTAAAAACATTTTGTATAACTTTAACTTGAAAGAGTACCTCACAACTGTGCTACTGATCAATCTTTAAGTGTGATCAGAATTTATTTGCTGTGGTAGAAGAAAGCTTCAAAACATGAATTTTCAGCGTGTGGATTATAGTGTTTCTTCTGAAGAAGAACATTGATCCTTAGTAGTTTTCACTTCAGTAGAAGTTGCATTCTTTGCAAAAAGGATAGTCTTACTTAACAGACACACATCCTGTACTGAGTTTCAGATGCTTAGTAAAACATTCCTTCTAAATACATGTTCTATACATAGCAGCTGGAGAAGTTTGGTGCTTTTGGAAGTCTCCAGAGGGAGACCTGTCTGCCTAATGAAGCCTTTGGGACATCTAGTTATTCCTTTAGCACTTCTTATTGCTAGTTAAGAACTTATTTTTGGAAGACACAGCTAACATCAAAACTATGATGAACTGGCTTCCAACCACTACATATAAAATCCTCTTAAAAATTTTGGTGTTCAGATTAAGATCATGAAGGATTGTTGGAGGTTTTTTTGAGCTTTAGAAGAGCAATTGTAGGATTAGAACATAATGGAAATTATTGAGATGATAGATTTTGTGCTGTACAAAATAACAAAGGTCTGGGTTACACTTGGAAATTCATTAAAAGAGATATTCCAAAAGGCTCTGTAATAGTTACTTTATTACATACTCAGTGTGATTTGTCTTATTGCCATGAACCTTGTTCCAAATAAGCAAGTTTTTAATGAAATACCTGTTTTAAAAGGAGTATTGCAAAGACATGTCTCTTAGTTTTCAAGTATAGAAAAGCCCAAAGGCTGACCTGCTATTTTTTCCTTTAACAAGGCAGGCCTGGTCAATGATCAAAAATAACCTTTTATTACACATGTTTTAGCCTAAATGATTACAGGAACATATTTTTGTCTGAAGCACAAATAACACACCTTTTACTCAGTTGTTTTCCACACTGAACATTTTCTGTAAATTTAACAAGTGTATATGCAATCAGTTTTTTTCAAATATATACCAAATTACAGATCTAAAAATAAATTTTCATTGAAAAATTCAAAGACATTTTATTTCCTTTTAAAATAAATGTTGATCAATTAAAAAGTATTGAAAATGTCTAGGAAGAATGGATTCTGTCCTAGAATTACTACAAATATTGTCTCTGATAATTAGGTGTCAAATATTTTTGACAAGTTTTCTGAAGCTAACTTTGCAATATCTACTCTCAAAAAACTTTGTAAGACTAGACAAAAACAACAAACACACCTGTTCAAGTGCTAAGCATTTTTTATGATAGCAGTGATTCTTTGATTTGTTCAGCTTTGTTAATTAAAATTTGCATCACTAAACACTCTTACTCATTTGTTGCTACACATGTTTACTTTATACTAGTATTCAGGTAATTGTTAATTTCTCAATTAACAGTTACCCAGAATTTTGAAATGTCCAGCAGTGACGAAGATGCTAGCAATAGCAGGTGTAAAACAGCAATTAGCAGCAATCATAAAGCAAGCAAGCAAGCTGAGAAAGAGTTATTAAAAATCATATCCCAAGTTTGAAATAAAACAAAATGTAGTGGGCACACTGTGCTATCTTACCATTCTTAAACACAGTGAGACTATATAAATACAGGTGCTTGCTTGTAACTTGTAAGTGCCAGCAGCCTAAGCTGTGAAGTAATTTAGAATTCAATTAACATGAGAAGCTGAACAAAACAAATCCCTTAGCAATGCCAGTACATGAATGCCTAGTTTTCCAGACTAGGACATACAAACAAGAAAATCCAGTTTGTGAAGGAAGAGCGTATTGCAAAAGTTGCATCTTGGTTACTGTATCAATGCCAGTTAAAGAAGATGAATACAGGAGAACAAACATAGTAAATAAACAGATTAATTTAAAAATTAAGTTATTTGGTCTCTTGTATATTATATTCTCTCTGTCTGGAGCTTCCAAAAGAACCCACAGGAAGTAAACACCTAGTTTCAATCTGTTTCCCTAGGATTTCAGTGCTTGCTTCAAACAGTCAGCTGATGAAAATCAGCATTGCTTCATTTATACCAAGTTAGTTTCAAATGCAGAAAATTAAGTCAATGGAGACACTTTTCCATTGTTACCAGATGAGGAGTTAGTGGTTATTGTCTGCTTGCTCTCATGGAGATTACTGTGATTCTACCCGTTAAGATTTCATTTGAGATGAAATATTGCGAATGGAGGTGAGAATCCTATTACCACAAAATGACGAAAAGGCAGCGTCTCTACAGCTGCAGCGTCTCTACAGCTGCAGCAGCTTTGAGCCACCGGAACCTCCTACAGCAGTGTGACGACCTGACGCACAGGAGTATTTCAGAGGTAAGGCAATGCACCCCGGTGATTAAGCCCTTCACAACCAGAGCGGTTGTCTCAATATCATGACCCTGTAACTTGACAACTTAACATAGAGACTCCTCAGTAACTCTTGATAAAGTCTAATTGAGCCAAGCACTGAAAAGCCCAGGAAGGCGGTGGTAGAAGGTGATGGTAGCAGCTGGCAGAGAGACGTCAGGGTGGGTGAACAGCTAAACTTGCTAAAGTGCAGCATGTCACCAGATTTCTTGGGAGAGGCTTGACTGCTAAAATGCTTAGGATTGTTCTGGAGAATAGCATCTGCTGTGATAATACACCTTTTGTTACTTTAATCTCCCACTTGTAACATGTTCCAAGTGCCTAAAAGAAGCTCAGCATCACTTCCTCCAAGCAGTAGAAGCAGCAACAAATTTGAATCCCACTCAGTATCCTCAGTTCTTCTTTTTCTGGATTTGCTTGCCTGGTGTGCTAGTGAACCTGAAAACATTAAAGGCAAAGTTAGCCTCTCTGTCTTTCACTTCTTATCTTCAGCATCATCAGGAAGAGGGCAGTTCTTACCCGTTTGTCTGTACAGTGTTTCGGTATATATAAACATATAAATATATATATAAACTTACATAAATATATATAAATGGATTTTATTATTAAAAACTGTTATCGATGTTAATTTTTTTGCCAGTAACTGGAGGGTGACTATCTTGACCTGTGACTACATTTTTGTCTGCAGAAATTCTCAGTATTATGAGGACATGCGGAAACATAGTTTTCTAGAAATATATGTAGAGACTTCCCAAGTTCTCTAACAGTCTGATCTATGATGAAAGGAAACTTCAAGTCTGTAGTGGCTCTGAGTTAATTTGTTTTTATTCAAAGCAATCATTTTCACTAAAAAGACAATAAGACACCGTGGTGTTTGATGATGTGCAGTTCCCCTGCAAACCTGTCATTGGTGGCATGTCAGCCAATAATGATAAGTAGCAGCAAATTTAAAGAGTAACAGGTCTGAAACAAAACACTACTAGCACTGGGAGTTGAGCTCTGGAGAAGTTTGGATCTAGATCAAAACTTTATGGCTCAGACCCATTTTTAACATTGATTTCTTACTCTATTTTAGCTATTCTATGTTGATGTTACTCTACAAAGCTAGTGTGAAGGAACGGAAAATCATGATCAGTTGTTGACAATAAATATGATGTATCAGTATTTGTTGTCATCACAATATAATACAGATTATTTGTGTTGGAGGGATATAGAGGTACAGATCTGCCTTAAGCACCATGTCCAAAATGGCTGCTTCTTACAAGAATTAATATGTTCATTACTTTTAATAGCTTTTCCAACTCCATTTTGGAAAACATGCATGTTTTTCCAAGAAATCAGGGATAGCCAATAAAGCATGATCTTCTCTTTTAACAGAGATATTAATACAATCAAATGTAAAACCCACCAACGGTATTTATAGATACAATAGAAAGTAATAGGATATTTATATGAATATTCATATATTGAGCTCAGAAAATGGGCACCTTGTTATTCATCACTTTAAAACATGTTTATAGAATACAAATACATTGGTGCTTGGTTTTTTTCCTAGTGTTGATGAAAATGAATAGTACTTGGGGACCAAGTCTGCCTATTAAAGTGATGTGATACATTACCATGCTTGTACAGAAATGAGCACAGATGGCGGGTCTATTACTTCTCTAGCAAGAAATTCGTCATTTTTTTTTTCCTCAGGATTCAAATTCGAGCAACACTTGCTCAAGTCAGGCTACCTCTGTGGGGATCCTTAAAATGTTTTTTCCATTACTTGTACATTACGAGTAAAAGAAACAGAAAGTGATTAATGCTGTATTAAAACTTTATAATGAATGAAGTCTCTCAAACCAAGAGTCTGAGATTTTTATATTTTTCCCTCAACTAAAGGGAAACATATTTTGCATGTAAATGTAAGTCTGCGGGGATGAAATTTTGTGTACCGTGCTCATATTCCCAATAGCCCATTCAGCTCTGACAGATCATTTAGTTCACATTAGAATGTTTGAAGATGTTAGATTTATAGACATTTGTTAATTAAACACAATGATATGTGGAAAATAAAACAACATACAAGTAAGTTTATAATTTTTGTACGCAAAAGATATCAATTCAAGCAGCAAAAGAGCAGATTAAGCAAAAAGAGGTTGACTTCCATAATCTTACTTTTCTGATAAGGATCGATAAAGCAATACTTCATAAGGCTCTATCAATGCCTTGTACACCTGAAGAAAGAAAAAGTGTTTTCAACCTGCCTTGTGATTTCTCAGAGCCTGTAATTACAAAAGACTCAAAGTTAAATGATAGTTTTTAATGTCAATTGATCAAAGTCAGATCACCTTGCACTGAAAACAAATTTAATATGGGTTAAAATTTCTAATAACAGGAAAAAAATGCAAACATATGCATTTATTTACCTTAGTATGTTGAGTATATTCACATTTGGGGGCTCTATACTGAGACCATCATCATTTAGCAATGCAACATCATATGAAAAATGTTGTTCATCATTTTTGCTGTGAATACAAAGACAGTATTGTGAAATTTGGACACCAGGTGTCCACCAAGCCACTCTATCGCTCCCCTTCCTCAACTGGACAGGGGAGAAAAATAGGATAAAAGGCTCATGTGTCAGGATAAGAACAGGGAGATCACTCAGCAGTTACCATCTTGGGCAAAACAGACTTGACTTGGGGAAATTAATTTAATTTATTAACAATCAAATAGGAGTAGGATAATGAGAAATAAAACCAAATCTTAAAAAACCTTCTCCCCACCCTTCTCTTCTTCCCAGGCTCAACTTCACTCCTGGCTTCCCTACCTCCTCCCCCTGAGTGGCACAGAGGGATGGGGAATGGGGGTTGTGGTCAGTTCATTACGCATGGTCTCTGCCACTCCTTCCTCCTCACACTCTTCCCCTGCTCCAGCGTGGGGTACCTCGCACAGGAGACAGTCCTCCACGAACTTCTCCAACATGGGTCCTTCCCATGGGCTGCAGTTCTTCACACACTGCTCCAGTGTGGGTCCCTTCCACGGGCTGCAGTCCTTCAGGCACAGGCTGCTCCAGCGTGGGTCCCCCCCCCAGGGTCACAAGTCCTGCCAGAAAACCTGCTCCAGCGTGGGCTCCTCTCTCCACAGGGCCACGGGTCCTGCCAGGAGCCTGCTCCAGTGTGGGCTTCCCACGGGGTCACAGCCTCCTTCAGGCATCCACCTGCTCCGGCGTGGGGTCCTCCCTGGGCTGCAGGTGGAGATCTGCTCCCCCGTGGACCTCCCTGGGCTGCAGGGGGACAGCCTGCCTCACCATGGTCTTCCCCACGGGCTGCAGGGGAATCTCTGCTCCAGCACCTGGAGCACCTCCTCCCCCTCCTTCTGCACTGACCTGGGGGTCTGCAGGGCTGTTTCTCCTACATGTTCTCACTCCTCTCTCCGGCTGCAGTTTCTGTGCCGCAGCAACTTTTTTTCCCCTTCGTAAATCTGTTCTCCCAGAGGCACTACCACTGTCACTGATGGGCTCAGCTTTGGCCAACAGCAGGTCTGTCTTAGAGCCGGCTGGCATTGGCTCTGTCGGATGTGGGGGAAGCTTCTAGCAGCTTCTCACAGAAGGCACCCCTGTAGCCCCTCCACTACCAAAACCTTGTCACGCAAATCCAATACATTTGGGGAAAACCATTCTTCCAAATGGGATTGCACTCTTTTTGTTCCCTCCAAATGAATCTTAATTTTTGTCATTTACCTCTTCATTTTCCATATGTGATGCTTTACAAGGTATCTTCCTGGGTGAAAATTGGCATCCAGAATTTGGAGGATTAATTTCAAGATGGGATTCTCCCTGAATATAAAATGAAAAACTTTTGAAGGAGTAAAGCTTTACTAAGCCTGACTAAACCAGCACTTCAAAAGCATAATGGTTTCTGGAGAGAGAAGGAGAAGTAGCAACTCCTTTAAGAGTCAAACTGGGGAATGTGGTAAACATTCAGTAGACCTAAGGATAAACCAGAAGCCTTTGAAATGAGTAGTGATTATACCAGTCCTGGACCCAAAGTTTTTTCTGTGGATGTAATCTTGTGTGTTATTTGGGGTCTGCTGGGGCCAGTAACAGACAAAAATGTCAGGAGGATGGGCTGAAATGTGTCAGTTGTCACAGAACAGGATTTGAACTGGTTTGGGGACAGCAGTGCATTTGTGAAGGTGTTGGGTAGAGAAGTGCTCTGTTCTGCTTGGGAACGTTGTTGTGCAGGGTGAGGAGGCCCATAGGCAGGGGGAATCAGAAATTCACTTCTTCTGTTAGCCCTGGAAAGGATCATGCTGGCTGTGGGTGAGAGAAAGGTCAGGAATGAGAAAGAAGGTAGAAAGAAAGGTGCTAAACAGCTCAGAGCAAGTAAGGACAAGTAATATGGAGGTTGTTACTACCAGTTCCTAATGATCTAATAGTCATTCAGTGCTAATAGACTTAAAGTTGTGGTGTTATCAAGCACTAGTGGGCTGCTTGTCATTGCTTCAATGCACATGTCACCTCTGCTTCAGCTTCTTATCCTTCCCCACTCTCAACTGGAAAAAGCAAACCCCACCTCTGAGCAGTCAGCAAGGATGCAGTTTGGGCAACTAATGCGAGTAGGTTCTTCGACAGGTAAGTGACTGAGTGGATTTCCTTCCTGAAGGGAATAAAAAGTAGCCTGGTAGTGACAGTAAAAGAAGAAAATGCTTACCAAACTTTCATTTTCTTTACAAAGCTGCAAGGGCAGGCAGAAGAACGGACAGGGGTATTCCCAGACTAGAGCATGCCCACTCACACTGTACATCTGCTTTCTGTGCAGCAATGTTTTTCTCACCAAAGTGAGCAAAAGAGGTAAAGGTTGAGTGATATTTGCTACAGGCAGTATTACTGGGTAAGGATATCTGGACTTTGTATAAGAATTGCTTTAATCATGAGAACTGAGAGAACATTCAAAGGGATTATGGACATGCTTCTGGGATAACTTGAAGCTTCCAACCCAAAATGGCAAAGAGCTTTTGGGCCACACGGGGCTGACAATTTTGAAAATGTGTAAATCAGAAAAAAGGGTATATTTTTTACATGAGAAAGGAGAATCATTCATTGCCTAGAAAGAAATTTTAATATTAGATAATAGACCTCCTCTACATGGGGAGGATATGTATTTTGCCTTTGAGAGAATATGAAAAGAACATGGATGCCCCATCCCTGGCAGTGTTCAAGGCCAGGTTGGATGGGGCTTTGAGCAACCTGGTCTGGTGGAAGGTGTCCCTGCCCATGGCAGGCAGGCTGGACTAGATGATCTTTAAAGGTCCCTTCCAACCCAAACCATTCTGTGATTCTATAACAGAATGACTAGAAGTGGGAGCGAGACAACCAAATTAATTGCTAACACTTTTTACTGGTAAGTAAATCCAATTACTCCTTATGAACCACAGCTGAAGAGGAATTTAGAGGATGACAGCTCTAAAGAGGTTGAGGAACACAACTGAAACTCCTAATATCTGGTCCACTGACAAGACAGTATTACTTTCCCAGCTACTTTCCCTCACGTGAAAGAAGGGATTTAGTACTGCGGTAAATACCAGCTGTGCAAGGATGTGGATTTCATTGTGGAAATAGCTGAAAAAGAAATGATGGTCAGCTTTGAACGAGTCATTGCCAGATGATTCCCAGATGAGCTAAATTAATAAAATTGTAGCCTAGGCAAGTCTCAACTTGTGTATGGTTTATTTCTTCCTGCATAGTTAGACAACTGAGTATCATTGATTGAATTAAAAAAAGAGAAAGTATAATCTTTTTCACATAGTTATGTAGTTCACTGGCAAATGTGTAATAGTTGGGCTTGCAGCATTTGGAAAAAGGTGTTAATTGAAGAATTCTGAGTGACAGAAAGTGAGAACATAGGTTTTGCATGCTGTGAAACAGAAAATGAGAGCAGTGTGTAGAAAGGATAGCAATAACCTTTAAGACTTTTTTTTTTATAGTGTTACAGTATGAAGAGAAATTGCTGTGTTGCATTAAACCAGTGTGTTAAGTTAAACCAGTTGTCCGTCTGGTGAGTGCAGTATTGTTCAGCTGGAAAGGGAAAGGAAGGAATGAATTCCATATTGAATTATCTATTTTGATTTAGACAAATGACTGTGAAAGAAGGATTTTTGAGGAAAACCTTGGAGAATGTTTCTAGGTTTGGAGTTTTTTTTATCCTTAGAAGCTACCAGAAGATTTGTCGACCCTACTGAAATTGCTGTGTTAAACGTTCCCTCAAGTCTAGCAGGCAGGCTGCAGATTTTGTACACACCCCTGTAAAAAGCTTTACTCCATCACTACAAGCTGGCAAATTGCCCCATCACTACAAAACAGCACAAAAAGCTGTCTGCTATAAACCAAAATACCACTTTGTGAAGAACATGAGCCATTCATATATTCAATGTATTCAACAGTGCTATGAAGATTTTTTTTTTAAACTCATTTCAACTACCATGTTCCAGTGAGCTACATTAAGTACATTAAGCTTTGCTGTCCTGATTGTGCAGCATTAACATCCATTCCAAGTAATAGTATGGCTAGTGAATCAGCAAAGGGTTCCATAATGGCTTTTAGTAATGAGCTTATTATTTTTAGTATTTACCTTTATCTGATACAGTGTGTCCTGAATATTGGATACAGCTGACTATATTTTCTCAAATGAAGAATGAATAAAGCTGAAATCTTTAACTTGTGACTAATCCTAGGTTATCATTGCTGTGATATCTTGATGCATAATTGAATTTAAATTTGATATTATATCTGCTTCCAGTGCACTTGATTGCTTGCAGGAGAAATAGAGAGTACACTTGGCCTAAATAGCACATGCAGAGCTGTATGTAGAAGGTCTAGAATTTTAGTATTTACTGTCTGAAACCGAATGCTTTAAAGGACTTAAGTGATGAAAGACTGCTGGATCCTTAAAAGTCTGGGACCTTAAAAGTCTGGGAAAATTTTGCTGAGCCTTAGAATTAGTTCACTTTTGAAGCATTTTGCAGAACATGTAGTCCAAAAAGTGTCTTCTTGTAATGCCTGAAGGAGCTACTAATTTTTGTCACTCACATAGAAGGCAAATTGCGCTCTCTGGGACCTATGGAAAACTTAGAGTCATTTTATATGACAGGGTTAATTTATACCTATGAGCACGGCCAATGTAATTTTAGGAATGGCATCTGTGTCTGGGTATGCTTCCTTAGGAATATCCTCAGTCTCACTTGAGGTGATATTTAAGCAAAGATAAAAACAAAAATATTGTTGTTATGTGGCAACCTTGTTTTAATGAACAGTGTTGATTGTTTAGCATACAGGGAAGGTTTTCTGCAGAGCTAAGAGGACCTGTAGTGTTTTTCATAAAACAGATCATGTAAAATTTGAATATGCTCTGTTGTCTATGCTCATATGCAGATCTAATAGGCAGGAATTGGGCATTTCTTTACTCCATTCCTGATAGGGTTCTTTCCTTTCTTTTTCTTACAGCGTAACAGCTGGCAAAATATTTTTGAGACAGAGATATATAGAGCTATCCTCTTGTAGGGTATGCAGATGAAACCTAACATATGGAGGGTATTTGCACAATGTACAGTATCTGTGATGAGAAGGTAGATATTCAGTTTTTCTTGCACAATTTGAGTATTACGTATAACATGGGAAGTTGAATGAAGAATTACATCTTAATAAGCCACAGAGTTCTGCTAGGTGCTTAATTTTAGTCTCTGTATTTTGAATTTTGATATATTAGAAACAATGTTCTACTTACTACAGCAGTTCTTTCTTGAACGACCATATATCTGGTTTCTATTGATTCTTTTTTACATATCTATCTATTAAGTAAATTTTTACCTACTCTACTTATATCAGTTACATAATGCTAAATAATTTATGCACAACTTGGCTGTTGTCCTGCAATATTCTGTCTGCATGTGCATCCACAAAAACACTAGGAAACTTCAGGTGTAGTTCTGAACATAGTGTGTGTAGAATCTGGAGTTTGTTTTAAAAACCTGAAATGTCATACCTTTAGGCAATCACCATGTAGTTTGTATTTAGCAAAACCAAAATGGAGGACAGTCTTTGCACACACAAAAAACCCCATGCATAGGGCTGAATGTTTCTTGTTTGAAACTATAGATAACTCTTTTTCTTTTTAAAGTTTGTAGTAAAATTAAAGCTGTAATAAATAATACAACTTTGTGGAATGTAGTAATTACATTATGCTGTATTTCTTTTCTGTGAAAAATATGTGCACAAAATTAATGCATCTCATTAAAGTGGAATGTTGGTGCCATTTGAGTTAATACGAACTAGAAGATGACTCTCTGAGAGCAGAATAACTTACTAAAGTATGTGTGTGTGTGTGTGTGTGTGTTTGTGTATTAAACTAGCTATACTCATCATGTGGTTGGCAGTGGAATCAAAGCTCAGTCTGCAAATCCAGAAGTAAAAGTGAAGGGAGCAGATCCTGTAATAAGTCAAATTATTGACAAGCTGAAACATGTTATTCAGGTAAGCTGCTTTTACCTATAGATACAGTGTAGTACTAAAGACTAGTAGTGAAAGTATTAATTTACTGTACATTAAAGGTTAGTTGTTAATTCAGGTTACTGCTCAGTGCACGTCAAGAGCAAAACACTGCTTGCTCTCTGTCTCACTTCAATTATTAAAAATGATTTAGTTAAAAGGTTTGCATATGGTAGGTAAGTGTCGGAGGTCTGACTCTGGCAGCTAGGCCATCTGTACCTGCGAGTACCACAACTCGGCATTGCAGTAAACGTACAGAAACACAAACAGTATAATTTAGGGATATAAACTGGGTGCATATGTTTAAAACACAATAAAACATAATTTCCCTCTTCCCTCTACTAAATCTACGTTCTTTCTTAACTAGTCTTGCTGCAGGGTTTTTTGTTTAGATGCCAGATAGAAAAACTAGAAAGTTTGAACAAGAATAGCATGCTTGCTAAAGGAGTTGGTGTTCATTACCTGATGTACATATCTGTCAGTCACTAAATTTAAGGCTGTGCACAGAAAGCCAGAACTACAGGACAAAAACCTGATTCTATTGAAACAAACCGTTATTTTGCTGACAACTCTCTATTTCAGTTTAAACATATACGTTTCCACTGATCTGAAGACTCAGTGGTAAGAAATGTTCTATTGGCATTTCTTGTCAGTGACCCATCTAACCCAGTATCCTGTCATCTGTAAAAGTAGAGGCTACTTAGGGAGGGCATGCAAACTTGGCACCTTTATGATCTCCACTCCACTTCTCTACCTCGTTCCCCAGACATGAGAATTAGAGATATTAGACAGCTCTTCCTTGTCTAGTACATTTAGTTCCATCTAAGGACTTGCTTTAATTTTGTTTCTCCATCTTCTTGGCAGCTTTTAAATACAGTTTACCAAATGGTTTCTGGAGTTGAAATATTACTGATAGCTTAATGATAAACTCTCTTGGTTCTTATTTCTCTATTTGTGAAAAATAACTTTTCTCTGACAACAAAGGAGAGTGGTGAAATAGAAAAAAAAAAACCAACTCAAAACTTCTTTTCTGTAAGTAGGGTTATTTTCTGGGAGAAGTGGCATCCAGATATAAACTCAAAGGCAATCATTATTCCTTTCTCCTTAAAAGAAGTATCTTTCATAGCCTTCCAGTTTCAGCATGCTTTTGTGTCTCTTTATTAAAATGGTGGTTACAATGGTGAGAAAATGAATACAATTTTCCCTCCAAAGAGATGCTATGACTTAATTAAGAACTACAAATTAATGTGCAAAGAAAAACATTGCAAATTTTACTGGGTTAGTCTCAAGGTCTTTCATCTATCAGGAATGCCCTCCTTTGATATTAAATCTGCACTGTATAGTTTATTGTGTTGTTTTCCTCTAGAGACTAGGAGTTGTGTCGTTTCCTCCTCAAGTGAGGATCTAAAAGAGTGGAATAGAACAATTCCATTATAAGGTATTTCATTTTGAGAGCTTATTCGCCCTTGTCCCAAAAGACTAGAGTGGGTCTTGGGGAGAAGGACATATAATTTACATACTGCAAGTCTTACTAGCCTCCAAATATGTTATCTTTCTATGGGATAGTTTCCTTTCTTGAAGCTCTGAGTATGGAAATAGGGTCAGGGGATAAAGAGAGCATCAAATTCCTTAGAGACCCGACATATAACTGCTTTTCCTCAGATAAAAGAGCTGAAGAAACTGCAGAAGAAGCTTTTTTCTCTACCATTTACTGCTTGGGAAAGGAGGATGGGGAGCGTAAATTAGAGATACACATACAAAAGATCACCTTTTCATCCTTTGTGATATCAAAAGGATGAATCACGTATTACGCTTATGACAGACAGATTAAATAAGGGGAGCTTAATGGATTGTGGTGTTGCCTCAGAGATAGATGGAGTCATACTGAAGTCTAGCACTCTATTCAAGCATTATTACTGCACTGCAAAAGTTTAAATAGCCAATTTAGTAGAAAAGAAATTGTATTTGTCCTGTTTTACAGATTTCAGGAATGATTAGTTCTGAAAAAGTCTATATACTTTAATGTAGCTTTAAGGTGACACAGATTGGCAGGGTGATATATAACTTGCTATTTATCGAGGCAACTATATATATTTTTATATAAATTCCATGTTGCTGTAACCTTGCTTGCTAAACAAGTACATTTTTGTTATTTGTGTTTTGTATGTAGCTATTAGGAGAAAGGAAATGAGTGGTAATTCCGGTTTATATGATTTTTCACATCAGCTTTTAAACATTTCAAGATGCAGGATATCAAAGTAACATTTCTCTCTGTCTCCTGATGTCATGATATGATATGGTCCTTCCTTCTCAACACACAGAGCTCTGACTGTGATCAGCGGTAAGTATAGCCTGATTTTCTTTTGCTTGTACAGCCTGTCATGGTTCCACAGCCTTCAGGTCTGAACAGTTTGTAAATTACCACTTTGTAAATATCAGTATGTGGCAAAGAATCAGAAGCTTTGTTTCTGGTACTTTTCACAGTAAAAATGGTGACATGCACTGACATGTAATTTAATCACTGATAACCTGTGGCATTTATTTGCAGCAGGGGTGGAATTCAGTTCTTTAATCGGACACCTGCATTTAGATGTTTAAGCTTCCCTTATATGTAGATCTAGTCCATGGACCTTAGAGAGCTGTTCATGTGGCCATACGTAAATGTGTGCTTCAGGATAAGAACAGCAGTTCTTTAGTCTTGCACAATATAAATGAGTTTGGATACATTGCCCACATGTTGGCATCTACACTGTAGACACCTGCAGTTAGGTGTCTGGTCTGAAGGATTTAATCCTTGTGTCATGTTTCTGAGCCCTTTTCGAGAGGTTGTCAGTTTGAACAGACGAACTAGAAATGTATCATTTTCTAAAAAGAAATATTTAGCATATACAAATATTTTTATATACGTATACATACATTTGGGGAGCTCTTCATAAAAATCTCATTTTATGATTATATATTATTTTCTAGTAGTTAAAAAAAAAGATGATTAAACTACAGAAGGACTAATTTGAAGAGGATAACCAGTTTTGCATTTAGAATACATCACTTAAATCAGATTGAAAAATATACCCTGATTGCATTTTGTCCTTCCAGACCAGCAAAAGTAATTCTCTCTAGTAAATCCAGGGTAGAAAAACTGTGTTAGAAAGCTTCAGTGTTTTCTGAAACCTTCTTTCCTCTTTGTCATCAAAGTAGATGACCCCTTTTCTCATCGATTACACTAACTTTCCCTTCTTACTTTGAAGAATCCCAGCACGAGGGCAAGAAGGAAGTGAATATTCCAAGATGTGAAGGGAGAGCCCATTTAAGGGAGGGTCCGTGAGCTCTCAGAAAATCAGGCTGTACATATTGTACAAATGACAAATACTATCAAATAGCAAAAGGAGAACAGATATCTTAAAGATCCCTTCCTGCTCATCTTTAACGTGTACGTAAGAAAAGGGATCAAAGACCATTCTGCCCTGCATGCAGAAAAGAACAGATGTCTCCTAGTATCTCCTCTTTTCTTGCAAGGTAGATATACAAGTGCATAAAAATCCCAAGGAAAGAATCAGCTGTAAAATATGTAAGCATACAGTGTTTAAACATACTTTGTTTTCTAGGTTCTATTCTATTCAAAACTTTAAACCACTGACATCAAACTTGTTGCAAAAGTGACCGTATCTCTTCCTGGCAGGCTGTGGTTTCTGGACACTTCTCCTTTGTGAGCGGCTCATAGTAATCCTCCTTCTCTTTCTGTAAATAGTGGATTTAACAAAAATCAATAGAACTTTTTGATTCCATTGGACCCTGACTGCTATAATCTGTGCTCTGGACTCCACAGGTTTGTATTCACAGCAACAAAGTGCAATTAGAGGAACTAACATGAACTCTGCTGAACGAGTCAGTGCTAAAAACAGCTTGACAAAGTCACCTTCTTTTATAAAATCCTTACTGGTACAGACTGGTGTTTTGGAGAGCTTTAAATGATGGGCTCTTCTTCATTCATTTATCTTCACAGTAGGCAAATAATGGGTTCAGTGCATAGTCTCTTATGTACTGCAGTCTGCAACTATCACTCTAATAGACAATCATGATAAGCAAAGTCAGTTGCATATGGCAGCAATAATAATTGTAATTATTTTTCTTTCTTCCCCTATAATTTAAAAACATGATTAATTTATCTTTCCTGCAAGTGCAAATACTGAGATTATGAAGTAAGTGTGATAGTTTGGTGCTGTGATTACAGGCAATTGGAGCTTGGTCATTTCAATGTATTTCTTCTTTCAGAAGACAATCTCAAAAAGACACTGCTTTTGAAAATAATAGACATTACTTGGAGCTCATATTTACAGGTGAAATAAAGACTTCCTAATTTTAGGAAATCCTGCCACAGTAGAAAATACCCCATGTCTGTCTGTCTGAGTTAGGCAGACCAAATCTCCCTCTGGAGATCTCCAGAGGCACCTGCCACTCTATTGACTATACTGGAAATCTAAATGCTTCTATTAGGGTAAAAGATTTCCTATTTCGAGGTGCAGCAAAAGATGTGCCTCAGCTTATTTGGAAGGGTTCCCATCTTATACTGCTATACCACTGGACTGCTAGCTGATATACATGGAACGATATTTACTTTCTCTGCAAAGGGCTGATAACTGTCACTAATGGAAGTGAGGTCTACATCCTTTAAGTGAACAGAGGCTGCTACTACTTCATAAGACATTAAATGTAGGTGACAATCTAATTTTTCCTTTACTACTGGTCATTATTATGGTGTGGTAAGCACTGTGTTTCACTGTGCCTTCATTTACCCATTTACCTAGCTCAAAAAGGTTACAAAAATAGTGACGTGAGATTTTGTTTTGACACTTGATTTGTCATACTAACAACTCAACTTTACAGCTGTGTTTTTTAAAGCTTTTATCAATGTACCACAACACAGGCAAAGTAATAAATGTTTTTATAAGAGCTCTTCAAGTACATACTGGGAATGGTGATGGAATACATTACCTAAGTCCTCATCTGCACATACAAAGAACCATGTTTTTAAATTATTCATATGCAAGATGTGGCACTTGCAGTTGTGTTTCCCTTTGATCACTCATATCAAGTTTGTGCCCTTTTTAGTGTTATGGTAATCTAATAGGTAAAATCCCTCTGCCTCTTAAGAGTAGTTCAGACTGCTGTATAAATTTAACAAATTATACATTCTGATGACTCTGTTGATGACTGAAATGGAGTTGTTTTTCATAGAATGAGTGAATTCGCAAGAGTACAGCATTTAATAGTCTTATATATGTTGGGCCTTACTTTGATACACTCTTCAGTAACACACTGGTGGAGACTCACTTTCAAAAGGTTTTTCTTTCCTTTCTCGCCTTAAATGGTTTTTTTGTTGTTGATATATTGTATCCTGCACTTTGCACCGTTCAGTAACAGGTCTCCCATAGAGGTAATTGGGAAGTAAAATTTCAGTGCACTTTGTGCAACAGCCATTCAGCATTCACTGGTGTTAGAATTGGTTTCAGCTGTGTTTGGTCCTAAACTGCCTGTTTATTATTTTTGTTGCAATAGGAAAGACTGCCTCACAATTTTTGTTTTGTTTTTCATATTACAAATGCATATCTAAATGTTAATTTGGCTTTAGATTTCATTTTTACTGCCTTTTTCAC
This sequence comes from Haliaeetus leucocephalus, assembly GCF_000737465.1. Classification (NCBI taxonomy): domain Eukaryota; kingdom Metazoa; phylum Chordata; class Aves; order Accipitriformes; family Accipitridae; genus Haliaeetus; species Haliaeetus leucocephalus. The sequence continues at coordinate 4,343,441 of NW_010973220.1, forward strand.
TTTTTAGTTTCTTCCCAAGTTAGAACAATCCTGCAGGTACAGAATAGCTCAGTATCTTGATTATGTTAATTTTTTCCCCAGTGATTTGTTGGCTGTCCCTTTCATATTTGATGTGTTGGCTCCTTCTTTTGTTTTATTTCTGGAATCAATACAATGTTCCTGTCTTTTTGAAATCAATCTCTGGGACAAATTCCATCTTTGGCAAGGCATGATAGCAGAGTATTAGAGTGACGTGTCATATTAGGATATTCCTACTTGACAGAGAAGCCTATTTCATATTTGTTGTGAGAGCTGTTCCTGTCTTTTGGCACATCTACAGAGAGCTGGCTTACACACTGTATTGTCTTCAGCTCCCTCTGACTGCTAGCTGGTGCCGAAGATGTTAAATACTTGAGTATTACCATTGCATGTAAGATATCAGCATAATTTCTGTAAATATATTAAACAGCTAGAAATCAGATGGGAAATTATTTTCTGAGTTTCACACTCCTCCTTTTAAAATGCACTTCAACTTCTAACCTCAAAAATACACATTAGAGTGCAGGATTGCTGATGCTTTTGTATCTCGTGAGAGTGAAAAGGCTTTCTTCGCAGGTCTGTGATGATAGTGAAGGTATACACCCTTTTCGTTGCTCACAAAGGTGGTCTTTCTGTATTTATAAGTCAAACCACTAAAAGTTATATGAACATTCTGAGATGATCATATGTCCTGGAAAATTATGTGTAAACTCAAACCTACATATGGTTTACAGGTGGAAGGCAGAGAAGGAAAAAGTGATAAGGAGAGCATGAAGTTGAGCCCATGCGTCTCCAAGTGTTGTGATGCTGAGGGTGTAAATTTAGAACAGGTCACCAGCCACATAGTCCTTTTTGTCAGTAATTTAAATGAAAACTCAGTAATCTTTTTCCTGGTTTGTTTTGTTTTTTTCACTAACTAGCTTACCAAAGTTACTAAAAGCTAATCAGAGTCCCATTCATTTAGCTCAAATGATCCTCATTTTTGTGTAGTATCTTTTTAGATAGGATTTGTGCTTAAATTAAAAGATTTTGATTTTTCTTAATGTGAATAACAAAAGGAAAAGAGTGTACATTGTACGGAGCTTTCTGGAACTAAGTTTAAGGTTCAAATTTGTGTAAAATACCAAATGATGAGCTAATTAAAAAAAAATTAAAATCCCTAACATTTGTATTTTTGCAATTTTTTTTTATTCCATTGCTTATAAAGCACTGCACAGTACACAGTGAGAAAACATACTCATTGATGCAAAAGAGAGATGCTATCAATTCTTACCCATTTAGTGCAGACAACAGTGGCACAGAAAACAAGACAGCCTTTTCTAGCTACTTAGGTGGATAGTGACACTAACCGAAGTATTCATTATGGTGCAGATGCTCTCTACAAAAGCCTATTTTGCACCTAAATTGCTTGCTGCTATACCTGGTAAAAACTGCTTGTGTTAGGGTTTCTTAGCAAAACAGGAACATTGTTCTATCTTCTCATTTTTAAGTACAATATTAAGTGAAGGAGAGGTTTGAGATTTTGCAAGAGTTATAGTTATGACAAACAATATGATCTGAGGCACAGATTTTGTGATGCTTACTTTAGAAAATCTACTATTTGCAAAACTGTGGAAAGGAAATTATTTTTTCCTATTTATAATTTATGCTCCTTGACTCTCTTAAAAATGGATTTTTATTTTATTTTTTAATACTTTCTTTTAAACTTCCCACAACTTTGGCTTTAGATCTCAAAGAAAACAAGTGGTTTTGTCCCCCAACCCCATGGATGTAGTAGCAATTCTGAAAGTGAAAAGGAGCTTCTGATGCCCTTAATTCCCAATCCCAACTTAAAAAAGAAAGGAAATACATATATTGATATATAATAGGACAAGCTAGAGAGTTCAAGAGGGCTTCAGGGCCCTGATGCAGTAGTCACAATGGTGTTTACTCAACCTCTCATTAACTTTGGTGGGCTCCGCAGAAGCATAGGGTCAGTCTGTGAAGGCTGGACATTTTTGCTTTCTTCTATAATTTCATCAGAGAATAGAAAACCCCTTCTTTTTGTAGTGAGGTAGTACCCCATTAGTTGCATAGATGGATGCAACTTATTGCATAATGTGTGACAGTGGATACGTTGCCAGATTTTTAATTAGTTTGGAAGGATCTCTCATCTGAAATGGCTTTGGGTTTTGGGGG
>NW_010973220.1:4345646-4438201 GCF_000737465.1 Haliaeetus leucocephalus
GGTGGGCATATGTGCTTTTTCAGTTTTACAAAAAATTTTAGGCAAAAACCTCCTTAAATTTATTGTCTATTTCAGTTATATTAAAGGGAGAGGAAGCTGTCAATGCCTAATTTCATCCTTTAATTGGATAACTTATTTAACCTCTGTGTTGTCTTGTGAGGAGGGAGAAGAAAACTGGTATAGGAAATGCACTTAATTTTGAGTGAATGCCAGTTTAACAACTGGCTTGTCTCTGAAATACTTTCAGTAGAGATTGTTTTAGGGAGCGGTATTGCGGATTACTTTTGCTGTTGGCCTTCCCATTTAGAGAATTAATTGTTGTGCAATGGCAACCATGCCACTTAGCATATAATCAACTAGAAATGAGTTTAGGAATTCAGCTTGCAAGTGTCCTGCCTAATGGGATCTGGATTTGTGTAAAGTCTTTCTTCTTATGATTGAAGAACCATATACTCTTTTTATCATGTGGAACAATAATTGGACTTTGTGGAGATGCATACAAGCCTCAGCTACTTGCAGTACAAACAACATTATTCATTCTGTCTTTTATATTCACAGTTCAGGTTGACAATGAACCAAAATGCAAGTGATGTGTCTATAACAGACAATAAAACAGGAAGGACATATCCTACTAATAGATTTATTTTTTTTAATGATATTAGTATTCACTGGTATTTATCACATTAGAAATGAGAAGACTATTACTAATCTGATTAGTCTTTAATACAGTACAGTGAATCTTACTTAAACTATTAAGTTTAGGAGCTGCCTTAGCTCATTTAGCTACAATCTGCTAACTACACTGGAACACACACATGTCCAGTATTGTGAAAGGTATCTGGTTTAGTATGAGATTGTAGTCATACTGGCTTGTGCTGTTCTTGTACAGCAGTAGAACTACTATTTAGTTAGTTTCTCTACAAAACATATTTTGCAGTGGGTTGTAGTTAGCTATAAAATATTTTTATCCTAAATGTCTTCTGAAATATTAAGCTAGTTTGTTTTGCAAAAATTTTATATGCAGCTTTGAATAAGCTTGATTACTATAAAAAGGTTGGCTTAATCATATGAAGAGAGGTGTAGACTGATGAATTCTTATACATTTGATCTGTTTTTCCAGATTTCACTGTAAATTACCTTCACAGAAGTGATTGTGGAGGAAGCTGCATTAATTGAAGCTGTTATTTGCATCCAAGCAAATACCGTTTGTGGGGGGTTGACCTTGGCTGGCTGCCAGATGCCCACCAAGCTGCTCTCTCACTCCACCTCCTCAACAGGATGGGAGGAGAAGATAAGATGAAAAAGCTCATCAGCTGAGATAAAGACAGGGAGATGGCTTACCAATTACTGTCAAGGGCAAAACTTACTCAAATTGGGGAAAATTAATCTAATTTCTTGCCAATTACAAGTAGAGTAGGATGGTGAGAAACAAAGAAAAAGCTAGAAACATTTTTCCCCCCAGGTCCCCACCCCACACCCCTTCTTCCCGGGCTCAACTTCACTCCTACACTCCCAACTCTTCTACCTCCTCACCCTGAGTGGTGCAGGGGGGGTGAGGGATGGAGGTTGTGGTCAGTCCGTAATACTTCATCTCTGCCGCTCCTTCCTCCTCACACTTTTCCCTGCTCCAGCGTGGGTCTTTCCCATTGGCTGCAGTCTTCCAGAAACAGACTGCTTCTGTGTGGGCTCCTCTCCACCGGCCACGGTCCCTGCCAGGAGCTTGCCCTGGCGTGGGCTTTCCACAGGATGCGGCTTCCTTTGGGGATGTGAGAGACTGGACGGAGTTAATGCCTCAAACACTCGCCATGATGGACAGAGACCGGGGCCTGGCTTTTGTGGTTGAGGGAAGGAGTGCAACTGGCCTGCGAGGGCAACGCCACATGCGAGGGACTGAAAGAGTTAATGTCTCCAGCATTGGTGGGGGGCAAGTTCTGCATAACAACAAACCTGCATCACAATGATGAATGGCAGGTGAAGAAGCCAATCAGCAACAGGGTGTGGAGGTGCAGGAGGTTGCGCGATTCCCTGTTCTGACGCGCTGAGTGGGGCCGCTCGCCGTGTGTGGGCAAAGACCAAACAAGGGTCATGTCTGCAGGGAAGGGAAAGTTACTCCCCAAATAACCCCCAAGCCCGCCGACCCCTTTCCCGAAGGTTCTGGAAGCCCAAACCGCCCGTCACACCTCATTAGCCTAATGAGCTCGAGTGCCCGCCCGAAGGAGGGGCCGGGAGGGGATAAAAGGGCGCGAACTGAAGCCCCGCGTGCCCGTGCCCTGTGGAGCGGGACCCCTGGGCTGAGGGGAGCCGCGCTGGAGCCAGGGCCGGTGAGCGCTTTCTCTTTTCCCGTACCCCCCGCCCCTCCCCCCTTCCGACACCACCCGCCGCCCGGGTCTGGGCCTGGGAGCGGCTCCAGCCGCCGGCGGGCTCCTCTGGGAAGCGAGGGGGGCCGCTCTGCCCCTCCTGGCCCGACGGGAGGGCTCGCCTCATTCTCCGCCCTGAGCTGATCCCCGGATAAGCGAGGCCTGGAGCGTGTGTTTGTGGAGGGAGGGTGGCCGCGGGTTACACGGGCTCCTGAGGGGGGTTGGCGCCAGTTCCCGGTGTGAGAAACCCCGCCACCTGCTGTTAACGCCGCCCGCCTTCAGGCTGCCTCTGCCGTGAATAAAACCACCAACTGATCGTTTGGCGTCGCTTCACTTTAATTTGGCCCGGGGGAATTCCGAACTGACTACAACTCCCTGCTCTGTCCAGCCCGGGTTGGGACAAGGGCACACCCCCCTGCTCTGGCGTGGGGTCCTCCCTGGGCTGCAGGTGGAGATCTGCTCCCCCGTGGACCTCCCTGGGCTGCAGCGGGACAGCCTGCCTCACCATGGTCTTCCCCACGGGCTGCAGGGGAATCTCTGCTCCGGTGCCTGGAGCACCTCCTCTCCCTCCTTCTGCACTGACCTGGGGGTCTGCAGGGTTTTCTCTTACATGTTCTCACTCCTCTCTCCAGCTGCCATTTCTGGGTGCCCTGCAACTTTTTTTCCTTCTTAAATACGTTATCACAGAGGCGCTACTGCTGTCACTGATGGGCTCGGCCTTGGCTGGTGGCGGGTCCGTCTTGGAGCCGGCTGGCATTGGCTCTGTCAGACATGGGGGAAGCTTCCAGCAGCTCCTAACAGAAGACCCCCCTATAACCCCCTCCACTACCAAAACCTTGCCACACAAACCCAATACATATGGCCATGAAAACAGGCTGTCATCAACTACAAAACCAAAAGCATTAGAAAACAGGCTTTATCATCGTTGATCATAAGACCATTTCTTAGAATATGTGCAACACTCACTGTGCAAAATTATGACCTCTAAAACAAAACAGGTACCACAGTAGCACAAAACACTGCAAAAAGGAAATGCAACAGTATTTCAGTGGCATGCAGTTAACTACTAAGAGAAGAAAGTTTATGTCCAGACTTTCTGGCCTGAAAAGTGATACATCCTTTTTGAGCATGTTGAATGTTTCCTATTTGAGACAGGCTATTTCCTTTAGTCTCAGTCCTGGGAAATCCTCCGAGTCAGTGGCCTGTGGACAGCAATACAGAGCAAGTCATTTGCTGCAGGCATCATCATAATTTGTTCTCCTTGTCAGTCTGTACAATAAGCAATGCATTCTGCAGGCACAAGGAATATCAGTCTGGAAAACAATCTGTTGCTCTGAAATCTTATAAACAGGACTCCCATGTTATCTATGAGGGCTATTTGTTGCCTAAAGAACTCATCTGCCTAGTCTTTTGCTCTCTGTAAGTGTAGGAAGTTGTAGAAAACAGCAGCATAGAATGGTGCGTTAAATAGCTTCACACTCCTCTAGTGTGCATGTGAAATCTATCTGGATAACACAACCCATATTTGAAACTGTGCCATATATTTTAAGGGCACAAATTTTGCTCAGCGTAACCCTGGTGGTGTCCTGAGGGAGTCAGCCAGGAAGTGGTTGAAGAACCAAAGGGGAAGTATATCACTTGCATTATACCTCAGTGAAACTGTTCAGCACTATGGATTAAAGAGAGGTGTCAGAAGCAAGCTGTGCTATGGAATTTTGAATTTAGTTTTTGTTTCAAGAGATAATTTAAGTGAATACCAATGGGTCCTGCCAGAGTATGGTTATTTGTTAGGTTTGTGGTTAGATTTGTTAAGCTGGTTAGGTTCTCTCCAGAAAGAGAAATATTACACTGCTCTGTATTTAACAGACTGATACATTTTGAAAAAAAAACCAAAGCAACAGCCTGATAAATGTGCTGATTCTAAATTCCTTCTAAAATAAACACATAATAAAAAAAAGCATTCATAGAAGCAAACTTGTCAAGATTCATTACATATATAACAAATCATAACTTTGATAGTAATATGATTGAAAAGACATTTATATATCTCTTTACAAGGCAGGTTAGTTACTACTTCTGAAAAATCTTTTCCAAATTTTGTCTTTAAAATGTATAACCAAACCAATCTTGATACACTTTATTAAACAGATGGTACAGTCTCATTTAAATTTACTTCAATGCATTCATTTCTTTAAATGACTTTCCAAGACCTTGCATCCTAAAAGTAATATTATCTTATTTGTTGGCTTAAAACCAGCACACTTGCCAGTTCCTTAACGCTCATAAATTTTCCAGTCTTTTGCTCTTCTTAACACTTGTCTGTTTCTGATGGGCCTTATCTTTAAAAGCAGATAGATGGAAGTTTTGGGGAAGATCTAGACATTCTGCTGTCAAGGACCCACCCTAAGTTGTTTGCAAAGTTAACTATCTCCATCCCCGTAGGTCATACTTTGTAGAGAAAATGGAGAGACCTCTTTCTCCTTCCTACCCTGGAGCTGGTGATAATTGTAGGAAGTGCTGTTCTGGTAATGAAACACTGGTGAGACATCCCTGCTTCCTCTTTTTCCTGGGCTTTTTTTGTCTTGGGGACTGGTTCAGCTTGATCTGTAGACTGCATCACTGCACTAACATAAACAGCTGTAGGAGAAAAAAAACAACAAACAATTAACTGGAACTGTAAAAAGAGCCCTAAACCAATCCTGTTATCTGTAATTTCTTAAGCACAATATATAGGCCCTGAGTTTTCACATATGATAAAGTTTTGATTAGAAGCTTCTCTTCTTGTAACTTGCTTGTCACTTCAATTGAACAAAATTGTTAAAAGTAATCACCATCCTTATCTAGTGTTACTTGACATCTGATTACGGTATAAATCTACTCTTAGGTACACTGGCCCATAATTCAGGCTGTGCAAATCAGAAAAGCAATTTTGTGGGGACTAAAGGCTTTTACTGATAGAAGAGCAGTAAGTTAATTTTAGTTACAAGTCTTTATTTCCTTTCTTTTCTGCCTGTTGATGTGATGTATATTTGCAATGAAAAGAGAAGTGTCCTACCCTTCTTCCATATTCCTTAAAGTACTATTTTCCCAGGTCCAATCTCCCCTTATTAGCTTCTTGGTTTTGTTTCCTGGCCCTCCCCAGTTCCTCTTCCTGTCTTCTTAAAGAATCCCATGGTTTTCACCTCATTCCAAAAGAATATTTCACTGTCATACACAACATTTCTTTTAATGGATTTCTGCCCTTCTGTGTTTCCCATTGGTATGCAGGTCTGGGACAATGACAGCCCGGCTCAAACATGGAAATGTTGCTTCTCAGCCAGTCATGACTATAACAGAACTAGTTTTAAATATCTGAGTTAAGGTCTTACTGCTAGCTAGTAACTATTCATACAGGAAGGTAGGAGAGAAAGTGTATTATAGCCTCTGTGAAAACTTTTGCTTGGATTGTGGTGAGAGATAGGGAGGCATTTTAGAGCACAAATAATGAATGACTATGGTAAAACCACAGTGATAAGGTTGAAAGAGGTTACAAAGTTCAAATTCTGTTACCTTAAACTGTAATTTCCTTCTTAACTTAGCTGCTTTGCCCTGACTCTGCCTTGCAACAGAACTATTTACTCAGGTCTACACTAAATTTGTTCTGTTTCAGCTTTAATGTCAAAGCACACAGATCTGTGCAAACACAAAATTGCAGCACAGTATGTCAATAAATATAACATTACTTTGTAATGAGAATATGCAAACTTCTATATCAGACCTGTATTACAGTAAGGGTACTGTTCATAACACTAGCCATCATTACTTTCTTTATTTCTTCATCCCCTAATTTAACACCCTTGTAATATGCAGAGACTAACAATCTGCTTTCCAGGTAAGTCCCATACTGATTTTGAACAATTAGATATCATCATAACCCTGGACCATGACATTCAATACTGTTGTGGAAGCACTTCAGGAAGTGCTTTTCTTTATTACAATAATCTGATCAATTCCATCTGTTCTTCTCCACTTTCCATTTGACTACTGCTATCCTCTGTCTTATCCTTCATTAGACGTCCTTCTCTAAACCTCTGCACCTCTGTGCCACAGTTCAACACTTTGTATCTAGTACATACTATATCGTACCTGTCAGCTTTTCCCCATTCTTCTGTTTAAGAACTCCTTTACAGCCTTTTTGAAGCCTTGTTTGAAGTGCTAGCCATCTGGTTCCCTTACAGTTCAGCTGCAGTTAGTCCCTCCTGTAACAGCTCCCTTAATTTCTGAAGTGTCTCCTGTTCTTGATTAATCTGAATGTTTTTGACTTGCACTCTTTCTTCATTTGTAGATTAAAGCTTTGCCTCTGTAGTTCTGTTTTTGGCCCTATGTGTGATACTGAAAGTATGTCAGTAAATGCTACTGTGGAGGGGTTGGTCTTCAGTTTTCTTCCTAACAGCTTAAATGTTGTCTCCAGAGCCTTCTTTTTTTTTTTTTTTAATCTACATGTACCATTAATACTTGTTCCTCTCCAGCAATTTTTAGATATCTTATCTAGACAACTCACAGAGTTCACCACAGCCAGGTAACAGTGTGATTTCTTCTCTGGCATCACACACTGAACTATTTGCCCACCATTTCAGCCTACCTCTATTCCTTGTAGGAATCCCTTCTTCCAGGGAGAGGATGACTGCAAGAGGATGAAGAGGATCTATCATTGGGATTACTTTTCCCCTCAATAGCTTACTGTTGTTCTGGTTGATTTCTGGTGTTGCTAGCTCAGAGATGAGATTGCTATATCCAGGTGTTCGCTGTGGGCTTCCTATGAAAGCGTGCTCCTCAGCAACACTGGAGATGAATGTTCAAAGAGTACTGTTGATAAACCACCGTGTCTTCCGGAAATTCTTTAGTTCAACAACCTGGTCTCAAGAGTCAAGACTTTGTCTCTTAGGGCTATGGGCTTCTTATGCACTGCATACCCATCTGGTGCCTGCCCCAAAGCAGGTAATCACATAGATGTATGATGGATACTAAATGCAGTTCACTGGGAACTCTACTCCATCTTGCTGGGGTTCTGCCTGAGGGCATGAATGGCTTAATGTACTTCTGTGTCTGATTGATTCAATTGACTTCTCTTTATGTGACTAGCCTCTGAGTTTATAGAGAGAGAGAATGTTTTTGCTGAAATCTGTTTGCTCAGTTCCTGGGCTCTGGAAGTGCTGGAGCACTTCTTACTCAAGGAAGAAAGTAGGTTCTTTTCCTGCCTTTACATTTCTGACAGCTTATCAGAGGAGGATCAATCTGAACAGCTAGCTCTCATCTATCCTCTTTATTTAAAATGTTCTGCTTTCCTTAAAAGTCCTTTTAATCTTGTTAACTCTGTTATGGTCAAGGAGATATGAAGCCTGTAATCAGGAAGAGAGATGGCTCATACTGTGCAAGACTGGTGAGGAGCTATGCAGATATTGGAATCACCTGGGAATTTCAGGAATATTATTTTCTTGACCATTACTTTTATGAAGTGGGCCACTATGGCTAGGAGTCAAATGAGCAATTAACCTCTCCTGGAATCCTTGATATGTTTGCAGTGAAGAATATGCACTTACTGAAGCTTTTCAGAGTACTACCAGATAAGCCAGAATATGGACCACAAAATTCTTAAGATGCTTTTGGAGACAGTCCACATTTTTGTGCACACACAGAATTCCATGTATTTAGTCAAAGCGGCTAAGATCAGAGTGAACTTAGGGTGTTCAAATCTATTAAGCATCTCCTATGAGAAGTTCAGTAGCTACAGACTATAGCTGGAAAAATGCTAGGAACGTCCAGTCATGATACTCTTAATTCCAGTATCACAATGCAAAAAAAAATAGCATTGCTTATCTAGATATCACTGGAATACTGGGAAAAAAAAAAAAAAAAGATAAAACTGGCGAAAGCCTAGATTGCCAAGGAGCAGTTAGTTACTACATATAATATTAAGATTGCATTTGTTATTGCTTAGATTGCTTATACTGGCATTCTGTGCAGAATGCCACTCATGTTTGTTTGATTTTCTTTCATCCCTTTTAAGGAAGTCTTGTTTGAGGCAGTTGCTAAGATCGGAGTGTAACGTTAGAATTTAGCTGGTGAAGTGCAGACATCTCCATTTAGATAGTTTCCAGAACATACTATAATAATCAAGGAACAGACTTGCCTCCTTTGGCAGTTCTAGGGCACTGGGTTGCTCAGATTTTAAAGTGTCTGTTTGTCTTGGATGACTATAGTTAAACTGTGCAGATGCTGCAAACAGTCATTGCTATTTTTGGTGTCTAGAATTAAGTAAGGTTAAACCTAATGTAATAGTCAGTTTGATATATCTTGAGGGCATACATGTGAAGAAGTCACCCCAAAAAACTTCAGTTGTAAGAAAACTATTTTCATACACATCAGTAAAAAGATTTATATATTCCTATATAGGAGGACATCTCTTCAGTTAGAAGCATTTGGGAGACAGAAGTTTTGTCAAGAAATGATGGTGTATGAAAACCTAGCAAATAATAAAAATGACAGTTTGGGGGAATTTTGAGGAAGCTTTTATCTGGAAGTTTTAAAAAGAGAAAAAGTATTGGTTTTAAATGAGACTTCTAATCAAAAAGATTGTTTTAACTTCGTCTAAGTTAATTTTGCTGTCCTTTGTCTAAATGAGCCTGAAAATATTTTGAGAAAATGGGAGAGGCCTGTTTTAGGAGCAGAATTCATTGAAGTGTGTATATTTTGTGGATTCTGATTACAGTAGTGAAATTTAGAGGCTATGTCTTGTAATACTTTAAGGAATGTTTTAGACAATTTTTCTGATATTAAAAAAATGAGTCTGTTTGCAGGGACCAGCACCACAAATTACAGGAAATTATTTTCATTACTATATATTATTTCCAGAATTTATAACTAAAAACTCATTTGATTACTTTCAAGGCTATTGTCCATAAGACATTCAGGAATTGTAGATCAACATGGAATGTCATCTGTAGACCCTGAGATTGTTCTTTACTTCTGTACTTCTATATTGTACAGGAATGGGTGGTTCAGGTGTAAGGCTTAATTTTATAAAATTCTTTTTAATGCTGCTCAACTTCTTTCTCTTTCCCCTTCCTCTCCCTCTCCCTCTCTCTTTTGTTTGGCAATGCATTTAAAATAATAAGTTTTGAGCACCACAATAATTATTTTTGAGTCTTACCGTTATTGCTTTCTAACTTGTATGACAGTTCCATTATTCAGGGTGTGAAATATGCAAGTTCCTTCAGGATAGGAAAAGACTATATTGGTATTGTGTGTATTTCTAGAAGAAAAAAAAATTACATGAATAGCTATCATTACTTTGATATTGAAAGCAAAGTTGTAGCCTGGGCTCAAACCGTCTTAAGTAATTTAAATCGATTGCTGAGACTTTCCCTATAACAAAGGGAAAAAAGGCACCTCTAGAGGCAATTCAGACTTAACATGGTCTGAATCATACTCTAGAATGTCTTATTTTTCTATTTTGGCATCCTAGAATGATCACAGTCCAAACTGAGATATCTTTCTTGGATATATTTGGCCAAAGACACAGAATGTCATTCATTGTGGGCAATACCAAATTCTGTTTGCATCTGTTCATGTGGACCTTAGGCAGCTATCTTTCAACACCAGATTGACCACTTCTCAGCACCACAAAAATCCTGTAGGTTCTTAGAACCTATTAGCAGATCCCCAGGCATGTAAACTTCATTAAAACCTGATTTCATGGGAGTAATTTGAGTGTACTTAATTAACTCAGGGTATATTTTCATGACACAAAACTTTAGCAGAAATCCCAGTCTTAAGGATCCCATCTGCCAGATGTGTCAGTGCTCTTTTCCTCATTCTTGTTTGCAGAGTCTTTTGTATAGCTGGTTTGGGGTGATTTGGAGGGACAAATAGGCTGGAGAGGATTGCTTTTACCCAGCTCTGATCTGCTGTGCAGTATGGGACCCCAGTTATCTCAGGACTGCTGAGATAAGAAAACTTTTTTTTTTTAAACCAATAATGTTGCATATGCATCCTGTGATTGCACTGAATTAATTACAAATAAGAGGAAGACTAGGGTTGAGATCACATTAGATAACTTTTGCTAATAAATTGATCATTACAGTGCTTGCCCAGGAAATGTAAAACCTCAGTTCTTGGTGATTGTAAACCTGGGAAAGAATGAAGCCCAAAGTCATTCTGTAAAGGGCTTGGGATTCTGTAAGTCCCAAATGGAATGGATGGAAAAATTCAGTTATTAAAAAAAAAAAAAAAAAAACCAACAAAAAACCCCCAAACAACCATAATTTTTATAACAACAAAAGTTTACAATAGCAATCCAGTAATGTATTTATTTATTTATTTAGAGTAGGATGTGTCATCTGTTTTTCAAGAAAGAATACTTTAATTATGGACAAAGAATAAGCAAAGAGAAAATGTTGTGTCACTCTACTAAGGTTTTTGTACAGTCTAAACCCTATTCACCTAAAAAGATGGCACATCAATGGGCTCTTCTTTACTAGAAGGAATGTAAATGTAGTCCTGCATGCTTTGCTGGCAGTGACATCAGGTGATAATTTCCCATGTTACTGATGTGCTTTAGTCACCTTAAAAAGCTTTTTGACATTTTAAATTAACATACTGTCAAAAAAGATAGAAATAATTCCTACACAAAAGCTCTGTAGCTAATATTTTCTTTTTCAAAGGACAAACTGAAAAAATTAGGGATTTGAAAGCAACTCTGCTGAGAAGTTAATGACTTTGAGTACAAAATGTATCTGAATTGTAGAAACTGTCTCTTATTTAAATGCCAAGAAACAAGAGGAAAAAATCAAATAACAAAGTGGGTTCCAAATCCAAATTGATAAATAAAAATGCAAAAGCCTGGAAGTAAGGGACCTGATGGAAGACTTGTTGTTAGAAAGTGCAGGGATTACATGGAATTGCCAGAAGTCAAGCTGACTTAAACTTGCGGAGAATAGTAAAACAAATAGTAACAAAAATCTTCAGCAAGATTAGTAAAAAGCCACTTTGAGAGAACTGAGGTTCAGTACATCCATTTCCACTAACAAAGGTCATGTTGAATAAGGAACCTGAAGAGGAATGAAGTATGGGAATGAGGTCATGGGAATAAAATGTAGATGAACAAGATCAAATAAAAAATGTTAAGCCTCAGTTCAGGCTTCTGTATACCTAAAAGATGGACTGCAACACCATGAATCAATTTAGGGAAAAATGGGGATGAAAGGAGAAAACAGAAAACATGGTAAGAGACAACATGAGTTTACAGAGGGCCTATCATGACAGAGCAATATCATATCTTGTCAATATTCCACGCAAACAATATGTAGAATCTTTGCCTGAAGGAGTGTCGTAGAATAATTTCTGGGTGTCAGCAAGGTGGTCACTAAAATGTTATATGAATTAAGTTTGGCCTAGTTGGAAAGATAGGGATTATAGAGTTTGTAGTTAAGAAATTATCTTAAAAAGGAAAAAAAAAGCCTGCTATCTGTGTTTAAAGAGGAGTTATTAGGCTGGAGGAGGATTAATCGGAGAGTTTCCTAGAGGTTGGCACTGCAGCCAATATTAAATGATCTTGGCTTAAAAAGGTCGTGTTTTACAAATTTGGAAATGACATGATCTGGCAATCAGAAAAAAGTCAGATCATGTAGAAACAAGTAAGGGCTGCAATAATAAAAATAGGATGAAATATAAAAATGTGAAATGAGAGCTTGTGCATAAGGGACAGCCTTCCAGTTAGAATTAAGAAATTCTATGAGGTTGAAGCACATCAGCTGGAGGCAACTGAGGAAGATAAGACCTGGGTCTGGTAACTGATCAAAAGATGAATTTGAGCCACCTACATTCCCCAGTAATTTGGATTTGTAGAAGGCTTATTATTTTTGGCACAGCTGTAGATACAGGGACAGATTCTTATCACACATTCATCTTCTTCGCAGTTATTTTCTATATAATATTTAAATATGATGACAAACGCATTCAGGAAAGGATGGAACTTCATTGTTTTTTTTAAAGCTACTTGAAATTTAAATATTCTTTTAGAATTACAAACCATATAAAAATAAAATTTACTAAATTTTCTCTGCACATTCCATGTGCTATTCATTATAGCTTTTTATTTCTATATCTTATTTTATAAAAGCTTGAATAGTATTACTATTAATATAGTAGTATATTTCAGTGTGACTGGTGAACATTTGGGTAAACATATTAACATTATTTCATGAACCCAGCTGCACTACAGAATTGCTTTCAACATTTCCTAATTGTTTTTCAGATTCTGTGTTTAATTTTAGCATTTCATATTATTACAATGAAGAGGTGGTAGTGTAAATTTATATTTTCAGTTATTTCTGCTTCACTTAAATATTTAAATATTTCCAATCCATATATAAATATTAAACCATTTTGTTCTATTCTAAAGTTGGTTATGATAGCCTGCTTCCTGAGAATAAGGGATTGCAAAGCTTTTATCTGCTTTTCCAGTATTAACAATGAAAAAAATGTTCATGTTCATTTTATTTTTTTTGAAACTCAGGAAATGATGATTGTGTTATTTTCAGGAGCTTTTCATGAAACCGAGAAGATAATAATGGCTGGGACTTAGAGAAAAATCAATACTACTTTAAAAATGGCTGTAATAGTATCTTCCACATTCTATTGAATGCTTTTGAGATGCTGTTGATGAACTGATTTTATTTCAGAGTTTATTGCCTTGACAGAAGCAATAATCCTACTATTAGTAAATTCAGTAAAACTAAAAGGCTCAAATTATTCCCCAAACTCCACACACACCTCTAAAATATATAAAAAGTTTTTATTAAAATTGAGTATCTGCTGACTCTTGAATAGGTGTGTAGATTTATTTTAACCATTTTCTGCTCTATTGATATTTTCACATGTACTTTCACAATTACATAGGTAAGAAAAGGTAGAATTGAACCATAAGGAACTTCTTCTCCCTCCATTGAACTTTTCATGGGAAAGAATTGCAATCAGAAATATCTCATGAAAGCTTTTTGTGAACATTTAATTTCTTTCGCTATCCTGATGGCCATGAATATTTTAAACTGTAGGAGTGGTGAAATTTGAGCCATGTTTCTTGTAAAAGTCTTGTATGTGATGTGAGACTTCGCAAAATGAAAAAGAAAAAAATTCATCTTGCTTTTGTGCCGTGTCTTGGTAAGACAGTATATAATTTTCCCTAGCTGAATACTGTCTAAAGCCTTCAAAATAAAAATCCTCTTTTTTCCTTGTAGAAATAAAATGATCATCCAAGGGGAAAAAAAAGAAAAATCTGTTAAACTCCCAAGGTACCTTCCAACACTTAATCGTTTGGTTAAGCAGTTTTGAGATACAAAAAAAGTGCAAACAGACTTTGAGTAAGATGTTTAAGTATTTATCTCTTCTGTCTTTTTCATTCACATCAGACTCAATCAAAGGTTTGTCTTTCCCCTTATTAAGTATAAAGCTGAATAACAATAGAAAGGATTAATTACAGTATCTACTTCATTTGCTATGACATTCAATGATTGTTATATTTTTCAACGGATTATGCTTAATGTAAATCTGGATTTTTTTTTTTTCAAGAGCTTGTATAACTGCTAATTATGAATTTACTTATACAGAAAAAACATTGAAACTGCAATTCTGAAATAATTGTTTTGAATGATGAACTTCTCAACTGTTGGAAGTTATTTCAAATATTATTGTGAACACTACAATGAAAAATAATTAGTAGTAAGCTTTGTTTTTATTTAGTAGAAATTATTCCTTAGGCATAGGTTTATACAACATCAAGTATCAGCATTTATGAGTGTTAACTATTCTTACCAAAATTATTTTCTCTTTTTACGTTTTTTCAAACTTATGGTAAATTTTTTTGTTGATAAAAAATGCACGAACTTCATTCAGAAATCCCTTTGCCACTGAGGGTTTCCAAACTACTGGTTTGTAAAATCAGCATAGCTTAAAATGACTGGGTTTGCAGGCTATTCTCAAGAAGACTCCTAAATCTGAAATAAGACAAATGAAAAATGTTTTCTTCTGTACTATATATATATTTTTAATAAGTGCTGACTATCTTGCACATATTGTCACCTGTGTTGGAATAAAAATTACCCAGGTGGAGTAATCCATCACACTCCCTTTATCATATTTTTTTCTTGAGTAATAATAGTTGATTTGATATTTAACACAAGTCAGTTATTATTAGAAAATTCAGTATAGTTATTGTTTTTTATTTTAAAAATGCAAATATGAACCCATTATTTATGAAAAGGCATGCAGTTTCTTGCTTCTTTATCACGATTAGTTGTCTACTGTCAAGAACAAATTCAGTGTTTGTCTTTAATTTCTGATTTTAATGGAAGTTTGAATTAAAGTCTATTCAGTAAGACAACATAATGTGTGTGTGATAAAAAGAGGCAATAAAGGACAGTGTTCTTAACACGATCTGGAAGATGGGAAATTAAGGGTTCCTAATTGTTTGTAGAATTTGGTTTATTGTCTGTCTGCAAAGTTTTGATCTCTTTTGCCATATATTTTCATTTAAGCTTAGTTCTGTAAGTACCATCATTTAGCTTAAATGTATATGGTGTTTACTCTGTAATGATTTATATTAACACTTCTTTCTCCTTTGTTTTGTTTGTTGTTCTGAGATACTGTTTTTCATATTCAGTCTCTTTGGATTGTGAATTATTTCTTTCTGCAGTTTGAATTTCTGTTGGGGCTTTTGGTGTGGATGGTATTATAATTTGGAAAGCAGTTACTCCATTAACATAAAAGTAAAGGAAGGGATGACAATGTTGACTAGAAAATAGATAAACCTTGATTTTCCTCCCCTACTATATATTTAAGGTAAGCATGTACACACTGATGAGATAGATAACTCGGAAAAGTTATGAGAAAGGAAAACTACCAGTCAATAGCTAAAAACGTACTCTTACATACATATCACAGCCATCCCTCAAATGGAATTTCAACAGCACAGCAATATGCACAATCCTAGTGGAACTCAGACTAAAAACACTGGAGCCTGAAGACAAGTTGTCCCAGAATCACAGAGTGGCTGAGGTTGGAAGGGACCTCTGGAGATCATATGGCCCAACGCCCCTGCTCAAGCAGGGCCACCCAGAGCCAGTTGCCCAGGACTATGTCCAGACAGCTTTGGAATACCTCCAAGATGAAGACTCCACAACCTCCCTGGGCAACCTGTGCCAGGTGCTGAATCACCCTCACAGTCAAAAAGTGTTTCCTGATGTTCAGAGGGAACCTCCTGTGTTTCAGTTTGTGCCCATCGCCTCTTGACCTGTCACTGGGCACCACTGACAAGAGCCTGGCTCCCTCCTCTTTGCACCCTCCCTTCAGGTGTTTGTACACATTTATGAGATTCCCCTGAGCTTTCTCTAGGCTAAACAGTCTCTCGGTCTCTCTCCTTGTACGAAAGATGTCCAGTCAATTACCTTAGTGGCCCTTTGGTGGATTCTCTAATAGCTCCCTCTGTCTTTTGTACTGTAGTGCCCAGAACTGGACCCAGTACTGTGGGTGTCACCTCACCAGTGTTGAATAGAGGGGAAGGATCACCTCTCTTGACCTGCTGGCAACACTTCTCCTAAAGCAGCCCAGGACACTGTTGGTGTCTTTGCCATATGGGCATATCACTGGCTCGTGTTCCACTTGGTGTCCAGCAGGACCCCCAGGTCCTTTTCCACCAAGCTGCCTTCCAGCTGGGTGGCCCCCAGCCTGTACTGGTGCCTGGGGTTGCTTCTCCCCAGGTGCTGGACTTTGCATTTCCCTTTGCTGAACTTCATGAGGTTCCTCTCAGCCCATTTCTCCAGCCTATTGAGGTCCCTCTGGATGGCGGCAAAACCCTCCAGCGTATCACCCATGCTTCCCAGTTTTGTGTCATCAGCAAACTTGCTGAGAGTACACGCTACCCCATCATCCAAATTGTTAATGAAGGAGTTAAGCAGGATTGGATCCACTATTGATCCCTGAGATACACCACTAGTTATTGGCCTCCAACTAGACTTTGTGCCACTGATCCTTACCCTTTGTGCCTGGCTGTTCAGCCAGTTTTCAGTCCTCTTCAATTGTCATTGATTATACAGTCCTCTGACAGTGTGGTTCTCCTGCTATTATAATGAAGTCCTTCTGTTTCAGTGTGTAAAATGTTCTCACCAAAAATCATTGCATTTTTTATTTTCTGTTGCTTTCCTTAGTTTTTTTTTTGGGTTTTTTTTTTTTTGACTGTAGCTGTCACACATGTTTTGGAGCAGGGTTTTGCTGTGAGTTCATAGGTTCATACACTCATGTCTTGGCAGCATGTTTAATTGCACTGTACTATTAGAAATGCATCTACGTATTTAGACAATAAACAACATGTACTTGAACACTAAATGTAACTCATTTAAAATGTATATAAAAATATTTTGGAAATGGTGAATATAGATATTGACCAGAGAGGTCAATCTTTAAACTCTAAAATGAATAACTGTTCATAATAATTGCAGCTCCACTTCTCCAGTCCATTGCACTCCTGTCTCTCCAAGAAGAAAAAAAAACAAACGAAAAAAAAAGTATCCTATTTCCAGTAAATTAGTAATAGAAAATACTGAGAAGTGTCCTCAAGAAGTGTTCAGTAAAACAGTTGTCTCTGCAATACGCTATCAAACATGAAGTGGGGAAACAAAATGCAAGTGCAAGTGTTCATAGCACAGTTCTTTCCTAGAAGTATCCAGATAAAATCAAATTGTTATCTTAAAAAGACCTTTATTACAGTGGTCACAGAGAACAGTCTGTTGCTGTATTGTTAGCAAGAAAAAAATTAAAATAAACTGAACAGTAGAAAATAAACAAGATAGTGAAGCTACTGTTAAAAGATCTTTGAAAGTATCCAATCTGAAAAATCATAAATTCAATACTTCACGCTCCCAAATTTTCATAAATTGTACATCTGCTTCAGCAAAAGAAGGGAATTTGATTCTTGTCATGCCATTTTTCTATTATTTTTAGCACTTTTTTTAATGCTTTTTTGATAATACATCTGAAAGCACCCAAAATGTAGGTTTCATTTTGCACATGTTGTTAATGGGAAACCAAGCTATAGTGAATACCGAGGTGGTATCCAAGTTAACCAAGATATCGTCATCAGTGGCAGCTTCCAGAGTAGTCTGCAAGGATAAGGCCATGACATTCCCAACAAGTACAGCCTGCCTTCTCTGGAGTGCTGCACAGCATAAAGTCATGGGGAACACAGGTGACAGAATATTGAGAGGTGGAAAAAGGATGCCTGTCCAAACAGCGTGCTTGACAGTTTACCAGCAATACTCTTTGATCTAGAGTTTGGAAGATCCCCTAGATTTTGGTTTCTCAGCTGTCCTAATGACAGTTTAACAGAATAGCAGAGCTCTGCAGGTACTTGGCAAGAAACCTGTTGGACCTGTAACCGACTCCTCTGCCTCACCCACCAGCTCTCTGTAACTTTTGTATTGCCATTCGTAATGCAGTCTATACGTAATTTTTTCCAGCTAGCTTAGATGACTGAAACAAGAGTAGAATAAAGCACACCATGATCTTCATATTGTTCTTGTCTTTTGGGGGAAAGCAGTTACAATAATTTTATTGTTAGGTATACGTCTCTTCCAGTGCATTTGGAAACAATGTTCTACCATTTATCTTAGTGTTTTGTAATAATTAATACTGTCTTTAATGCTACCCTGTAAAAATGCAAATGTATTCAAGCTTTTTTAAGACAACTCTCTGAAGATCTCTTCCTGTTTTTTTATAAGCATCTGCAAATGAGTCTCTTGTTTTAACCCAGAACCTCTTCTAAATAGTCCAGCTGTGGTGCCAAATATGAGTGATGATAAATTTGGCAATTATCTGACATGTTCAAGGGAAAAAGGAACCATTTTCATTTTTGCATGTGTGATTGCCTACAGGAGTATGTTCTTTTGGGTGCAAAGAACTACACAGTGTTCTTTCTGTCTCTTCCTTACAATTTTCTCATGGTACTTTGGTGAGAGTGCCGTTGATGACTTTCCGCTCTTTGGAACACAGGAAACAGCGATCACGTCATCCAGAAGAGTCTCATGCCAGTGTTTCTTTGTGCTTGTTTATGAATCTGACTGTATATCTATCTAGTTTCATTAGATTGTTCTATTACATATCCAGTTGACCTGGAAGGCAGCAGCCAACATAAACAAGTTGACTTCCTCCCAGCTGCCTAACCATGACCTTTTTAATAGAATGTAGTAAACAAAACTTGTAGTAACTATAGAGCAATCTGGAAAAGCAAAACAAAACACACACCCCCCCCCCCCCCCACAAGGACATACTTGCTGCATTCATCACAACAACTGAATAACTATTTTCATCCAACTTTCTTATTTTACTCTTGTGTCTGATCTCCATTACAATATAGACATATTTGTTGTTTTCTGTGTGTAATGTAGGCTGTTTGCCAGGATCAGGTTTTATGTTCAGATGCTCTGATGTCACAGTATCACAGCGCAAGATCATGAACATATACTTTACTGTTCTTCTTAAACTATGTTGTCTTAAAGAAGACTAATTTCTAAAAGGGACTAGCTGTTCATCACCAGTTAAGTCAATTCCAGGAAACAGATGGAATATCAATTTGAAAGCCATGAGTTTATGAATTATTACAATATGTGCTATTATTAACAAAGTCTTACGATGCAAAACTATTCCATGATTGTTATATTCTCTTTCATTTAAACTAGTTGTCTCACAGATACTTATGGGAAAAAATATATGGTAGTATATACAAGCATAAAAAAATTCTAGTTAATGTTTGTTTCTGTAAAGGTTATCTTCTTATCAAGTTATTTCTTTTTACCAAGTTATGTATATATGTACACTTAAATGCATACATGCATACATAAAAATATTTATCTGTAGATATGTACTCATATATACATACTATACAATCTGTCTGCTTCTGTGGCTAGAGATCTATAGCTATGGCTGAATTGTCCTCTGCTTGAACGTAGCAGATAACAGGGGCCTCTTACATCTTTTCCCTAAAGGAAAAGAAATCAGCATTATTTGGAGTTTTATATATGCTGCTGTCCTGTAATAGTGCCAGTCCAATAGCATAAAAGCAAATTTGTTTTCAGGAATTTTGGTACAAAACTGGTATCTGCTTTCTATAGTTCAACTTCTCCCTAATAATTACTTTTAATCAGGGAAGACAGAGAGAAAACTCTTCGGCTACCTGTTCAGCTCAGTATCCAGTAACCTCTGTTTCAACTACAGCTTTACTTAGGAAGCCTAATAATATTTTGCACCTTGCCAAGATAGCATTTATCTACATTGGGGAAAAAAAAGAAACTCAAAGGCCAGTAGGTAATAACTTTATATAGCGATTTTTGTCAAACCAGTACTATGTACACTGGAAGTGTGTTGCTTGCTAGAATGCCTGTCACAGATGCCGCGATGCATGTCTTTATGTATTGCCTCCTAAACTGTTCTTTCTCTCTCTGAAGGTTGGTTTCTGAAATAGTTGTCTCTTTTCTGAGCTGCTTTGCCTGGAATGGAAAATGTTTCCATTTCTGCATGTTTACTATATAGGTTCTTGCACACTTTCTTAGATTGAGTTTGATTGTTGCATTTAATTTCAGGAAGGCTTTAATTCTTGCTAGATGGCCTCACTTCTCAGTCACTCCCAGTTACAGTCGTTTAATCATTCACCTCAGTGCAAACAGTCCATCAGGTCTTTAACAACAGAACAATGACACAAAAAAATGGAAATCCATATTATGAAAGAGGTCCTAAATCAACCCTTACTGATTAATTCCCCCTTTATTCACAAAGCCTAACTCATCCTGACTGAATCAATCAAAAAGCTATTACCTTCATACTTGCAAGTGTTACTTTCAAAATCAATAAAAACCGAGTTCATTTTTAAGATGCAATATATTACCAAAATAAAAGTTCCCATTTACTTGGGCCAGAGATTTATCAAAAACTGTTGTAGTTGGTAAAATCCTGTTTGTTGGCCCTGTATAGTTTTTAGTGTTTTGTAATTTTCAACTTTGTCCATTTTTTTCAGTTTCATTTACTTCAATAGCTGGATTACTACTAGTTTGTGAATGTGTTTTTTCTGCTTCTGCACTTGAAAGAGTTTTCTTTATGATTTCACAGGAATTCTTTCTACCGAATATACCATGGTTTCGATCTGTTTTTTAACAAGGCCACAGTAAAAGTGGTCCAAATTTGAGGAGTGATGGGTAAAGATAGGACCCACCTGGCAAAGCAGAGCAAAAGTGTCTTTGCCAACAGGCTGACAAACCTGGTGAGGAGAGCTTTAAACTACACCCAGTGGTGGAGGGAAATTACAACCCAGTTAAGTGTGGAAGCAGTGGACAGGGGTGGAGAGCAAAGGGTGCAAGGTGACAAGAACAAGAGATGCTCCAGGAACAAGAAAACAGGGCAAAAGAAAGCCCTCCTGAAATATCCACAAATGCATGCAGCCTTGGAAACAAGCAGGAAGAACTGAAGCTCCACATGCAGATGCTGAATTGTGACATTATTGATGCTGCAGTAACTGAGATGTGGTGGGACAGCTTGCTTAACGTGAGTGCTGCGATGCATTGATCCAGGCTCTTCAGGAAGGGCAGGCAGGGAATAAGTGGAGGAGAGGTTGCCCTTTATGTTAAGGAGCAGCTTGGAGGTATGTAGCTCTTGTATACAGCAGACAACAGGCTGGTTGAGAGCTTGTGGTAACCTGGAATTAGAGCAGAGGTCAGTGAGCGTGACATTGTGGTGGGAAATTGTTCCAGATCACCTGATCAGAGTCAGGAAGCCCACAGATTCTCCTTTAAATAACTAGAGAAAGTCTCTGTATCACAGACCCTGGTTCTTACAGGAGAGTTTAAACTCCCTTCCAGCTGCTGGAAGGGCAACACTGCAAAATGCAAGCAAGACTTCCAGAGGGTGCCAGGGATAGCTTCTTGGTACAGGTACCAAATGGGACAGCTAGGAGATGGCTCACAGCTGGAAATGATATTTAATAACAAGAACTTCCTAGGGATATGGCAGGCAGCAGTAGCTTTGGCTGCAGTCACCATGAGATCGTGGGGTTCAGGATCCTGAAGGGAGTAGGGAAGGACAGTAGCAGAGTACAAACTTTGGACTTCAGTTGAACGGACTTTTGTTTATTCAGGAAACTGTTAGGTAGGATCCCGTGGGAGACAGCTCTCGAGGCCAAAGGAGATCAGGAAAGATAATAGGTTTTTAAGGACAGGATCTTTCTAGCACGAAAACAGTTCATCATGGTACTCAGGAAAACAAGTAGACATATCAGGAGACTGGTTTGGCTAAACTGGGAACTAATCAGAGCTCCAGTGCAGAAAGGCACCATACCAGGGGTGGAAACAGGGACAGCTGCAAAGGAGAAATTTACCCAGACATGTTGTTGGGACCCTATAGGCTGCAACCAAAAGTGTTGAGAAAGTAGGCTGATGTCCCTGAAAGGCTGCTCTCTATCATCTTTGGAACATCATGGTGATTTGGGCAGGTACCCCATGACTGGAAAAAAGAAAAGGCAAAAGCTCAACCCAAGGAACTACAGGCTCATCAGGCTCACTTCATTCCCTGGGAAAGTCATGAAGTTGTCTTACCAGAAATAAATCATACCTTACCAACCTGATTTCCTTCTGTGATAAAATGACTGCATTTTCAGACAAGGGGAGAGAAGTGGATGTAATTTACCTCAGCTTCAGCAGGGTGTTCAACACTGACTCCCATAATACTTTTGTATCCAGCTTGGGATAACATGGTTTGGAATGGTTAGGTACCAGAGGAGACTTCATAGGTATTGAGCTGAGCTTAAATGTGACATATATATGTCAAAAAATATTTAAAGTGAATTGGGAAAAAAAGAAACAAAATGTTTAGAAGTTAGCCTTACAAAAGTTGAAAATTAAAGTTTTCATTTTTAGTTTACAGAAGTCCTATTTATTTTTTCTCCACTGTTGATAACAAAAAAGGTAGCAAAATACAAGAACATCCTGAGGAGAAGCTTAATATTTTTACCAAATTTTAAGTTCAGGATCCTAACTCTTATACTTAACTCACTGGTCGCATTCTAAAAAAATCCACAGATATACGCCATTAATCATGAAAGCAGACTTGTCTTCTGTTTTTCTATCTTGTCATGGCTGGAACACCTCTCCTATGAGGAAAGGCTGAGAGTTGGAGTTGTTCAGCCTGAAGAAGAGAAGGCTCCAGGGAGACCTGGTTGCAGCCTTTCAATACTTAAAGGGGGCTTACAAGAAAGATGAAGAGAGACGACTTCCCAGGGCCCGTAGTGACAGGACAAGGCACAATGGTTTTAAACTTAAAGAGGGTAGATTTAGATTGGAGTTAAAGATGACATTTTTTACAAGGAGGTGGTCAGACACTGGCACAGGTTGCCCAGAAAAGCCGTGGCTGCCCCATCCCTGGCAGTGTTCAAGGCCAGGTTGGATGGGGCTTTGAGCAACCTGGTCTAGTGGAAGGTGTCCAACCTAGGGGTTGGAACAAGATGATCTTTAAAGGTCCCTTCCAATCCAAACCATTTTAAGATTCCATGATTCTATTCTAGCCATTGGTATTTTCTCCACTGAAAATACCAGAAGAAACAAAAAATAATTTGATAGCTCAACAGCAATAGAATTTGTTATAAGACAATGGTTTGATTGATTTGAGGTGAAAAAGAAGATGTCAGGTTTAGAGATATGTGAGTCTGTCCCTCTGATGAGTTCGACTTGTAATACCACAGTGTATTAGAGCATTT
This sequence comes from Haliaeetus leucocephalus, assembly GCF_000737465.1. Taxonomy (NCBI): domain Eukaryota; kingdom Metazoa; phylum Chordata; class Aves; order Accipitriformes; family Accipitridae; genus Haliaeetus; species Haliaeetus leucocephalus. Next base: position 4,368,828 of record NW_010973220.1, read on the forward strand.
CTCAGGTGAGACACTGTACTGCAGATGTCTGTGTCCTAAATTCATGCATACATGTGGCATAGCATATTACATGATCTGACATGCATGACCTATTGTGATTTTGTGAAAAAATAAGATGCGATGTTCAGTAAAATATTGTATGCATCATTTAAACTTCATATTCTGCAACCTTATTATTGCTTAACAAGAATATATTTTACTTATTTATTATGCTTCATTAAAACTACAAAAGCTAAAAATTAAAAATAAAATCCAGGATATTTTTGTATTATCTCACTGCTGGATTTACTTGCAGTGTTTAGAGAGAATTTCTTTTCACAATATTAGGAAAAGCAGATTATTTAGTCTCATATAAGAGTATATGTGGACAAGTGTCCCAGAGGAGAATGTGAGGAGAAGCTTCTCATTGCTGGCCTCATGTCTTCTTTCTGTTCGGCTTAGACAAGGTGTTATTGACTAGTTTCTCCTATTCCACCAAATACATATAGGTAATTACTGTCCTCATAGGTCTATATTGCACTTAAAGTCAGAATACTCTAGACTACACTGACCTCATTATATGTTGCTATTTAAGAAAGCTATTTTCTGCATTATATTGTGTTAATTATTTTTAGGGTAAAGATAATCTCTTAGCTGTTTCAGGGAATGCATATACATTTTCTCTTTGCCTACTGTGAGCACTTAAGGTCTTTATTCACACAGCTTACAAATGGCCACAAAATGTCAGTTTCAAATCAAATGAAATTCCACTCCCTGGGATGTAAATAGATCATTTCCGCTGTGCTCTTAGGCCTTTCTCATTTGAGGAACGAGAAATACAGTCAAGCATCCAAAATTAGTTTTCCTGCAGTGCGCTATGAAAAGAAAGCACAATTAATATATCCTACACATTTTGAAAAAAAATCTTGGCGACTGTGGTGAGTGATTTCAATGTGTGTTTTAAAATGAAAAGACTAAAATAATGGAAACTATACGATTTTTAATTTCCTTTTTTTAAAGGCTGTAACTTCTCAAGTGAGGAACTGCAGATGTTTTTGAGAATGAGGACACAAATTTTATCTATCTTGTTACTCTCAAACAAAATTAAAAAATGTATAGGATGCTTTAAGAGTGTGCTAACTTTCTTGGGTCTCAAGCAGGGAGGAACAATATAGAATTCACTAATGGTTTCTGCTTCTTGTACATTAATGCAGCCAATGAGATTTTCACAAAGACTCACATCAAAAAGCCTGGAAAACTGAGATTCAGTATCCTTTGACCAGTTATAAAAGAAAATTTTTAGAAGCCATTTCATTTAATGACAGTACTAATTCTTTTGTAGCTGATTGTTAATAGCTGCCTTTAACTGTAACTCTGAAATGTATGGCCTTACCAAAGCTTCAGGAATCACTTTGTGCAATTGTGTGGACTTTGTGGCTTTTTGTTTTCCTTTCTCTGCACAGAAGTGAGCAAAAAGCATACAATGAAAGTACAGTTATTACTGTTGCCTTTTCTCCTTTGTTGGGAACTGGATTGTGTTTCTCCTATCTCTACGCTGATGGAATCTTAGGGCTCTTAAAAGAAAATAGCTGCTGTGTAGTACTCAGGAACCACTATCCTTGAACCGTCCTGTGGGTTTATCTAGAATGACTGAAAATATGACAAATGGGTTCTTAACAGGTAAGGTTTACAACCTTACACACAGAAGTATTTTGGGGAAGGAGGGGAAGAAACAGAGCATAGCTTCCTTGAGGATGCACACATTCTCAAACCAAATTATCTCAAAGCATATCCACAAACTAGGACTGGCTTTAAGGTTAGAGAACAATCCTGTAATTTCAAACTTAAGCTCATCACACTTCTTCCCTTCTATTTTCTTTAACAGTACAATGTATTTTTTTTATACATATGTGTGTATGTATACATATATGTATATAAGTATCCATATAAGTATATATACACATACATATACTTGCATCCCTAACTACCTCATCAAAACTCTTTTTCTTTTATTTTAAATTGCAATGATTTATGTTACTATCATGTTAAATCAGTAAACCACAGAAATTACAGCATTATCAACATCATTAATATCCTTTAGACTTACTTCTACACCCAGCCTTTCTCCAGAACTGTAATCCTATAAAGCTGAAATGTGAAGGCCTTAATTCTCAGTCAATAAAACTTTCATTAAAATCAGTAGGGGTCTGCCCAGTACAAACTGATAAGAACCTAAGAATTTCTTGACCTGTGCTAGGAGTATTTGCATGATCGGAGCTTTGTGCAAATAGATGCAAAGTTAATTCCTTATTTATTGGCTAGTGAAATGAAGGTATGTATGAAAGAATACTTGTTTGCTTTTTTGTCTTAAGATTTTCAATTTCACTTTCATTTTGTATTCTCAGTTGTAATTGTAATTAAAAAGAAAATGCTTTTATTTTTCAGAGTCAATATGTTATGTTCAAATATAGATGAATCCCAGGAGCAATAACAGCATTATACATGAGCTGCTGTCTTATGCATCCAAATGACTTTATATAGCTTATGGGATATAGAAACTATGTAGGGGAGAAACAAAGTTGTAACATAGGAACAAGCATACATGATGTTGATGACACAGCTCACTGTGGTGTTAAAGGAGGAAGTGACAGAAATATACACCAGATGTTCCTTGCTTTGCAAGGGCACAAATGAATCCCATGTTGCAGCAATTATTCTGTCACCTAGCTTCATTCCTGAATACAATTGATGAGCAAGACCATGCCTTTTAGGTTTTTTAAACACTTTAGGGAACTGCTGTTCAGGTAAACAAAACTATCTATTCCTTCTACTGAGTTGTTGTGGTTTAACCCCAGCCAGCAACTAAGCACCATGCGGCTGCTTGCTCACTTCCCTCCTACCCAGTGGGATGGGGGAGAGAATCGGGGAAAAAAAAAAGAGTAAAACCCGTGGGTTGAGATGAGAACAGTTTAATAGGACAGAAAGGAAGAAAATGATAATAATAACAATAACGAAATGACAATAATAATAATAAAAGAATTGGAATATACAGAACAAGTGGTGCACAATGCAGTTGCTCACCACTCGCTGACCGATGTCCAGTTAATTCCTGAGCAGCGATCCCCCCTGGCCACCTGCCCCCAGTTTATATTCTGGTCATGATGTCATATGGTCTGGAATACCCCTTCTTGCTGGCTGGGCACTAGAAGCTGAAAAATCCTTGACTATAGTCTAAACACTACTTAGCAACAACTGAAAACATCAGTGTGTTACCAACATTCTTCTCATACTAAATCCAAAACATAACACTATACCAGCTACTAGAAAGACAATTAACTCTATGGCAGCTGAAACCAGGCCATGAGTGAAAAGCATGTCTGATTTCCAAACTCCAGGCAGCTCAGAAGACAGATTTCTTACTTAGCTTTGCATCTGTATATTTTTTACTAAATAGCTCCTTTTCTGCATTGGTATGGTAGATTTGTAACGTCACCAGTATTATTATTGCTTTTGTGATTTTTCACATTAGAATTAAAAAAGATGAAAGTGAAGAATAAAAGGGCAACATTTTGCTTTTTTTCCACCTTGTGAAAAAATGAATGATACTTTGTGGCATGATTGTGCTAAGCATGGAGTAATGCTTTATTGGAGGGAGTTCGGGGAGTAATCTTCTGCAAGGTGCATTAAGAGGGAATGTGATAGCAGAATAATTATGGGATACTGGCAAGGAGGTATTGTGGGTAATGCATGGCCCTCCAAAAAGTATTTGAATTAATAAAAGTATTTGAAGTATTTTGAAGTCCTATTCAGTGCCTCAGAAAGGGAGGGCGGGGGGGAGAAGGTGGAGAAAGAAAAAAAAAAAATTACTGCCTTCAACTATGGGAAAACCAAGCAGGAAGTACTTTACCACTCTCCAAAAATGAGAATATTTGAAGGGTTTTTCTTTTTTTTTTTTAATCATTTAGCTCAGTAAGATTTGTGAAGCATAATAACCTCTGTATGCTCCAGTTTACTGAGGTTTTCTGCAACAGCCACTGTCAGGTGGTAGAATTTATTACCTTTCTTTGGAATATCAGCATTTGAGTGAAATGTTGTTATTTTAAAAATGCATTGCTAGAGCTGGTGCATGAGGCAGTACCTTTCCGTGTTATTTTAGGTATATATAAACAATATGATCCCTCACACAGTGGGTTATTGCAGATGTTCGAAACATTTACTATGCTTTAAAGAGAAAACATCTCCAAAAGATTCACTGCAAAATTTCTCCATGAGAAATTTTTCTTCCATGAGAATGTTTTTCTCTGAGAAATGTTTTTTCAGTAGCCCTTCAATTTTCTGTAACTCATTTCTAAGACAGACTTTGTATATTACAGATCTCCAAAAGGACAATGGTTCAAATCCCCAAATTGAATTCCTTAATCAAAGTAATTCTTTAAAAAAAAAAAAAAAAGCAGAAAACTACCTAAGAAATTATGTTTTCCACAGTAATATGTGGTGCCAATAAAAAAAAAATATCCATACAACCAAACCAAAAGCATTTTGGGGCACATAGCCTTCATGAAACAATTAAAAGGAGACCCCTATTCAGAGTAAAGTTTGGCCAGAATTTGAGAGGAATGTATGTATTATGTTTATGGAATAAATATGGCTTTTCCCTAAGGAAGCATTTACTTTAAGGTACTCCTTTTTAAAAAAGGAGTTTTAAAGTCCTGTATGTATGTGTGTCTGAACCAGCTTATGAATCGGCTAACGGCTTTCAACTAACAAACAGAGATCCTTTTGTCTTAGGTAGTGGAGTTGCTTCCAGCATGCTAAACCCAAGTTTTCTAGTTTTAAATAGACACATCCAACATCCTTGTCTATTATATATTCAATATAATAGCATTATATTGAATACACAAAATCACATCTATCTGCTTTTATTGCAAGAGCGTGGGGAAGGGCAAGTACGAGTAAAGAGTATCTCTTCTAGGGTAAGTGAAATCAATTCTTGTGACCAAAGCTTTGAAATAGAGCAAACTCTTGCAGAATCTGAATTTCAAGCTCATCAGGAATGGATTTATTTGTGCTGTCATCCCCTGCCTCATCATTGGCACGTATCAGTGTGGTTCTTCTCCTGCTACATGGGACTTAGTCATGGCTGCTACTAGTGCAGGTGTTCAGAAATGAAATTAAAGTTCTAGATTTACAACTGTCTATCTCTACTGGTATTGCTCCAGTGAGGATGGCAGGTTTTTTTCCCTATCCACAAGACATGATACAGGAATTTACTCCACTGGAAGGGAACTAGAGTCCTTACATCTGCTTCTCCATTTATTCTGAAGTTCATTGAGTAGCACTGAGGAGAGCATTCCCTACAGGTTTTCCTGTACACTAGGGGCATCTATGTTTACATCTGCATTCACACTCAAGGCAGCAGAAACATAGGCAGCACTTGACTCACGTTTTGGAGATTTTTTTATTATTATTTTTAAATAGGAAGTGTAGAGTTTAGTGAAGTTATTCATGCTTATTCAGGAAAGCTACCTTTTCCTTCCAAGCTTCCTAGAAGACTTCTTATCAGATATTCAATTTCATTGCAATTTAGTCATATCAAACTCCAGCTGGCCTTTTGGTGAATTCTAAGAGGCACAAATTAACATTAAATAGAGACTTCACTAACATTATTGCTATCCTTTTATTTTCTTGTCTCCATGACTAATTCTGAGAAAAAAGAGACTTCCCAGATGAATTGAAACTTGTATTCTAAGCATTCTGATACTGAATTGATGGCACTCAGATCTAGTCTTCTTCAGAGCGCTAGTCTGAAAACAAAGGCTGACTATATTTACTAATTAGCATTTACTAAAGTAATCTACAGGTCTACCTTTTACTTCTTCATCAGATATGGCTTGAGTTGCATACCTTCAAAAATGACTCCAAAGTGTGTTTACCTGAAGATTTTCCAGAGTAGGGAGGAGGGAGAAGGAAGAATAGAGAGGTAGGAATTTTGGTAAGAGATCTATGGTTGAGGATTTAATTTTCTTGGCTAAGCCAAGTCCTATATTTACAATTAATGTCAAGAATGCTTCTGGATGTTTTAGAAGATAACAGTGCTCTTCAGTAAATTGAAATGTGAACAATTTACACACAATTTTTTTCTCTGTGCATCTGTTTTTTTGTTCAGGAGTCTACTGGCTTAACACAAATATTTATGTAGGTTTGAAAACTTTGTAATAATTCCCACTCAAGAAAGAATACTTTTTCTTATTTATTTTGCACAAGGTCTACCTCCTACATTTTTTATACCTCTAGTTCTTTTGTCTTTCCGAGTTTCTTGTTTATTATGACTATTTTATACCTCCCACTACATTTTTTCAGTCAGCATTTTTCAACATGTAGAAGAAATATGGGAAGTGATATGATGACATTATACAGTGATAAGCATGTATGTCACCTATGTAAGAAGAACTGGGCAAAAATCAGAGCTGATTTAGAGAACAATGTTGGTTTTGTGTTTGTGTGTCTGCCTATTGATGGGGAAATGTTTTAATCTAAGAAAAAAAATTAGAGATAGACTGTATTAAATTTATTTTCATTCCGGGGTTCTTTTGAAAGACAGCACTGTAGCAGAGATCCTCCTAAGAGGAATTAAAACAGTCACTGAGGTTTATTGTATTAAGTAGAGGAAATGCCATCATGCATGTTTTCCTTCCTCTCCCAATGCTGTGCTGGTTAACTTTATAGTCTTTAAAATACTAGGTCCTGGCGTGGTTTAGTGATGCTGCCTGAACAAAGACTGCTCATTGTATTGGGTCTGGCTGGGATGGAGTTAATTCTCGCCACAGCAGCCCTCGTAGCGCTGTGCTCTATATTGGTGCTAGGCAGGTGCAGATAACACCCCCGTGTTTTGGCTGATGCTGAGCAGGGCTCCCACAGCATCAAGGCTCTCTCCTACATTCCCCCCCACGGGCAGGCTGGGGGGGGGCGAGATCTTGGGAGGGGACACAGCCAGGACAGCTGACCCAAACTGACCAAAGGGATATTCCATACCATATGACGTCCACTCAGCAATAAAAGTTAAGAGAAAGGAGGAGAAGGGGGGACATTCATTATTACAATGTTCGTCTTCCGCAGCAACCGCTCTGCGTACTGAAGCCCTGCTTCCCGGGAAGTGGCCCAACGTCGCCTGCGGATGGGAAATAGAGAATAAAATCTTTTATTTTCCTTTGCTTTTGTACGCAACTTTTGCTTTCACTTTATTAAACTACCCTTATCTCAACCCATGAGCCTTTTGTTATATTTTCTCTCCCCTGTCCAGCTGATGAGGGGGAGCGACAGAACGGCTTTGGTGGGCACCTGGCGTCCAGCCAAGGTCAACCCACCACGGTCCTTTTTGGCGCCCAACATTAGGCTCAAGGAATTCCAGATAAGGATAGTAATTGGGAGAGGTAATGGCCAAAACATGCACTGAACACAGCTAGAGAGTGAAGAATGGAATGACTGTGGGGAATTGATGTTGTTGTAATTGTGGTGAAGGGATGAGGGGTGGCTTGTGTGTAAATTGTCCGCTTTTTGTCAGTGTTGACATGATGTTTGGATTTTGGTGTGGAGAATTCTTTTTTGTTGATGTGAGTGAAATTTGTGAAAACTGAAGATTGTGTGATGAATATGGATTTTAATGATAATTCTTAAATATGTGATGCACAGAGGCAATCGGTGGAATGTATTGGGATTGCATGGCAAGGTTTTGGTAGCGGGGGGCTACAGGGGTGACTTCTGTGAGAAGCTGCTAGAAGCTTCCCCCATGTCTGACAGAGCCAATGCCAGCCGGCTCCAAGTTGGACCCGCTGCTGGCCAAGGCTGAGCTCATCAGTGACGGTGGTAGCGCCTCTGGGAGAACAAATTTAAGAAGGAAAAAAAAAGTTGCTGCACAACAGAAACTGCAGCCAGAGAGAGTGGGAACATGTGAGGGAAACAGCCCTGCAGACCCCCAGGTCAGTGCAGAGGGAGGGGAGGAGATGCTCCAGGCGCCGGAGCAGAGATTCCCCTGCAGCCCGTGGGGAAGACCATGGTGAGGCAGGCTGTCCCCCTGCAGTCCAGGGAGGTCCACGGGGGAGCAGATCTCCACCTGCAGCCCGGGGAGGACCCCACGCCGGAGCAGGGGGATGCCCAAAGGAGGCTGTGACCCTGTGGGAAGCCCGCGCTGGAGCAGGCTCCTGGCAGGACCTGTGGCCCCATGGAGAGAGGAGCCCACGCTGGAGCAGGTTTGCTGGCAGGACTTGTGACCCTGGGCGGGGGACCCACGCTGGAGCAGTTCATGGAGAACTGCAGCCTGTGGGAAGGACCCATGCCAGAGAAGTTCACGGAGGACCATCTCCCGTGGGAGGCACCCCACACCGGAGCAGAGGAAGAGTGCGGAGTCCTCCCCCTGAGGAGGAAGGAGCGGCAGAGACAAGGTGTGACGGACTGACCCCAGCCCCCATTCCTCATCTCCCTGCGCCGCCCGGGGGGAGGAGGGAGAGAAAGTTAAGCCCAGGAAGAAGGGAGGGGTGGGAGGAAGGTGTTTTAAGATTTGGTTTTACTTCTCATTGCCCTACTCTGGTTTGATTGGCAAGAAATTAAGTTAATTTTTCCCCAAGTCAAGTCTGTTTTGCCTGTGACGGTAATTGGTTGAGTGATCTCTCCCCCAGCCCTCATCTCAGCCCATGAGCCTTTTTTGTGATATTTTCTCGCACCTGTCTAGCTGAGTGGGGGGAGTGAGTGAGCAGCTGCATGGTGCTTAGTTGCTGGCTGGGGTTAAACCACAACATCATTCATTTGCAATCCTTTTGTGTCCTTTAGGAAACGTTACTCTAATTATATTAATATACTAGTTTCTATTATCAATGTTATGTCACATTTACTATCTATAAACCAGATCTGAATTTATGTTAAGAGCCAGCAAAGTCTTGGTTACTCTTATTTATTTAAAAAAAACGAGTTTTCGCCATAAAATTGTGTTTGTCACTCCTGCAAAGAATAGCGTCTGATTGTCTTGGCTCTTGTTATAAGCCCGCACAGAAGAATTATGGAATATGCAACAAGTAGATGTATTCTTAGATAGTCATATGTTTCTACCAATGAATTAGCAGAAGCAAAACCACACATTTGTTTTGTCCATAGGGGCTTTTAGCCAAAGTAAATGAATCAGAGTTTTAATTCACTTGGGTTCAAATTCATTTAGGCTTGTCATATTGAACAAAGAAAACCATCAGCCATAAAGGAGCAGTCAGGCATGATATTAAACAGCTGAACTTGTCAAAATAATCAGCATGTAGTTAGGAAGTTGCACTCAGTATATCACTGCTTTACAGTTATTGCTATTGTGTTTGATTTTTACGTGCTTTAGACAAATTGATGTAGGGTGTTGGGTTTTTTTCTTTTTCTTTTTCTTTTTTTTTTCTTTCTTGTACAATCATCATGGAAGGCAACCTTTACTTAGTTTTTGTCCACTGAGCTAGGGTATTGTTAATTGTTTTAAATTTGTCCTGTTTAAATTGTTCCCATTTTTTCTCAAAGGCACACTAATGGAAGGATGCTCTTTTGTAACTTATTGATAGCTATGGCCAGTAGATAAGGTATTTACAACCAGTTGTTCTGAGCTTTGTATTTGCTTGTCATAAAGCCGTATTACTCTGCTGAATTTTCCAACCAACGAAAAGTACATGTCTTACATGTGCATGTGCAATCAAAATGAACACTTTATTCTATGCAGCTGTATGAAAAAGAATTCAGTTCTAGGTCATTTATTACTATTCTTTTTTTATCTCAGTGCCCTGTTAAAACCTTAATATTAGAGTTTTCTTTCTAGTACCATACTGAGTATTTCATAAGCAGGCAACTAGTAAGTTACTTCATGAATGGTGAACGGCTTCACTACAGTTCCAGACCATGTATTTTCCTGTCAATACTGTTTACAGCATAGTGTGCTCTGCCTCATCAGAAGAAAGGAGGACAGCTTATGTAATATTAATAAGCAACTCATTTATAGATAGGAAGTTGGTAATCTTTGAATATTAATTGGAATCATTCTAAAGGAACGGTTATAAAACAGACACAGAAAGAAGACGCCTTCCTCTGAGTGTTGAATAGCACATTATTTTTGGACTATGAATTATTTACATGGAATTACTGCTTAGATTCAGGAATCTTTTATCTTTCAGTCCTTGCTTTAAACCCAATCAACAAAATGACATCTAACTTCACATTTCCCCTAGAGGTTGACAGTCATGAAAGCACAGCCATTTTTAGGCAGATGTTTGCAGTTGATAAGATGCATTAAAGTATGGACCATTAGCCGAACTGTTGTGTAAGTAAGTCATCAAGGATTCAGGTTGTTTAACAAATTGATATCTATGCAGAAAACAAAAGACAGAGAAGGTCTATGGAATGCTGCAGTAGTTCTTACTGACAGTCTTTGAGATCAACAAGAAGTGCTACACTGGGCAGAGTACAAACAGAATGACAATGCAGCATGTTTCAAAACAAGCTTGAAACTGAATGAAATAGATCATTTATTAAAGTAATATATCCCCTCACTACAACTCCCAGATATGCTGAAACAGATTTTTTCTGCCTAGTCTCATCTATTGCTGTCATATTTAAATGAATTAAAGTGTAACTTAAGCTTTGCAGAGAAACCCATCCTAAAACTATCATGTGATGCTTGTGATGCATGCAGTTTACAACTATGCAGGAAGAACTGCACAACCTCCCAAAAAAGTCTGACCTAAAGATGAAATATTACAAATGGAAAGCTGAGTAGTAATAACTAAATAACTGAATGGAGGAGAAAAAAAGAAGCGGGGGGAACAGAGAGTCTGGAAAAGCGTAAAAGATTAAGACAGGCTGAGAGAGTTGGGGTTGTTCAGCCTGGAGAAGAGAAGGCTCCGGGGAGACCTTATAGCTGCCTTCCAGTACCTAAAGGGGGTCAACAAGCAAGGTGGAGAGGGACTTTTTACAAGGGCGTGTAGTGATAGGACAAGGGGTGATGGCTTTAAACTGAAAGAGGGTCGGTTTAGATTAGATGTAAGAAGTAGTTCTTCCCTGTGAGGGTGGTGAGGCACTGGAACAGGTTGCCCAGAGAAGTTGTGGATGCCCCATCCCTGGCAGTGTTCAAGGTTGGATGGGGCTTTGGGCAACCTGGTCTGGTGGAAGGTGTCCCTGCCCATGGCAGGGGGGTGGGAACTACATGATCTTTAAGGTCTCTTCCAACCCAAACCATTCTATGATTCTATGAATAGAAATGAAGAAGGCTCACTGAAAGGGAGATAAAGTGTGGCGAGACTCAACAGAAGATCTAAGGGAAACGTGGTAAATGCTCTTAAGTGCTTAATGGGACAAGACAGACAAGAACACTGAAAGAAAAAGGAAGACAATATATGCCTCAGAAAAAGAAAGAAAGGAAGGAAGGGGTGAGACCGAAAAGAGAAACTGTACAAGACAGGTAGGGAAAAAAAGGAATAGTTAATGTTAGTGTGTGTGCATATGCCTATGGAGATGAGAAATTTCCTAGTAAAATGCAGACTGTGCATATATACACATAGATGTCACTTCATGATGTCAACTATGACTTTAAGTTTTTCATGTCCTCATGCAATTGTCCAATAGACCTCAAAGATAAATTTGTTCTGCCAAATGTTTTGACAGATCAAGTTATTTTCCCATCCTGGCATTTTTATATTAGCAATCTTCAAGTATAGTTCCAAGTTGATATGTGTATGTAAATAAATATTTTCAGTAAGAACCTACCTTTGAAAAGAAAGGGACTGGTTAGGAGCTTTAAAAAAAACCAAACAGAAACAACCCAAAATTTGGACAGCAGATCAAATGGAAATTATTCCTTTGCAGTTGTATATTAGTGAGTTCATTATGGTAGTCATGCTAAGCTCAGCAATATCAACCCAAGGTTTCCTGTTTATTCCTCTAGGCTTTGGATTGGAACCTGTGTCTGGTAAATAATATATGTTAGCTCTGGACTTATTCTTGTCTTATCTTTTAATACTGTATAGTTTTTCTTCCTTGTCTTTTTGCTACTAGAATCCATTACTGTAGATAAGGGGATAGATGTATTACATCGGTTAAACATACATTAATGCTGACAACATTCGTTAAAAACACTTTGAATTTTACTGCTACTTTCAGCAGGAGTAGAATGGGACCCCTTATACTATTACTATGAAGACTTTGTTTACCGTAATAGAAGAATATTTTTGAAAGGACATCTACTTAGCAGGTCGCTTCATTCTAACTTAGAGTCAAAACAAACTAACCCTACAGTGTAAACATTAGGAGAAAAGCACAGGCAGGTATGAGGGTGGGAGAAATGTTCAATTCAGGGTTGCATAACAGTGTTATGTAATTTCCTTTTTTCCTTCCTGTATTTTCAAATCTGGACTATTCCTACTGATGCAAATGTGTAAGTTTCACCCAAGCCTATGTTCCCCTCCTCTCCACATTTTTTTTTTTCCTATGTGCTATGGTAAAGCTTCTTTAGACTGCCTCTAGCTGCCTGCCTGCCTGCCTCAATATCTTTTCTGAGGGAATTCTTCCTCAGTTAAAAATGATACTCAGGTTTTATACCCTTCACATTGTTCCAGTCCATAAAAGTTTATCGGTCACACAATCTAGTTAAAGACATCTGCTGTGTTAGCTGATTTTCTCCTAGCTCCCAGATTTCACTGAAAAAGGTTTTCACTGATGTCAAAGGCAAAACTCCTATTAACCTCAGTCATAGAACACTCCATTCTAAATAATTGTGTTAATGAGTAATTAAATGGTTGTGGAAAGTTTTCCATACATTTTTAAAGATTTTTAATGTAACTTTCTGGTTAAAAGTAATTTGCTAACTCAAATAGCTCTCAAATAAATGGTCACACTAGACAGCTAATTTCTATAGCAAGCATCTTAAGGAAGTGCACAGAGGAACTTTCTGTCTAAAACATCATTCTTCTGGAAAATTTCAAAAGAAAATGAAATAATGGCAGAATCAGATGCAGAGTAATGTAGTTGTGAATGCAATTCATAAAAACTGCCTTGGAGCAAATAATATGCAAGCCTATATGTCAACATTAATTTTATTTGTATATATAAAACCAAAACCAAACAAAAACCCGAAACCTTATACAAGTTTTAGTATATTTTCCTACAGACTTCAAGATCAGTGACTGAGCATTTCGTTGTGTAACTGACAAGGGCTGTACACTAGAGGCTATATATCAGGAATTAATTGTCACTTTGCAAGCAAACGAGATAACATTCAGGCTTGCACAAAAATTACACTGTCTTAAAAAAATAAATGATTCCTTGGAAAGCATAAATGAACTGATAATCAGGCAGCTAGACATTAGTGTGAAGAAATAAGCTCCTTGAAACATCTTTGTACACCCGAAGAGAATTTTAATAAGATATTACAAGCTTCAGTAACAGAAAATCAACCACCAAAAGAATGGAATCTGCCCGAGTGATCATCTTAATCCTAACAATGTCTAGAGGAAAGCTGTGGGGATTCCTCACAACTTTTCTTGTCCCTTCCTTTAAATACCTAATTGAAAATAGAGTAGGTTGCTTAGCTATACCAGAGCAAGACCATTTTCAAGTTTCCATTCATTGGAGTTTTTATTACTCTGGCAAAAAGTCATAAGCATTGCTAATAGCAGATGTGTCAGAAGAAAGGTAGAAATCTGACAGTAGATAAAAGAAAACTTACTTTGTTTAAGATTTGCAATGTCATCATGTAAACTGGCTTAGAAATCAGTGTGATTCCATGACTGCTGGAACTATTATGGGTCAGATTCAGCCTCACTGAGGCTGAATATAAACTTTTTCCCTGATTTGACAGAAGCTGTAAGAAGATCTTCTATACAGTTAGTTGACTGAACCAATAGCAGCCTTTCCCTCAAGCCCAGGATGGTGTCACCTCCCAGAATAAAGACATATGCTGGCACTGATGGAAGAAAGTTTTCTTTGACCATTTTTTTGTGGAGCTCAGCATTTCCCAGAAAGGAAAAGGAGGCCTGAAGAAAAGGAGAGAAAAGGCAATAAGACTGCAATATAGAGAAAGCTAAGGAAGAAAGATTTTGGACCAAGTGTTGCCTGAAAGAAATTTGACACTAAGTATAGAAAGTGTCTCCTTTGAGTTCTGTTGTGTCCAGGGGAAGAGAGATATGTATATTCTTTGTAAATAAACAGGTTTGCATAGGAACTGTTTGACCCCACACAGCCCCAAAGTTTGAGTAACTGAGTAGATCAAAAAGGGCAGTACTGATAACAACTGTAGGATTCAGTTTCCATGGAGACATTGCATGAGCTTGTACATTGCTGAACCAAAATGAAAGACAAAATGGAGGATGGAGAATTAAGTATGTCCCAGAAAATTTAAAATAAGACTTTAAGTTAGCTGACGGCCTCACAGAAGGAATTAAAACAAAGTCTGGATATTTTCCAAGAAGGCGGCAGTAACTCCAGACAAACTCGTTCTTCACACGATTTAAAAGGTCATTTCCCCCATCTCTTCTGCTATATCTTTCTCCAGAAGTTGTCCAAATGAAACCAGAGTTGCCAGAAGCAAGTATGTGCCACCTACTCCCAGTTTGTGGCTTGCTACATTTATTTAAAGTAAAATCGGTAGCATGGGAAATGAATGTGCCAGGCTGTGAACTTGAATGCCTCAGCAACCAGCACACGCTCTTGGACTGTCTGTAAATTAGGAATGGTAATCTCTTGCATAAGAATAGACAAAGCCCGGGGGAGAAGTTATTCCAATCAGTCAAATCAAACCTTGCCAGGGAGCATTCTAGTAGGTAACTTAAGTCAGAGATAAAGTCTTTGTTGAGGCAGCAGTTATAAAATTCTAGTCACTTAAGGACGGCACCATTGCTCCAACAATGTCAATGAGGAAGCCAGGGTATCTGTAGCAGGGACTTACAGAACTGAGAAATCACTGGGAGAAGAAATCCTAGAGGCAACGGTCAACACAGAAGTCAGTTTTATACGATGAGAAATTGAGTCAGATCAAGTAAATGGGTAAGAAGGATGTACTGTTTACAGCAATTTGTTATCCTTGTAGTCTCAAAAAGAAGAGCTTGGCCAAATGCCCTAACTTTTGAGAAAAAAAGAACATAAGATGTTTGAAGTAAGTTACATTGATAAAGACCAAAGCTGATACAATGAGGGTTTCGTGTTCCATGAAGCAAATTTTTAGTGTTGGACCTTACCCTGAGAAAACAGACTGAGCTATCTTGTCCATATACAGGTTCTTGATATGTGATCTGGAGCTAACCAGCAGTCTTAAGTTCCCTAACCCACTGATGACTGGTAGAAAAAAAGGCGGGAAAAAAGAATCCTGAATTGAGAGACCTTAATTTTTCGTATAACCTGATACTAATGAGGACTTACTAGCTATAGACAGCTAAACTCAACTTGGTTTTGCAGCTTAAGATAAGCAAAAGATATCAAGAGTGCTATAAACTTTTTGTTGCACACTGAACCAGCAGGGAAGCAGTGATGAGTGAAGAAGATGGAAACTAATGCCTAAGAATGTCATAGATAGAGCTGTAAGTCCAATATGGAAGATGGGGATCCCAAAGCCACTTACACTGTGATAAGGAAAAGCAATGCATTTAATTTGTGAAATAAAGGAAGTAGGCATTAATCCAAATATTAAGATAAGCAGTTCAGTGGACTGAAAATTCAGCAATTCAATTGGTATTTTAAAGAGGATTCAAAAAAACCCAGGATCATTGCAAGTACAAGTTCCGCTCAATTAGCAGAGCTTAATGAGAGTTTCTTTCATACTGAAAAAAAACCCAAACCCAAAACCAAACCAAAACCCAAACAAACAAACAAACAAAAATGGAGAAGGGAAGTCCAAAAAGGTTAAGGAGCAATAAAGGCAATTTTGCTTTTGACTATGTAAAATATTGCTGGCACTCGTTCAAATATATGTCATTTGAATAGTTTACTGCAAAAAGAAGGGATTAAGGCATCACAAACTGTATCACCCGTTTGTAGTCAACATAAAGAATGACTGAAGAAGTTTTGCTTGTCCAAAAATTAAAAAATACTTTTCATGTTGGACCTTTAACTTTTCCATAAGAAATCTGGATAGTTGAAATAGCTGTAGACGAAGTAAAAATTGCCCCTGAGTTTTAGCTGATGATTTGAATCAAAGAAGTGCTTAGTGAAATGCAAGTACATTCTAACCAAAGGAGAAGGTGGTATTTTCACAAGTCCTTTAGATTGCCTGCAACCAACAATGGGATTCACCTCCAGATTCAGACATTATAAATGTGGCTATCTACACCGCAGGTTTCTACATGTACCCACATATACTCAGTGAAATAGCTTTGTCAGCTACAATGGGCAGGATTTGGTTACCTATCTAGTGAGGTTTCAAATGCCCTCTTTAAGTGGTGTCTGCATGGAGCTCAGACACCTTGCAAGTGCAGAACCTAGAGGAGATTCTTGTCTTTCTGTAGGGGCAGCTGGAGCCTGGATAACCTATAGAACCTAGGAGGGCAGTAAACACTTAAGTTCAGGCTTAGAGTTGAGGGTGAGTTGAGCTCTATGTCCCTAGAGTTCAATTCATGTTACTGCATATAGGTGTCTGCTGCCATCTGAAATGCCTGGCCCGTAGCTACCACAACAGAAGTTCATGCGTAGGTCACACGTCCCACAGCATGTCTGCCAGACCTGGGTAGATGTTTTGGATATCCTAGGACACCCTTGGATAGCCTAAGGCGTCTAAACAACTCAGATGCTTTTTCAGTAACTTCCATTGTAACAGTGCACAAATTAACAGTAAATAAATAATCACCTAAATTATTATAGCTTGTCTTCTTTTCTGGGAAGCTAAGGTAAACCTGGCCTTTATGTTAAACTTTTATTTCCTCCAACATATTCTTAAACATATTCTGAATTCTATTATCTCGGTAATACTGAGCATTGCTACCTAATCTAAATATACACCCAGCAACCTTTTAGAATTAATAAAACAATACACAGGGCTGGGGTTTTTTTTGTATCAGTAGAAAGGTATCTCTTTAAATTAAAAAAAAAAAAAAAAGAGAGCTTCCAAGTCCTTTGTAGACTCTGCTTCTGCTTTTATATGATCAAATACTGAATTAGAAAAAACATATTAAACTCTAGTTGTTAGTGCAATTTACAGATAAATCTGGCCCTTGCATACAAAAGTACAGTTTTTGACCCAAAGTCAAAATACTTCAATTATTCATTCTAATTCTATTTTGCAGCTGAAAGTGACGCACAGAGCTGGCAATTAAAAGACTCAAAATATACCTAACCAGAAATAAAAATTGACTAGTTAGTTTGTTTTCATTGTCATAAATAAATGAATCACAAATTGCATTAATAATGAAAAAAATGAATAAGGCTTCTGAAATTAAGTTTTAATAATCTAAAATGCTTATTATACTGCTTCTTTTTTATGTTAGATATTGTAAAATCTAATAATGAGGGTTCTTTTAATGGATGTTTGGGGAAACAGATTAACTTAATCCTGTTCTGCTGTTTTTAAATAAATACTCAAAGCACACCTAAAGCTTAGATGTTTAAAGTTATAAAATCTACAGTTGAAGGCTGCCTTTTTAAAATTCTCTAAATAAAAAGTTGCTGTAATGTTAATTTATACCTGTCACATAGAAGAATTTTGTTCTTAACTTACCCAAGCTTCCCAGCTGTATAAGATTAATGGCTGCCTCATGTAGAGTGTACAATTCCCAAATATAAATAGCTAAACCCCCACTTCTGTATGTCCAAATCACACTGCAAAGAATTAGAATAAAACTAGTAGAAATAACTGATTTACTTAATGGAATAAAAAATATATAATTTTTGTAGTGACTTTAAGTCAGTCTTGTCTATGGTTATGATTACTTAATTACCTATAGTGAATATTTCTGCATCGCAAATACGTTATTAATGTGCTAAGAGAACACTCAGACTAGGTGTGAATCGTATCACTGATGTTGCTTTCTAAGGCTCTGTCTAAATAGTGCTAGTTAGACAGTGTCTCAGTTTCATATAATAGAGTATGGTCTGGGATTGTAACCTGAATGTAAGTTTTTCTCCTTGCCTCCCAAGCCCTGATTCAAGGGCAGTACTTGATCATGGAGGAGCTTCATTGTGTCCCCAGATCTTTTGGTCTAGATGATGGAGAGGGGAGAGAAGTGTGAGGGGAAGTCAGGGTATGCCATGGAATTCAAATGCCTCCTTGCAATTCAAATACTTAGACAGCGAAGCAACAATTCTGCTGCTCACACGCAGACTTCCAAAATGACTGACCATATCTCAGACACCTGCATGTGGCTGGCAGGTACGATGTGGGACCTACAGGTGTCATACAGGGGCAACAACTGGAGGCCGTGCAGGACAGACTTTGCCATCTCAGATGACACTAAATCAATACCTGCGGTCAAGCGAATTGAGCCCCTTGTCAGCACACCAACAGTGTGTAGAGAACCAGCTGATCACATGTCAGTGTCTGGTTTTACAGGGACACAAATAGCTCTGTAGACTCTATTGATTGTATTTACTGCATCTTCATTGACTGTAATGATAGTTTAGATTCCTGTGACACATGCATTTTTAGCTAGATCCGAATTCTTGTGTAAGTGAATTTCCTCGTGGATGATGGAGTGAAGAAGGATATTGCTCTAGCCAGGGAAGGTTTGGGCTTCTCATGTCATTCTCCATCGTTTGCTCCATGCTGTAGCACAAGCAGGGCTTCTTTTTAATATGGAGTTTTAGAAATTCGCAGTGGCACCCAAAATCTTTTGGATTAAGTTGAACATCTTCAAAAGTTCTCATTTCTGACCTGGGAATGTGAATGGTTCTGTGTCAGGGAACTGGGAGATGCAGGTAAATAATTCCTTTCATCTCCTCCTTCCTCTCACTTTGCCTAGGAAACAAAGAGAAAATTTTTGTGTATTAATTTGCAGCTAAGGTTTTTTGGTTTGGGTTTTTTGTTTCTTTCTTTCTTTCTTTGAATGATGTAGTGACCTAAGCAATAGTATATGCAACTACCCCCCCCCCCCAAAAAGCACCGGAAGCATTAAATTCATCTTAAGAAGCTGCAAAAAGGTGAGTTATTAGGCCATTAGCCTTAAAACACATGTCCTTATGTATTACTGCTACAAGTAATCTGTGAGTGAAAATGAATTGCAGTCTTTTCACCAGCTAAATTTGTTTTATTCACTACTAATAGGAACAAAACCCCCAAACCATGCCCTGATGTGTCTTGGTTTCAGTAATATTAAAGAAACAATTAATTTAAGCCAGTGTCTCACTTTTATATTGCATAATTATTGCAAAAAAATACAGATATGCATATTTTCTTGGGAAGTAGGCCATACCCACAGAACAGACTATGCCTTTGCAAGTGTTACCCCTGGAAAATGTTTAGTGGTCTTAGATTACAATAAGTGCAGGCAGGTTTAATGCCATCCTTGAATAAACAAAAGTGTGTACAGGAGAGACAGGGAACAGTATTTTTTATTTAAAGGTGTCATTAAGGAGACCAATACTACAATGCAGAGCTGAAGTCAGCATTTGAAAGGGGCGTGGGAAGGTACAGAAGAATACAGAGAAAGTTATTATATTTAGAAAAGACAACCCTCAGTTAGAACTTGTTATTTAACCATATTAAGCTTGTTATTTAAAAAAAGCAAATATGAGGATGATTTGGGAATTCTTTTCCTGGTTTATGTTCATTTTAAGAAGGAAAATCTGGAAATTCAGCTTTAGTCTGGAATTTATGAAAAATAATGATGAGAGAAAGGAGCCAGACAGGTTTGAGGGGAAAATAATGTTTACTAGTAAAGGTGTTTGACCAATGCAATATAGTGAAGTTTAATTCTTTATACTATGAGATCAGGAAGTCATCAGTAAATGCCTTTCTGCATTGTATACTTCAGTCACACCAAAGTTAGTGGGTTTATTCCAAGCTCAAGTGATTGAATCTTAAAAGCCTGGTTAAATCAATTTTTTAACTACAAACATATACATTATGACACTATAACTACTGGTTGCCAAAACTGCAGAAATGGCAGTGTGAAATTACTTCTCCAAAGAGAGATGCTCTATCTTGTTTTTACCGGAGTTTCCTTTCCTTGCACTTCTGTTGTCTCAGCAGTCTTGGCTCATTATCCAAGAACTTTCATTGTCCTATAGAAAAATCATTCAGATTTCTTTATTTTTAAGTGGTACAGTTAATTTTGAGGCCAGTGATTCTTGAGTTGGAGCTCACCCATACAGCTTTCTACGTTCAGTGCAGGAACCAAAAATGTAGGGTGTGAAAGGTTAATCTAAAAGCCTAGGCAGAGGGGATCAGTAAGAGAGCTATCATCTGAGCTGTAAGTCAGTGTTGTTTTATTCCAAAATCTTTTTACAACCTTTTTCTTGTTTTGAAAACTGTTTATCATACTTAATTTAAAATATAAACCATGTCTCACATGCACCCCCCGCCCCCAGAAAGCAGATCATGGCACTTTACAAAATGAAGTTAACATCGGCAGTACCTCCAAGATTTTTTTAGCAATTCTTTTTCTGGCAATTTCAAAGTTCAGTATTGCTTTGCCTATAATCATCATAATATGTACATTTTTCAAGTTCTGTCTTTCTTTTCCCCTTTCTCTTTCAAGTAATCTTTTTAAAACTAATTAGGGTGTGTCCCATCCCTCCCTTACCTCATGGCTACTTTATTTTGTAATGTTTCACCTATTTTCTTTATAGACTAGTATGAAAAAAAGTACTTCTCTCAAACACCCCTACTGACAAATCCCACCCTTCTAACATTCACTTCTCTCTGGCATTACAATTCAGTCACATATTTTCAGTTTCTTTTCTATGTAATACATGAGCTTGCACTTGATACTCAGATAGGTGGGCCGGAATGAGTGTCTTTCAAAACTACTGGCCTCTCAACTTCTTGCAAGTCTGCAAAAATGCACAAGAATTCAGACTTGAAAATTGTTGAAAAAATAGAAGCTGAAAAAAGTAACAAGAATACACTGATAAAAATACTTAAACTTGCAAAAATAATTAAGTAGGTGGAGCTGTGTTTGCCCTAGGGGGCACTGAAAACATAAGAAACCATAAATCTTAGAAACAGCTTTGGAAAATCCAAGGCGCAGGCAACTTTACAAGACACCACCTGTGTATTCAGCAAGCATGAAAGATTTAATTTGATCAGATCAAAAAGATCAAAAAGCACAATGAGGATGACACATGGGGATGCCCTTGAGAGTTCACTCTATTTGGCTACAAGGGAACAGGGTCTTCATTAAAGTTAACATTTCCACAGCTAACTGCCCACTACAACAAAATCAGTAACTGAGCTCTGCCACACAGCTAGAAGTTTCATTTTGCTAAACTTGTCACATTGAACCATTTCATTTTTCTAATGGTTCTCCTGCTTTTTTAAAAAACTAAGGGAAGAGGTAAATAGAGAGGAAAACTCCAGGTTTATGGTGTCTGTCACGTTTTGAAAGACTTTGTAAAGATTTTTTTTGGTAATCTCTCATTTATCCAGTTGTCCTGGTTTCAGCTGGGATAGAGTTAACTGTCTTCCTAGTAGCTGGTACAGTGCTATGTTTTGAGTTCAGTATGTGAAGAATGTTGATAACACTGATGTTTTCAGTTGTTGCTCAGTAGTGTTTAGACTAGAGTCAAGGATTTTTCAGCTTCTCATACCCAGCCAGGGCACCTGACCCAAACTGGCCAACAGTGTATTCCATACCATGGGACGTCCCATCTAGTTTAGGAACTGGGAAGGGGGGGGCAGGGAATCGCCGCTGGGGGACTGGCTGGGTGTCGGTCGGCGGGTGGTGAGCAATTGCCCTGCGCATCATTTGTACATTCCTCCCCTTTTATTACTACTGTTGTCATTTTATTAGTGTTATCATTACCATTATTAGTTTCTTCTTTTCTGTTCTATTAAACCGTTCTTATCTCAACCCACGAGTTTTACTTCTTTTCCCGATTTTCTCCCCCATCCCACTGGATGTTGGGGGAGTGAGTGAGCGGCTGCATGGTGCTTAGTTGCTGGCTGGGGTTAAACCACGACACCAGTATATCAACTGATTGGTTTTAATATAACTGATGTGTAAAGACCTTTGCAATTATAAATCCTTTTTCTTTTTTCCTTGAACATGCTATTTTTTTTGTACTTTGTTTTTTCAAAAGGAAGCAATTTTCTGGGAAAAGAAAGAAAATAATTCTTAAGGAAATCTTCCTTTTTCTGTCACAACTATCAAGTTACTTTCCACATACAAAGATGAAGAACAGTTTCACATCCCTTTTTCTGTCATGCATAAAAGGCAAAATCTTCCAAATTTTCATTGCTTAATCAAATTTAGCTTACAGTTAACCAACTACAACAGAACCCCAGAAGAATAGAATCTCTAGTACTGATAGGTTAAATTCTCTAGGCAATTGATATTCTTAGAGCTAGGACATTTATCAGCAACTAGAATTACACCCCTTTTTCCGTCTTCTTTATCATTTTAGTCATGATTGACTTTACCTAATTTTTTTATGTTGTTTTATTGATCCACAGTTATTAGTTTCCTCTGGGCTTCATAGAGTGAATGCATGCTTAAAGAGTCAAATGAAAAGGAACACATCACTTTCCTTTGCTATTACTACATATATTTTATGCATTCTTGCTGTCCTAACTATGTATATAGTTAGCTTAATCAGGTGGTTTCAGCCTGCAGTACATAAAAACAATGAGAGGGATCATAAATTATTAAAATCAATGCATCTCTGTACTCTATACAAGCAATAAATTTTTGTTCATTTTTTATTAAAAGTATGAAATTGCTGGAAAACAGTTAAATTTCTTATGCTCTACACCAGATTTAATGGAAATAGTCTTGTTGATTTTACTAAGATCTAGACCGGGGCCATTGCGAATATATGAACGAGTACTGTGTTTGTGTAACATGTATTCTGAACCTAATAGAAAGTTTTATTGTGTATTATACCATCTGTCAGCTCTTATTTATCCATGCAAGTATTACAGGGAAATTATTCCCTTCCATGTTATAACCATAGGGAATTTCTAGTTGTAAAATAAGTAGGTTTTTTTTTTTTTAAGTAAATCGAAACAGAATATCATAGTGCTTTATTTTAAATTACAGTGATTTAATAAACATCCCTTGGTGATCCAGCACAAAAGACATAACTGAAAGTTTCCCTTCTTATTCACTGTGATGCAATATAAAACCAAAAGTAAATGCAGCAATTTCTTTTGACTCATGTGCCTTCATTTTTGTACCTTATCTGATAGGGTGACTTGTGGCATACAGATCGAGCACCCCTTAGAGGAGGTCTCAGCTTTATTATGGCATACAGATGAACCATATCATAAAACTCAATATGGCTATCCTGGGTCAGACCAAAAGGTCTGTGAAGTCCCATATCCCATCTCCAATATTAGTTAAAACAAATGCCTAAAGAAGAGCAAGAAAAAAAGAAAATACTTTCCTTAACACACATTCAACTGCAGGGTCATTTTTACATATTCAATAACCATTAGGTTCTATTAACTGGTCAAGTTTCCCCTCTAAATCCATATAACTTTTAGCATTCACAGCACCATATATCAAGTAGCTCTACAGTTCTATGCTTCATTCCACAAAGGGCCCCTTTTGCTTGTTACGCAACTGGCTCCAGCTAACTTCATTGGATGTTCCTGATTCTTGCTTTGGAAGAGATGATGAATAGTCAGTTTCAAGCCACCATGTCTATGCCAGTCATTTCTTAAATCTCTATTGTATCACCTCCCCTGACAGTATCTCTCTTCCTTGTTGAAAATGTCTGCTTAAGTAATTGCTCATAGTACAAAAGTCTTTGCATGCTTTTGATCATGCCACTGCCCCCTCCAAATGTCTTCCAGTTTTTTCTTTTTTCTTTTCTTTTCTTTTCTTTTCTTTTCTTTTCTTTTCTTTTCCTTTTCCTTTTTTATTTTTTCTTTTTCTGAGTAGGAGTGACCAGAATGCACACAGGACTAAATATGTTTGTGACTCATGAATTTTTGAAGTGGTGAACAGTGTTCTCTAATGCTCTTTGTGTCTTTTTTTTTTTATTCTTTTCTAATAACTTCTACTATTTGGTATAAATTTTTTATTTATACTACTTATTGATCTGATATTTTGATGGAACTAGCTGTCATAAGCCTATTATCCTAAATTAGAACAATTGTATCAAAACCCATTGTCCTAGATATTAAGTTAAAATTCTGTTTTCCACAATATGAACCAATTCACATTTGTCTACATTAAAGTCCACCAGTTATTTTATTGGCAAACCACTCATAAGACACTTCTGCAGGTCATCACAGTTGAGCCTTGACCTTATTATTCTGAGTAACTTTATAATATGAACAATCCTTCATTCTTCACTGCCCATACCCTTTTCAGGGTATGTATTCATGAAGACATTGAAAAACATAACTGTAATTTAGGTTGGCAGGGTCGTCCAGAGGTCAACTCCTTCAACTGCCTGCTCAAGGCATGTTTAATTAGACTGGGTTGCTCAGGGTAACATCCAGTGGAGTCTTGACTACCTACAGGGATGGAGATACCACAACCTCTCCAGGCAACCTGTGCCAGTATTTAACCACCCTAACAGCATTTTTTTTTCTTTCTATCTAATCAAAACTTCATATGTTTCAACTTCTGTCCATACCCTCTTGACCTATCACCATTAACCCCCAAGAAGAGTCTAGTTCCATTACCTCCGTATCCTCTGATCAGGTAATTGTAAACGTATTATGGTTTAACCCCAGCTGGCAACTAAGCACCACACAGCCACTGATTCACCCCCCCTCAGTGGGATGGGGGAGAAAGTCAAAAAGGCAAAAGTGAGAAAACTCTTGGGCTGAGATAAAGACAGTTTAATAGGTAAAGCAAAAGCCACATGCATGAGCAAAGCAAAACAAGGAATTCATTCACCACTTCCCATCAGCAGGCAGGTCTTCAGCCATCTCCAGGAAAGCAGGGCTCCGTCACACATAACGGTGGCTTGGGAAGACAAACACCATCACTCCGAATGTGTCCCCCCCCTTCCTTCTTCTTCCCCCAGCTTTATATGCTGATGAACAGTACAGGTAGAACATTGTAATTTGATTCTCTTCCTAATACTCGGGTGTTTGCTGTCATGGAAACATTTATAATAACCCTGTTTTAAATAACCAAATAAGAACTACTGAAGAAGCATGTCAAAACAATATTTGAATGCTCCTTGGAGAACTATGATCATGTGACTCTATAACACTTGAATCAGATCAGTCTCAGATAATTTGTTGTTGTCCAATGCCCTAATAATAGTTGTGTTTTATTAACTAAGCTTTATTACTGGCTATATACAAGGGAGGAGAATTCAAAATGAGTCTTAATTTCCTCTCCTTTGTACTTGTATGGGAATCAAGACGCAGGATATAAACCTTCTATTTATGATAAGTAAATATCTTGCATTATGCGTGCTATTGAATGCATTTACCTATGAGTAAGATCAAAAGGGAAGAGGAATGGAAAAGAGAATGACTAGGAGGAAATTGGTTCGTATTTTATGTGCATATAACAAGCAATAATATAGTCTTTACTGTTAAATCAATTAGCATTTGAAACAAGAAAATCATGCTTAGTTTTAACTCATTTAAACAGCAGATTCAGAAATGACTGCTGTACAACTCCTCCCTTGAGTATGTTAATCACTAAGAAACAAGAGTCATGCTTGTTCTAGCATAATAAATATTTGTGTGTGTATGTTAATGTGTGGAGGATGTGCTTCAGCTGCAGAAGTACAAAGTACCTTCCCTCCCACCCCAAATATTACACCTGATCATTACAGCATTGTTAGGAGAAATGTATATTTAAAGCTATAAGATGAAAAAAAGTGACTCAACAGTTTCCAAAGGTTGGAGGAGTTCTTCAACTGCTTAACTTCTGGATTTAGGATAAAAATAGGCAATGGAGTTTCATACAAGCAATCATCCTGTGCTACCAACTTGCTCTGAATGAAAGTAATGTTTCCTTTTGTTTTGTGAAATAAAAGGCTTAACCAAAATATAGCTAAGGGCTTTGGGTTGAAATTTTCAAGTAGGAAAAGAATGCCTTCTGGGAGCCTTGGGAAATATGCCTTTGTTCAAAGACAGGACTAAAGATGAGCAAGAGGTCAGGGTGAGTGAGCCAGAGGGTTTCAAGATAAGAAATTATGTTCCTTGGTGTTGAAAATATAGAACAAGAATCCTGTATTATGGAGGTGTCTTCTTGGCTGTGTCATGGACTCTCATTTTAATTTTTTGTAAGATGATTATAATACATATGCAGTAAGAAACTGAATAAAATCAATGTGGCAGCCTTAATTCTGTTTGACTTTGCAACAGTAACATTTAAATAAGGTTTCTAATGTATAATGTTATATACAATACCAGCTATAAGAGCAGGTGAAATACCTGATTGTTAACTCTAGAGAAGAGCTAGGTAGTAAAAATGCTAATTTGTAAATGCGAAATATTTATTAAACTCTGCAATGGAGCCAGTCTTGAAAGAACTGATGAACTGGCAGGAGTGATACATTGAATTCTTTTAACATTTTCCCAAGGAGTCTGGAAATTTGCCAGGAAAAAAGCAAGTATTAATTCCTATATAAAAAATAGCCTAAAATGTATTTGCTTATGTATATTGCAACAGCAGGTTCACTGTGCTCTGCAAATGTATTAGAAAACACAAGCTTCACTTCAAAGTGTTGACATAAATTATATGGAGGCCCAGAACTGGCTGTCATTTTTCACTGGAACTTTTTGAAATTAAGAATAACTTTCCAAAATTAACTTTTCAGGTTTGAGATTTTGGTTTTTGTCTTCTGGTTTTTATGTTAAAATACCACTTGGTGTAGAACAGTTCTTATTCTATAGAAAGCCAAAGCCAGTGGTTGGAGGCTATAGTACTGAAATAAAAAGACTCTCCAATTCAGTATATTTTGCACTGTAGAATGATATGGCGCATACTGATGGAGGTGCCCTTGGCAAGTGTGTATTGTGTCTGAGATATTAGACTATTGGAATTCAATCCTTGTTCCACCCACAAATTAATTTTATTTTAAATTGGCCTCATCTCACTCATAAAAAGTTATTGTTTTACTGGGCTGAACCTATCCATTACAAGTATAACATTTATTACAGAGTATTAAGTGGATTTAAAGTATAATTAACTTTAAGTGAATTTGATAATTAGGATAACTTTAAATTCAAATTACATTTTTACAAATAGCATGATTTGCCACCATTGATTTCAGCAGCAGAAAACATCCCATTTTCAAGGTTTTTTTACTTACTTCTGGGCTAGTATCACGCTAGACTGCAGAACACTCAGTGTTTCATCTCTTTGGTTAGTGAAAACATTGGGGTTGCATCAGAATTGAATATGATCCAAAAAATTTAATGGAAAAATGCTTACGTGCTAATAAAGTCACAGTGTCATAATAGCCATGTCAGACAGAGACATCATCATTGTCTATCAGGGAATGTTCAGCACTGCATGTTCATAAACACAAACTAAAGTGCGGTAAGCTGTAATAAAGCTTGCTTGCTTAAAATACTCTCAGTAGAGACTTCAATCAATCAGCTCTTATCTCTCCTGAGAGTAAGTTCTTTTCCAAACAGCATGACTGTCTGTGTATACAAAATGTTTTCTGAAGTGGTGATTGTGAAATGCAGGATGGTTGCTGTAATTGCCTCATTGTTCAACCTATGTCACAAAATTATGCTAATCATGCACCACAGGTGCTTCTGTGCATATCATGTGTGCACAACACATTGGTGCTTCATTCTTTCCTTTGACATATGACATTGAATGTATTTCTGTGCTGGCACTATTAGAGCAGCTCAGGTAGGGGACTAGCAATGTATTGCATAAAGGCAGACTGATGAAACTTTTTTTAATGCAAAAGTCATTTGGAATTACACAATAACACAGTGACTGGAAGACACTGCTGAAATGATAATATGTTCATTTGAGTTTAGGGCCAGGATAGCGATTTGGTGATGCTGTTTCATATCAGTCCGTCCCTCTGGTTTTCTCAGAAAAGGAAAGTATATAGGTAATAGCTGGTTGTTTTCCAGGAATTCCTAGTTGCAGCAACAGTGTCTACGGAATTATTACTGGGTGCTGTAAATCTGAAGACTTTTAGCTGCTCAAGTTGATGCTGGGCTGAGCTGCCTTCAGGTAGCCTCAGAATTTATGGGAACATAAACCTACCTTATACCCGTTTATTCCCTCAGCCATGCTGAGTAGAATAAGTCACTCTTGCTTTTCTGGTCCCCCCCCATATCATTCTCTACATTGTGGCACAGTAGAATCCAGGCTATATGGGCTACAACAGAACAAAATGTAGTAAGAAGTGAAGTACTACTGTCTGTTGTCTCTCTCAGTTATTGAGGAGAATAGTCCAGAATATTTGACAGTGGCCTGGATTATTCATAGTATCTTCTTGTGCACGTAGTTTGGCAGTTCTGGTCTTTTGTACTTACGGTTTTGCTATTATGTCTTTTGTGGATCACAGGGAAAGACTAGATACTCCTCCAGCACCTTCTGCATTTAATCTCTCCTGTGTTCTCGTAGTTTCAGAGAACTAGTGACATTTGCTCAGGACAGACTCATCTCGGATATGAGTGGGCACAGCTGTATGACTGTGTGGCTCTGCCTAGGACAGGTAATGTTTGAACACCAGAACAGTGAGTGCTTATGTACTATAGGGTCTTCACCCCCAACTTTTGACAGTAGGGTTGTAGTTGACCCCTTCCTGCCTCACATTTCTAAGCAAAACCAGAGCAGGATTCTCCTCCACGAAGTTTAGCAGCTCATTTTGTGACATAGAATCCTGTTTTTTAAGTTGAGGACTTAAGGTTAGGTGTACACACTCTACTCCGGAACAATATGTCTCTTGAACCTTCTATTTCTACTGGTCCATACAGATTCAACTAGGTGTAGAGAAGTTGGTTGTGTTACTTAACATTTAGACTACTGAAACGACTGAAATCCAATAATATTATTAGTAATTCTTCATGCAGAACAAATGTACGTTAGGCAATGCTGAAAAAGGAAATATATCTTCTCATGAGTTATTTCACTAACTTACTGATAGTCGTCTCTCAACAGCACCTGGGAGTTCTACCGACATTTCACATCATTTTAAACTCTGATCTATCAGCCACTACACTTTGACTGCCACCTAAAAATTCCTTACCAGAAAAAAAGGGTTTTTTTCCTGTTCCCTCCTACCCCCATGAAAAACTTGCTTTTGGGAATTCAAATCCTGTTTCTTAGTAGCTGCTCTGGGTCCAGTGTATTAATTTCTAGTCTGCTATAATGTTTTAACTTCTGAAATAAAAAGTGCACATGCATCATTTAAGGTGTTAATTTACTAGGCTTTTCATAAACTTTGGATTAGTTAACTATTTCTATCATTCAAACTATAACTAAGGTATAACTTTGTGTGGATTAGGTTACAACAATTTTGTTTTATGAAGAGGAGTTGAATAGTACTGTTTAATGAAGTATTAACAATTCAGCTTATCTTATTAACTTTCTTCTGAAGGGTATAAATGCATTAAGGTATATTTATACTTAAAATGCTGGACTACTTTAAGTGAATGTACATATACAGAATTCCTGTTTAAGTCTTTCTATCACTCAGTAAATATAATTTCTGCAAGACTTTCATTTCTGTAACTGTCTCACTTTTAGAATCATAGAATCATAGAATCATGTAGGTTGGAAAAGACCTTCAGGATCATCGAGTCCAACCATCAACCATGCCCACTACACCATCTCCTGAAGTGCCTCGTCTACGCACTTTTTGAATACCTCCAGGGATGGTGACTCAACCACTTCCCTGGGCAGCCTGTTCCAATGCCTGACAACCCTTTCAGTAAAGAAATTTTTCCTAATATCCAATCTAAACCTCCCCTAGCGCAACTTGAGGCCATTTCCTCTTGTCCTATGGCTTGTTACTTGATAGAAGAGACCAGCACCCCCCTCACTACAACCTCCTTTCAGGCAGTTGTAGAGAGCGATAAGGTCTCCCCTCAGCCTCCTTCTCTCCAGACTAAACAACCCCGGTTCCCTCAGCTGCTCCTCATAAGACTTGTGCTTTTGTGTGCACTCTCTCTGTTTTTCTGTCCAACACAAGGAGAAAACCAAGGCCCCTTCTCCTATAATCAAGTTGTTAATGGGTTCGCAGTTATAGTCAACAGTAATCAATAAACCAAAAGTGTTTAAGTCTCTTTTGCCCTTTTATGCCTTGCCTCCCTGCTATCCCTCACTTCTGCCTGAAATCGATGATACATTTTCCATTGATTTACTATAACAGGGAAAAGATCTAGCTGCCTGTTAACAAAATGTGGCATATTGAAACTGGTGAGGTAAATGAAGTGGTTAAAGAGACACTATCCAAAAAAACCTCTTTACTTTTCTGTAAGGTTTTTAAAAGACAAATAGTTTTATCGTCATAGTTCTATGCCTGTATTATATTTCTAATTAATTTTTTAATGATTTTTTCCGTGTTGCTGAATTAAGAAACAACACTTTTGGGGAAAAAATTGATCTTGCTGTTCGTATCTGGAATCTGATTTGAGCTCACTGAAGTTAGTTAAGTTTTTCCTGTTGGCTTGAATGGTTTCAGATTCATCAGATTTATGGAGTTTCTGGAGGTTGTTAGGAATCTCATAAATACCAAAAGGAATATACGAAGGAAGAGGGTGATAAATATCCATCTTGATTTGCCTAAATTAAGAAAGTCCCAGCTTAGCACTCATTGCAAGCTACAGTGTATCTAATTGTCCTCAATCAGGTGCACCTAAAATTGGAAGGCAATGACATGATTAAGTAGCATCTTCATTAAAAGCTGTCATTGTTTGGCTTACAGAGAAACAATTGAGGTTAGGTTTGCATGCGTAGTTCTTATCTTTGTATTTTTAAGGTGAATTAAGAAATACTATTGTCATTGAAAATTAAAAGGGAATGATTAGTGGATAAAGTGGTTGAATGCAAAGTGCAGTGAATAAAACATTACATTACTTAACATAAATATTGCAATGCTTAATTGGGCTGATTTTTCCCTTTTATCAATAAAAAGAACTCGCAAATTCATAGTCTATAATACCACAATTAATTTTCAATAATTTCTTTCCATTCTTTTTTTAAAAAAAAAGTTAAAAACACTCCTGAAAAAAGTGTAGTGGTTTAACAAATTCTTTTACATTCTGTCTATTGAAAGTGCACATTCTCTTTTCCAATAAACATATTTTATCACTTATTGTGCTGGCAATGAAGATTTGTTTGTCCTCGTAGCATAATGATCTTGACCATTTACTTAATGGTAAGGAGACTTCCCTTGAGAATAAATTTTTATTATTGCATGACCACTTCTTAGTCTCTGTCCACAGTCAATACAATACAGAAATCATGTCTGAGTATGGATCATTTACTACAATTGCAATTTTTATGGATCTGTGATGTTTTTTATCCCCATCATTGCTTCACCAAACTTTCCCCCACACCTCTGCAAAAGAATAAAAAAAAGGTGGAGAAAATAATGGGTTTGAGGTTTTTATATGTGAAAAGTAACAATTTATAGATTCATTTTGAATGCTTTTCATTTTGTTTTGTATACAAAGTCAAAAGTTTGAGTACTTGCCTGATATTTTAATGATGACAGAGTACTGTAATATGACCACTATGTTTATATGTATTATTTTCACTGCCTTTTTTTTTTTTTTTTTTGGTAGCTGATATAGTTTTGGAGAAATTACTATGTGGGCTTCTTATAATAATGACAATATTTTTGAATCAGAAATTCTGCATCAAACTGTATCATTTTATTTTAAGTCTTTGGGAACCTTCACAATAAGCGAAGACTGAACTGACATTGCCAAAACTAGTTGTAAATCACCTTTTTACAATAATGCCTATCAAATCAAATTGTCCAAGTAGCTCTGCATATAAAACGGTGTGCAGAAAAATCAGAATACACTGGTGCAGTCACTAGTATTTTAATTATCCCCTTTATAAATCTGATATAAAACAACATTGTAATAAGCCATCTCACTGTTTCTTAAAAATGTGATGTTCCTAAGAATAAATTTTAGTTCTCTACTTTCTGACCTGGATCCTGATGAACACAATATTATTTTGATCTTCACATTAGTAAGGATGCTAATTAATAAAAAACCACACTGTCAATGCCACCATATAAAGTGGTAACCAGAGGTATAAGTTTCACATAGAAGTTATCTCTTTTCCTTTTTGCCATTAATTGTTCTGATAAATAGTTGGGGGTTTTTTTACTTGTAAAATAAATATTACTTCAGTTGGAGTGCTTCTTTAAATTGCAGACATGAACAAAATGATTGAACTCTGTTTAAAGTAATTATATAACACTTGTTAAATCACAAAATTAATTATATTATTAAATCTCTTTACCCACAGCATCTCACAGTGTATGTTATGAATTATACAGATTACAAACTAATGAAAAACATACATTAGGGGGGATTTATATCCTATAACTTAATATGTCTAAAAATCAAATACTTGAGCTAGCGCCTCTCAGCTTCTTCTATAACAAATGGAAGAAATGGGAGACTTCTATGAGAGTATGTTCCGATAGTGGTGGAACATCTGCCTTGAAGAGGTGAATTACCACCTGCAGATTCATATTTCTTTCCATTGTCTACAAACAATGGGAATGAAAGTAGAAGGAGAGAGTTAGGTAAGTTAGGATGAATGACAATATTGTTATCCACTTGTAATGATTTATTTTTTTAGCAAAGTATGGTAATTTCAAGAGCAAATAAGACAACATAGGCATGAAACATTAAAGTGATTAACTGGTTGGGGTTGAAAGGATTTGTTGCCATGAGATAGTCTTTACTTACATCTTCTGTCAAGTCATTGTTTATTTATTTATTTTTATTTTTAAAGCCACTCGCTTGCTGAGTGAAAGCAAGTTGTCTTAGCAAGAGCTTCTGACTAGTGCTGAAAGCTGAATGGATAGGCTTTGAGGTGATTGAATCTGGCTCCTGTCTGCTAAATGTAGGAATTTCTATTTCTCTGGTAAAAACTTGGAGTGAAAAGAGAGAAAAAAAAAAGGAAGCAACTTGGGAAAGAGAGGAAATTAACAGGTTCTTAAAAAAACTGAATGAAAAACTAAGATACAGAGTTAACAATGGACTATGTTTCATATGCACCTCTGTTGCCCTTGTGACTCTTGCTGTTGATTTTAAGGTAGTGGGTAATATAGCACATGGAAAGAATTCCATCTTCCTTAATCTGTCTTCATGCTAAAGAAATACAGGCATAGCAGAGAGATAAAAAAGCAATGAGGGGTTTGGCAGAATAATCTGCAGATCACGCAAATGGCAAGCATCAGTAAACACGCGTAGTACCTTATGTGGTATTGAAGTGAAACTGAGGCCAGAAACTAGTATCTTTTTCCTTATTATTTCTTGAGGGCCTGATCTAGTAGAATGCTAAAAATACAACTAACAGACAAAAGGAAAAAAAAAAAACAACAGATTTTTCCATCACTTACTTTTAAAGATGAAGGGCATTGCCCATATTATCATAACTATAAAAGGGCTTCACAGACCAGTGAAGAGGGAGGTCATCAGTTCAGTTTTTCCTCTGTCTGAAGAGGTTCAAAACCACCTGTCTCATCAATTAATAGATTTAGAGAAAGTTTTATGGTTAGGACTGAGAGAGATCTCTGTCTATACTGTTTGAGGTGTCTTACTGTCCCACAAGTAATATAAAATGACTGAATAAGCGAAAGAGGGCATCTTTCTCTATCCTGATGTTTGTACCTAGAAACAGGATAGGGCTTGGTTCCTGTTGCAATTTCATTGTCATTTGGTTTAGATATTTTGATAATATAATGACTCCTCCATTAACCTAATCTGGTATTTTGAAATCTATTCAAAATATCTAACTCTTAGTTGGATGGTG
Organism: Haliaeetus leucocephalus; assembly: GCF_000737465.1. Classification (NCBI taxonomy): domain Eukaryota; kingdom Metazoa; phylum Chordata; class Aves; order Accipitriformes; family Accipitridae; genus Haliaeetus; species Haliaeetus leucocephalus. Next base: position 4,402,859 of record NW_010973220.1, read on the forward strand.
GCATCTATATCTAGCTCCAAATTATATATGCAGTGTAATGCATCTGAAGGGGTAATAATGAATTTTGAGAAGAAAAGTAAAGCATTCTTCAAAGTTTACAGTTAGCTCAGTATTTTTCGTGGTTTAAATAGCATATTCAGTCATGCCTAAGATACAACTTAAGAAACGAAGCAAAAAACACCCTGAGCAAGATCCTCTGTCCACAACTAAACCCAAGCATTATCCCAATGATTAGTTATAATATCCCATGCTTGCAAGTAATTCTTCTTGATGCATTAAAACAGCTTAAAAAATCTTAAAATATTTCAGGCCTAGAAAGGGTATCACAGGTACTCATAACAATATCAACACCTCACAATTGTGAGAATTTCCTTTTACATCTGCAGAAGTTGGTGCTGACTTGTGTGAGCATAGTCCCAGGCTATGGAAATAAAAAATGAGAATATAAGAATTGACACATTTTGTTGCATTTGAGGAACAGAAGAGTATTGTGCAAGACATGGAAGGCACTGAAAAGCTTGCAGATGAGTAGGTCTATAGGGTAGGTAAGGTATCAAGCCAAGGATAATTCCTGGTCCTGGAGTGAGTTGTAGCCAGTCTGCTCTAGAGGAGTCTAGCAACGGTTAGTATGGAAGCAGTTTGTACCAAATGAACTGCAAAGAAGAGATACTTCTGTAGAGGTCGCAAGGAAAATACAGATGGAGCCAAAGAAGCTAAAAATCAGTGCAAACCAAAATCAAAATTAGTATTTATTTAAACAAAGTAGGTTTTATAAAGAAGTTCTGAAGTTCTGCTAAACCTAATACTTCAGGGATTTCAGATTACCTTTAATGATATTAAGGAATCATTAAAGAGGAGGGATTTGCTTCTCACACGTTAGGTAGTGGACAAACTTAAAGAGAGTTTACAGGACCACACAGGTCTATCCTGTAAATGTAAATACTGTTCTTCATTATTGAATGAGTTGAAGAACTGGACTTGTTTTTTATGTAATAGTAATCTGAAGTTGTGAAAGATGTGCCATGTGAGATTAATGTTCAACATGTTTGACTGAAAACATGCTTAGAACTCTGTCACTCCATGATGCCTTATTTTTTTCTTCCAAAAATTTCTTAAGCAGAATACTGAGGTGTGGACTGTAGGGGGGGCAATTACACTATGCCACAGCTATATAGTGTTCAGTAGACATGTTTTGCCAGTCATTTCATGAAAGGTTGTGAAAGTAATATCTACACTTTATCCAAAAAAAAAAAAAAAGAAAAAAAAGAACTGCATGTACACAATATGAACAAGCCTTTCTGCTCTTTATAAATACCTGGTGGCAGTAAAGGGAAAATTGGAAAAGATTATCTGTCCTCTTGCTGCTATGAGTGAGTGTATTTTCATTAAGGACCTTCACAGATCAGTTTCTCAATTCTATTTAAAAAAGTTTAAATTACCTTTTGAGGCAGACTGATCCATTATGCAAGACACTTCACTTGTTCATAGGTAAACAAACTGCAGCATTCTACATGGGATTTTCAGGCATAAAAAGAACCTTGCAATGTACATGACTGCAGGTTTTTGCAGGTTTGTGTTATATTAGTACATCTGTCTTCATGTGTTTCACAGATCTTAGATATGAACCAATGCTTTGTGATTTCTAAATATTCACTTCTTGGAGAAATTGAACAGAACCCCAAACTTATTAAGAGTAAAAAAAGCATATAATAGCAAAGATCTCTTAGTTGATCTCTACATAAGTTTCTTGCTCAGGTTGCATTTCTTCCCCCAGAGCTTTATAGGTCAATAAGGTCTTGTTCTAAATGAAACAGAAATTTGGTATATACTTTAATGAGACTACAGTTTGGATCTATGTAGGCATTTAGTGAGAAACAAGCAAGCTCAACATTCCTCTAAATGAAGATTTAGATCTAATTTAGGATTTAGAGGAATCCTAAAGAGAAGAAAATTAGAACCTTCCTTCCTCCTGCACTGACTTCTCCGCAGAAAACCACTGCTTGGTGAGTCAGCACAAATTTATTTCTCTTGAGTTGATAATCTTCTTATGTTGTAATAAGTTCTGCACACCTTGTTGTCTACATTCCCCTTTGTTCTAGTCAAACTCTTAAGTTACCTAGATGCTTCATTATAATCGGGAAGGTTTTCACCTGCATGCACAACCTTCATTCTCTGTTCCTGCTTCACCTGGTCCTGGGCAGGAAATTCCCTAAACCACTGCAGTATTAACTCTTTAGCAAGCAAATCATGTCTGGCCTCTACAAAGCTGTCTTAAAGTTTTGTTTTTCTAGCAGCAAATGCTAAAGTATAAATTCATCATTTTTATACTTTATTGCTATATGAAAGCAAATAGGGAGAAAAAGGAAACGGAAGCCCATAACACCTTTCCCTCCTAAGAGAGGGAAAAAAGCTCCACATAACTATCACACAGGGTTTTTTTTCCTGAGTCTCAATACACAGCTAAAACACTTTCCTCTGAGATATCAGCATAAGAACTTTAATGCTGTATTGCTTTGAATAGATGATTGATAGATTTTAAGATGACAAAAGAATGATTTAGTATAAGCTTTTTATTATTATGTCATGCAAGGCTGAAATATATGGTAGATAGGTTAATAAATACCTTTAAAACCTGAGTGGTTTATTCTATGGAAATCTTATTTTATCAGTAGTTTTCTTTGTCTTGAATTATGATTATGCATATGAATATATGAATCCATATAAATGATCATACATGCACATAAACATGAGTGTATCTCAGAATACACATATGTATAAGTCTTGCCTGAGAAGACATATATATATAAGCTGTATTAAATTGGCAGTGACTTCACTGCCATCTGTTAAGTATTTATAGACTGTATCACACATCAACTTTTTCTTGTTTTTTTGTGAGACTGATGTGAAGCTAACAGACCCATAGTTGCCTTGGTCAACCAATTTCCCTTTTAAAGTGTTGGGGCGAACATTAGCTTGTCCAAATTCCCCAGACTCTACACTGTAATCTGAAATTTATTAAAGAAACAACATCAGTCATCCAGACTGCTCCTTGATACATAATTTTAATGTTCTTCCCTGCAAGTTAGTCTGATTAGCTTGCGTATATATTTTGACTTATCTACTACAGCCTTTCAGTTTGCACTATGGTGAAATTCAATGCCCATACTTTATCATTTAAAAATAAGATCTAAAATGGATTTGAAACGTTTAACAGTTGTCATTTAACATTATTTTATTTAGTGATGGGATAGAAAGTATTTTCTTATCACTTACGGTGGAATATTTCACCTAGCTTTGTTCCAAACACAGAAATATTCTTATACTGTTTTGACATGCTGTATTATGACTGATTGATGGATTGGCCATCTGTGTCAACTTTAGGTCATGTATCAGTGCTAGAATATTTCTTGTTTCCAATGTAGTGTAGTACTTATTAGCCTTCATATTTGCCTTAGAAGTTTCATGAATACATTTAGTTTCCTTTAGCAATTTCTTGTATTTCCCAGTTGTCTCTGTATACACAAGGCTGTCAGCTTCTCCATTTTTCCATTGGTGATATATGTTGTTGGCAGTTCCTTGTCATTAAGTCAAAACTGAATGCAGCTTCTGGAAAAGTGTTTATTGCGTATTTTTCTGGTCACGTTTTCCCTACAGAAATCCTAGAGAACAAATATTTGTTCCTATCTATATTTTGATAACTCTTACCAGGCTTCCACAAAAGCAGAGTATTGGAATGCATGGGTAACTTGCATGCCAAAGGAGCCTGCAGAATAGCTGGATGTAGGATCAGTGTTAAAAAGTGTGTGTTTAAAGAGCAGTGTAGCAATTAATCTTCCCTGGTCTACTAAGCCATCACTTTTCCACGTTTCCGTAGTTTCTCTTCAATTGTGATACCCTGATTATTTTTGTAGAAACAGGTAAGATAGATAAAATCAAACATTATTATTTTTATTTATTACATTTAAAACTGTTGTGGTTGTGGAAAGTATATGCAATCAATAGTGAACTATAAACAAAAATTAATCATGATCTCATAACCAATGATAAATTGTATTTCCAATATAGACAAATGTGTATATTCCCAAGTAACAGTCTGCACACAGTTTTAATGAGAGATGATAAAATTAGATACTTATTCCAGATAGCACTTGGCTCTCGAAGAAGTTCCACTGAAACAGAGGGACAAAGATATACAGAAGGTTGCTACTCAGTTGTGATCACACATATTACAATCTTGCTCTCTGTTTTGACTTGCTCATTTGTATGAAAGAAATAATTTTAAAATACTATTTTGTGAAACCTGTAAAAACATTGAAAGAATTTTTTTTAATTAAGTGTCATCTAATGTCATAAGGTTATATATTGTATATGTAAGGAAATTTAAAGTGAATGTGATAAGCAGACATGAATCATAGATATTAAAGTCATGATTTAATTTAATTGAATGTCTGATATTTCTGATCAGGAAAAAGAAGCAGCAAAAAATTTCTGGGTCCTGTCACGCTAGCCCTTTGTGCATTGAACTTGTATTGAAATAAAGGGATGCCTAGCATGAGAGTTTGAAAAATCACCAGAAGCTCTAGCTGTTAAGAATAGCATACACTGTTATTACTTCTTTATTTGGATATTCATCCCATTGATTAGTGATGGATTTCTGCAATTAGTCTAACTGGATTATTTTTAACAAGTGAAAGACTAAGCATATTTGTTATATTATTAGTTCAACAGCCAGAAAGCCTTATATTGTGCAAGAATTAGGTTGTTATTGTTCTTTCTGTTTGAAATCATAGTTGTCCCATAAGTGATGGAGAACAAAGCAGTTTAAAGTAGGTTAGCAAACAGAATGGGAAATGGACAGGACAAGTAAAGAATTTAAAATATTTCTGGAATATTACCAAATGCATTTGAGACAACGTGGAGCATATTAGCAGAGGAGGGAAAAAAAAAAAGCACAGAAATAGCAGTGGGTATAAAACAAAGAGGCAATAGATTTTAATGCATTTTCTTGCAAATGAAGTCTTATGTTCTGCACAGTGATGTCTTCCATTGGGATTGATCTAGTTGCCTTAGCACAAAACATCCAGTGTCAACTGGGATTTTCTATTGGCTTCCAGCTCTTTCTACAATAGGTTGCAAGCTTCATTTTCCTATTGTGTCATAGCGTCCAGCTCAAGGTGTATGTTTTGGATACCCTGGGGCTTCTCAAATAGTGCTGGACACTTAGTTTGGGTAGCTGAGTCCAGAATACTGAACTCAACAACACTACAGGTTTATACCTTTTTAGATATGTTTTATGAAAGATTTTATTCAAACAAGATTAAAAAAAAAATCAAGGACATGAACCATCACATTTTATAGAAACAATACTGATGTGGGCCATTCAGAAGGCAGTTGTGACCTGCAAAAAATGAATTGTATAAATCATGATACAATCTTTAGCTGCAAAGGTCGGTCTAGGCCAGAGTAAAAATAGCAGTGAAAGGCTAGCCAAAGAGGGCAAGACAAAGAAGTATGCTATATTGTCCTTACAAGTATCTGGAAATGAATTAACTCCATTCAAAAGGAATGAGCTTTTTAAGGTGAATTGGAAGGATTTGATTTTACTTGTTAGCTTATTTTCATAAGATTACAGAAGAGAATATACAGAAAGTCAACAGCAACAAAAAATTGAAAGAAAATTTTTACTGTTGTTAGTGAAAACTAAGATGGTCATGAGGTCTATATATACACCTGAGATTGAAACTTTCTGCAGCAAGTGATATCAGAGCTATCCAAGTCAGATATCAATACAGAAAATTTCCCATTGCCCAGTCTTTTCTCTCTCTCTATTTACACTGCAGTTTGTTGTTATTCTTGGGGTCAGAAAATTTTGAGAGCTGAATGCTGACAAATTAAGTCTTCAACACTGTGTTTTAACAAAAGTTGTATTATCTTTCTCCCCTTCTATTTTATATAGGTATGTGAAATCATTTAAAAGGTTTTATTTTAAAAGAGTTAATTCCATGCTTACAAGTATCTGACACGGTCCACTCACTTGTCATTTGTTCGTTTGAGGTAAAGCTGATGAACTATATGGGCTAGAAGAGCAAAACAGCCAGTCTCAGAAGGTGGGGATCAGTGGCACAAAGTCTAGTTGGAGGCCAGTAACTAGTGGTGTACACTAGGGGTCAACGCTGGATCCAGTCCTGCTCAACAACCTAATTAATGATCGGGATGATGGGGCAGAGTGTACCCTCAGCAAGTTTGCTGATGACACAAAGCTGGGAAGCATGGGTGATACACCTGAGGCGTTTGCTGCTGTCCAGAGGGACTTCAGTAGGCTGGAGAAACAGGCTGGGAGGAACCTCCTTAAATTCAGAAAGGGGACGTGCAAAGTCCTGCACCTGGGAAGGGATAACCCCAGGCACTAGTACAGGCTGGAAAGCAGCTTGGCAGAAAAGGACCCAGGGGTTCTGGTGGACACCAAGTTGAACACGAGCCAGCGATGTGCCCCGGTGGCAAAGATGGCTAATGGTATCCTGGGCTGCGTTAGGAGGAGTGTTGCCAGCAGGTTGAGGGAGGCGATCCTTCCCCTCTGCTCAGCACTGGTGAGGTGACACCTGGAGTACTGGGTCCAGTTCTGGGCTCCCCAGTACAAGAGAGACAGGGACATACTGGAGGCAGTCCAGCGAAGGGCCATGAAGATGATGATGAAGGGACTGGATCACCTCTTCTGTGAGGAAAGGCTGAGATAGGTGGGACTGTTCAGCCTGGAGAAGAGAAGGCCTGGGGGGATCTCATCAATGTGTACAAATATTTGAAGGGAGGGTGCAAAGAAGAGGGAGCCAGGCTCCTTTTCATTGGTGCCCGGTGACAGGACCAGAGGCGATGGGCACAAACTGAAACACAGGAGGTTCCCTCTGAACATCAGGAAACACTTTTGTACTGTGAGGGTGACCAAGTGCTGGAATAGGTTGCCCAGAGACGACATGGAGTCTCCATCTTTGGAGATACTCAAAATCCATCTGGACATGGTCCTGGGCAACCTACTCTAGGTGACTCTGCTTGAGCAAGGGGGTGGACCAGCTTACCTCCAGAGGTGCCTTCCAACCTCAAACATTCTGTGATTCTATGAAAATGATGACTTTCTGCATTTCAACTTGAACTCTGAAACTCTGATATTCTAACTATAACTTGCTTTCACTTTATCCAATAGCAAGAAGATGCTCCATAGCAATACTTGCTTGTCACTGACACTTGAGACCCTTCCTTCCTAAAAAAGTAGAGTGTTCTACACTTTTATAAAGTGTACTTTCTTTATTCCAACATTGCCTGTGTCTTAATAATGGTCTGTGAACTTTTTTCATTACACTTTCTAGAATGGTATTCACCAACATCTTTCACAACTTGCATGGTTTTTATCTGATCCCATAATCTGAGAAAGAATGACATGTTTAATAAAGTATGATTGCCAGATGCTTCAAAGTCTACAGGCGTTATGCTTCTAAACCAGTTAGGTGCTTCAGAAAACAACACATTCTTCCTTATAATAGTGGAAGGCTAGTTTGGCCAAGATACTAAAATAGTTTTTCTTTGAAGTATATATTTTATTCTTTACAATCTTTCCAGTGCAATTGTCAACAGTTTAGATAAATGGAAAACAATATTTTAAGTCAAAGCAATTAAAATGGTTTTTATATACAAACCTAGTATGCTTTTTGCCATGTCAGTGTATTTTCATGAATCCACAGTTAATGAAACCATATCCATAAGGTCCAATTGTTAACCCCAGTCGTAACAGCACAACTACTATACAGGGCCACTGCAGAGGTAAAGCCTCTTCTGTGATATGTTTGCCCAGTCAGTACTACAGCTTCTTCAGCTGTAGCTAGCTCATCTCCTTCGTCAGGGCCAGTTCTGCTTGCCGTTCTAACCTCTGAGAAGAACAATTTTTTTTGTGAAGCAAACAGTAACATCTGTGCAGTGTTGTTCTAAGATCTCTGAGCTAGCTGGTAGATCTGTATAGCTTAGGGCTGCGCAGAGTCCCATAGAAGTAGTAGATTAAGTGTCCAAATCAGAGTAGGTAATAGCTTTCTCCCTAATACTAATATCGTCAGCTAATAGCATGCAAAGTAACTTGAGTCAGCAAAGCTTATATTAAAAAAAATAACAGATAAACCCAGAGGGGCATTTTTAATCTATAAATTTACTTAGATTCATCTTCAGTGGGGCTTGTTCCAGTAGGAATTTTGAAAGCAAGGAATGACTAGAAATTATGAGTACATGTATGTGTCCCCATCCCAAATACATGCACTGGGTCAGAGAGGGAGAAAAAGGTTCTACCACCCAGAAGTTAGATCATTTACATAGCCAACATGGAAATCAACTACATCTCCCTTTTCCAGGTGAGGCAGGGAACACCAAACAGAAATGAAAGAGACCTCAATGACTTTGGGACTGGGATATTTTTCTGGAGATGGAAAATGCTGGTTCTTGATTCAAATAAAACAGGCCATATCAAAACAGGAATTTTGAAAGAAAAGATCAATTTTCTTGTGGTTTGGGAGGGGAATCCTGAGCTGATGCTGCAACTCCTAAATTTTACATCATTGGACCTTAAGCAAAGTATATATCCTGTGGATACTTAGGTGCCTCAGAATAAATTCTGTTATATGCAGCACAGAGACAGAAGTGCCTCAAACTACCTAGAGCAGAATATGTAGGCTGACAGTACTGTGGTTTCAGTGTAGTCTTTCTCACAGCCTGGGGAACCATATTTATGGGTTGAAAGTCTGCCCTGGAGATAACGCTTATTCTGTCTTTCAAGTCAAGAAAGAGAAATGGTCCTTCCTTTCTTCTAAAAGACAACTCGCCCTCTGTGGAGGTCTCCTGTGGGGTTCTGTAGGCAAAGTTATTATTAATCCTCTGGATCACAAAATGCATTGCAACCTGCAAAGATGAAAAGGTACATTTAGCCTATCTGCATTTTAATCATATGCATTTCAATAGAATTACTCATCTTTGCATATCCTGGCATGCAAACGCTAGTATGTGTCTGTGCTTCTACAGTCATGAATATTAATTCTTTTGTCCAAGGAAATGTGTATTCTCCTCAGAGCTGGCAGTTAATAAATAATTCTCAAAGCTTCTTTATATCTTGAGTCCTAGATTTCTTCCAGAATTTCATGAAAAAGAAAATCCTGAAATGGAAAGGTCTTCCTGAGAAGTATTCTTTGCACCCTGCATGACTAACTTTGCAACAAGTTGGTATCGTAAGTTCCAGAAAAGTAATTAAACTGTACACGAACTACCAAAAATTCATGATACTTCCCTGGCAATTTTTGTATACTTTTCTATAGCAACTGCCAAGTACTATGGGAAATAAGATCCCTAAACAAAAGTAAAGTCGATGCATATATGCCTGACCTGAAAATGAATGATGATGGATGTCAGCACATGGCTGTAACTGTATCTGAAATATTCTATGACTTGCAATATGTATTTCACTTTTCTGATATAAACCAGTTAACTCACTGACATTTCACAAGACTGAACATTGTACTATGAGTAATAGTTTTTCATAAATCTTGGCTGGGTTCTGCTAAGTAGCCATTGGATAGCTTCCAGCCATCTGCCTAGCATCTCAGCTTCAATGAAGGCACAATTCAGCATGATTGTGGGAGAATAACTACTCAAGAATCAAAGTATTAAATATTTTGAGTATTGGGGGAGGTGGGGAGTTTGGAAACTTTTAGTAAAGCAAATATCTTTCTGTGAACAAGATGATATTTTGGTATCAGAGAAACAAATCATGTCTTTCTCTTTTCCTGTTTGGAATCCCACTGATGTTCTTCAAGTGAAGACTTTTTTTCAAGTTCATAATTGTGGAACAACTAATTACATATAGTGTATTAAAGATGCTCTACAATATTCTTATTACCTACTAGGGTTAAATTTTAAAGTAATAGGAGTCCTCTAATTTTATTAAACTGGTCTAGTATTTTAAAATATATCTCATGGGAGCGGGCTAGAGCTTAGCCTGTTGTGATGGGAGATTTAATTTGCAGAGAAAATCAAGCCTATTCTTAAAAAGCATTAAAATGTATTCAGTCTTGCTGCTAACTTTGTTTGATGAAACCATTCTCAGAATTATTAACCTGAAAGACAGTGAGTGAGCAGTGCCACTCAGTATCCTGGTTGCTGAGGAAAAAGAGCCTTGATGTTGATGCAAGGGAAAGGAAAAAGTGCGATCTGCAGTTTGATTTCTTAGTTGGTGTGCTTTGGTTTTGCATACTTTTTCTGCGTAATGTATGTGAAAAAAAAAGTTGCTTTGTTTTTAGTAGCGTATATATTTCTGGCACTAAGAATTTACCCTAAAAAATAACACTTTCAGCAACTGAATGCTTTATTACTAAACAAGAGCAAAAGGAAAATGACTGCCTTGAGAGTACTGTTTCCAGACATTGCAAGAAACTGAGGCTGGCAGCAGCAGGAGTGGGAGGCCAGAATAGAAGATGTGGTACCAGTAAGGCAAAGATAATTTTTGGCCAGTCAGTCAAATTCTCTTCAGAGTTCATTCTGCTCTGATTCAGTGAAAATTGCTCAAATGAGACGGTTGTTAGTCTGATCATCTGTGTTAAGAAACTCTTTTCAGCAGGAAGATATGTCTTGATTGTAATCTATTGTTTTGAGGTTTTGTTTGTTTGTTTCATTTAAATATCTGGATTAACACTTTAGCTGCTTTATTGCCTTTTTATTCAAAGAATGACAGGTAGCTGAAGTTGGAAGGAGCCACTGGGATCATCTAGTGTAACATCCCTGCTTAAAGCAGAGCCAACTAGAACAGGTTGCTCAGAACTTTGTCCAGTTGGGTTTAGAATATCTACAAGGATGGGGACTCCAAACCTGTCTGGGTAACCTCTTCCAGTCTTTGATCACTGTCACTGTTAAATGGTTTTTCTTATACTTAGATGGAATTTACTGAATTTCAGTTTGTGCTTGTTGCCCCTCATCTGTCAGTAGGTGGTACCAAGAAATGTCTGGCATCATCTTCTTTACCCACCTCCATCAGATATTTATATACATTGATAAGTTACTCCAGAGGCTGAGAACAATAAGCTTTGAACGTGCTAGGCATTTCTGTGTTTTCTAGGCTATAGGGATTGCTGCCATAAAAACAATTTTATAAGTTCACTGGCCAACACGCTTGATCATTTTTTTTAAATCTATGAACAAATAATTTTAAAAATACAGGTGATACAACAAGTTAAAATTAAAATTTCTATAATATTTTCAAAATTAAACACATTAATTTCAGGGGTTTTTAAGTGAAATTGCTCCAATTTTTTAAAGTTTTTAAAATAAATTTTTTGTTTGTCCTGAAATGAATTGTTTGTCTTCTTTACAGTTTTCAGAATTCTGAACATAGAGAGATTCAATTACTACATTCTCTCCACTCCATACCAGGCAAAAAAATACAAAAAGTATAAAAATCTGAATCCTTACTTGCTTTATTAAAAGCAAATCATACAATGATTGTCACATTCCTGGAAATCAGAAGAAAAAGAGAAAGTTAACCAAAGTTTGGGCTTTCTTATACCAGTAGGGAAACACATTGCAAACATAGGAGATTTTTTATTATTATTATTATTATTATTATTTTACAGAAAATGCTCTTTTACAGTTCCAATAAGTGTCACAACCATGTTCAATGGATGTAAAAAGAGTGACAGACTGAAGCGTATTACAGACATTTGAGGCTAGAGAAGAGCGACTCCATGCAAGGAACAGTGATCAGAAGACTCACACGGTGATGCAGGGAGAAGACCAAGCTGAGGCAGAAATCCAACAAAGCTGTGCAGAATCGCTAACATGTACCTATCCTGGATGTTTCTGTATCTAGATATATTGACTGTACTTCTTTGCATTATTTGTTAACTTTGCTTATGGCATTTTCAGTAGACTTTTTTTTTTCCCCCACTTATTACTTTATCAGACTGTTTTAACATTCCAGTGAGGCCTCTACCACAAGTTTCTATTTTAATTTTCTGTGCTTATAAAAGATTAGATTCAAAAAGAACTGTAACATCAAAACACCTAACCTTTATATATTATGCTGCTAGAAATTTCAGGTCGGTAATTGCAAGCCTACAAAATATGGGAAATATAAGTAGGAAATATAAGTAGGAAAGATAACGCATCTAAGAATGGGAGCTGCTGAATCAGGTCTGTAGGTGAAACCATGTAGCTACGTATACCAACTTAAGGCTAGCTGTCTGAGAATCTGTTCAAGATTAGATAATTTAAATTGTAATAAATTTATTGTAGCAAACATATGTGCAGTACCAAACAAATCCCACCCCTGTCCATCTTTTCTACAAGGCTCAAACTTATAGCCTGTCTGTCTTCTATATTGCAGCCATGTGGAAGAAACAAGCTGTGGTTTTGTTGTAGTTTCAGACCAAATGATAGTGCGGAGACTAAATGGATTCAGATACCCAAACACTTTCATCACAGATATACACAGTTTTACAAATTACATGACTTTCCTGTTCTCTGTGACAGAATGTGAAGTCCAGGAGAGACTAATGGGTCAGCACAGGGGTTTCAGATGTGCCATGCATCCTCCTTTGACTTCTTTGTGTTCTCCTCTCAAGCATCTCTGGAAGTCAAAGAGATGGTCCTGACCCTATTGCAGGGCTGTAGGGTCCCTGAGGTTTTCTCCCTGAGCAACTCTGGACACTGTCCATGCTGGGATGGGGTAGAGAATACCCAAATCTTGACTGGCCCATTCAGATTCACTGGATGCCCAGCAAGTGACTGGTGCTGGCGTTCAGTCTTTGTGTCTCAAAGGATCTCAACAGTCACAACTTTCACACTGTTTCAAAGGTTTATGTTTTAAGTTACCTCTCTGCTTACCTACTCCCTGATCTTATAGGGTCAATTAAAGCCTATCCACGTAGGCTAAGACTGCTTTCAACTAGGCCTAACTTACACTGACTGCTACAAGTTTCCATACCAATTAATTCAATAATGTCAATCATTAGTGTTGGTAAGAACTTAGGACATAATTGGTCTCAGTTAGCATTAAAAACCTAAAGATTAGTCATCTAAGTTGTCTTTTCAATAGCTGCTTCTCTTCGCTGACCACAAAATGAGACTGGTTCAGGTATAGATAACATTTAAGTCACACAAATCCCACTTCCAGGCGCTTAAGGGAGAACTCTGAGGTTTTCAGCTAGTAGCAAATATTAGGTTTCTAAGGAAACAGCTGGATTTTTTTGTTCTCTGCAGAAAACCAAAACCACAGAATTAGCATTTTCCTTTTAAATTCCATTGTTTTCCCTCCTATTGTAAAGCACATGTTTTATATAATTTGCCACGTCTTTGCATATTCAGGTGTTGATTTGTTTCGCAAAGTCCATTCATGTGGTCATCCAATGCTCTCCCAATCCATTTTGCCATACAATTAGTTCCTAAGTCAACTGTTTACATGCTGCTCTCTCCTAAAGATACTAGCCTTCTGACAGTTTAGGACAGTAACAAAACATACATAATAATAATACCATAATTTGTCATTTATACACATGCACACATTTGTCGTAACCGACAAAAAAGAAGAGTATGATAAAGCACATGAACTTTCTAACTGCTGTGACCAGCACTCACCCTGTGCCATTACTGGTAGATATTCTTTCTCCTGAAGTCTTTTTCAAAGCTCTTAAGTGGGAGATATTTAAAACATTTTTCTTCTCTGGATGGAGGTATTGATGGCTTACGCAGAAGAACTTTCATGCCATCCCAGAACCTCATTTACTGTATTCCCCTGGGCATAATTCACATTGTGGTATTCAACAAGGACCTTCTCTAATTCTGCAGTAGTGCCATATTTTTGCACATTAAAAAAGTGTTAGTCATTTATTTAAACAGTTTAAGGCTGAAAATGTCTGGGCTCATGTTATATTGCAAGTGCATGATTTGATATTGAATTCTTACCTTACTTCATAAGATTTAACCTTATGCCTTGTGCATATATTATGAATTTGCTGCAACAGAAGAGAAGTTAATGTCTTTATATATTTGAAGTCTGTGGGTGTAAAAAGTACAACTGCACACATTAGCATTTAATTTCCTCCAAATGTCTGCCAGTTAAAGATCCCTGAGGATTTTGTTTAATTTGTAAGTGAAAGCTGGAAGCCATTCTGCTTTCTCTGTGTCTGTCCTCCACACCAGAGTTCAATTAAACATCTCCCCTATGGTTTTCTTCACCTGCAAAAACAAAGCAAATGTACTAACAGAAAAAGGACCTGCATCTGAATTAGACAGGTGCATGTCGGTTTGGTGGATATATATGCAAGTGGGTAGCCGAGCTGTCATTCCTCACCCTTGCCTCCAGTGAAAATAAATCTCTTCTATTTACTTTCACTCATTGAATCATGCAAAACAACATTTTTCTGTTGATTAAAACAGCTAAATCTTTCTTCTTTGAGTGTTGGAAGGTCATGGTCAATTTCTTTTCCTTTTGTGTTTGTCAAATGCTTTCTTAATCAACAGAAAAACATAAAAACATTTTCAGCATGGAAGTACAGCACTTTCACAGATTAGCCTTTTGTATCCACAGATGTTGAGATACAAGTGAAAGTTGTTGTGACAAACAATGAAAAAGAAAACAAAAAACATGTACCACAAACCCAGAGATGTTTTAACAGTGTCAAAAATTATGATGAAAATGGAGCAAGAAAAGATATATGTACTTTTAAATTAATTTAAAAGAGCTTTATTATATAACAGCAAATTACAATTTTGCAGGTAAGAGAGCTTCTTCAGCTAAAAAATAATCAGATTCAGCCAATAAGAAATAAAAATGAAACCCGTAAAATTATCAAAACTATATCTATATGAACTGGTATGCCATATAGCACTGGCAGTCACCCAAGCCACAAAATGATAGAGAATTTCTTACTATTCTGTTTTGTCCTCTGATGGTACTACTATCACACCCAGCATTTTGAAGTTTGAGTTCAAAAGCTCTGTATATATGTACAAGAGCAGAAGTGTGTGTGTAGATCTATAAAAAGAACAAAAGGGAGAAATTAGTGTAAATCATGAGTTGGAAAATGTCGTTAGTGAGGTTAAAGATAACCTTCAGAAGTACGGAGTCAATATGATGAAGGGTGGGGACACTGAAACAGTGAGTAGAAAAAAGAGAATTATATTAAGATCATATCTTTGTACTGAAAGAAGAGGGTAAATTGATAACATTGCACCAGTATTTTTCAAAACATAAATTAGGTGCTGTAGGCAACTGTCCTGATACTGAGTCTGGACAAAGACTTGAAAGACTGAAAACAGATCTAGAAAATAATAACTAAAAAAACCCCAAACATCTGGTTTGAATTATTTATAAGAATGAGTAGGGTTTGAGTAGAAAGAGGTCTTCAGAAGGATCTTGGCATACTTTAGGAGACTAATATCACTGTTGGAAAAGGTTATTATGTTACATATGCCAAACAGTGGATTTAGGTGCTAGGTTAGAATGGTGATACTATCTTTTGAAAAAGTTGTCAGCGGTGTGGCTCAAACAAAGAGTGTTTCCCAGGTTCTCAGAGATGACATGGTATCCAAAGTATATTGAGGTAAAATACCAGGAATCCAAGGCTAGGAGCACATTTTTGTTCTGCTGATTGATCACTTCTCATTGTTCAATGGGTACTGTACAGTGCGCAGTCTTATTGTCCACAACCCTTCCTCAGACACAGCTGCTTTTCTTTTGGGTATCATAATCACAATCAAATTCTTATTTGGTTTCAAAGAAGAGGAAAAGATGCCATCTCTCAGCTTTTTTATTTGCCAGCAAATAAGTGTTCCAAAAAATCTTAGCGTCACTGTTTTTTTGTTTGTTATATCCCTGCAGAGCCAGATAACCCAGTGCCAAGTGATTTGGTCTCCCTACCAGTTTTGCTTGACATTTTTGTGTCTGATGGAGATTTATCATCACGTTTGCTAACCACCCTTGACTAAGGGGCAGGTGATCTCTTTCTTCCCCTTGGGTCCAAAGGATGAAAGGATCTAATGCAGAGCCCGTCGCAGCTTCTTTTGTAATCTTTTCTACAGCAACCCATTAGGACAGTTCAGAGCGTGGTGTAATCAACTCTAGCTTAACTGTATCTCTGACCTCAGTGTGAGCACCTTTCAGGACTGTGTTCTTTCCTCATTAACAATGTCCCTGACAACTTCCTGGCTTTTATACATTATAATCGTCCTTGCTCACTGAGGTGCATGTTAGCAATCAGCACTGGATACATCTCCAAAGCGTGACCTGTTTATATCTGAGAAATGGAACGAGACTTTCATACAACTGATGTATGTCCTCAATAGACATATAAACTAAGTGGCACAAATTCACCTGCTTATTTCCCTTACTGTTCTAAAAAAGACAAAACCCCACAAACAACAAATAATCAGGTTTGAATGCTACTATGGACAATATGAAACACTGTTTAACAGAAGAAAATTGTTATCAAAAATTACATCCTATATTCTGTAATATATAATAGATAAACACTGGGAAGTAGGGCAAGATCATCCAGAATGTAGATGGAGGTCTGCATAGTCACAGAACCAGGATCATGGAATGCTATCTAGAGCATGCACAACTCACTTTTAACAGGGGAGATAGGAGGAGGACATCATTTCAACTAGCTGGCCTACTACATATGTTCGTGAGGAGAAATTATATGTAACTTTTACCACTAAGCCTGGCAAAATTACCTGTATTTTTTTTATCCACATCTGCATCCAAACAAATTGGCACGTTAAATCCCGTATTTGCAGACACCAGTTGTTACTATGGCACTTGGGCAGGCTGTGTTATTTGCGTTTAAGGTGGCAATCTTAAGTCTGACTTCTCTTGCCATTTCAGTTCTTGACAAAGTTTCTTTGTATCATAGTTATTTTTGAAAAAGAAAACAGAAACAGCTCCATTTGCCATCTCCTTCGAAATCACCTCAGATTAACAATGTTGGATTCCCTATGTCTACATATAGCCTCAACTATGTAAGTGACAGCAATAGACAGTAGGCTATCCTCTGCATACTTTTAAGAACAAAGCTTTGCTAAATGATTTCACAGTTAATGAGTGAGCTTGCAAGTAGAGGAATGCTTATAGCCAGGAATCCTGGTTTGAGTTAGATTTCTGGAGGGGAAGCAGGGTCTTGGAAACGGCAGTGTGGGAAGAGGAAGCCAGCAGTTGAACGGCTGCAAGTACATTGCAGGACTGAGAGCAGACGCATCGTATCAGCTGATGCCTGCAACAAAGGCTAGAGATGCTTTAGCTTCATTTTACTCAGGGCAGTCTGTACCTAGAAGTGATCAGGGCCTCAAATGATTCTGGTCGTCAGACTACAGCAGATCTTAGAAATTTGAACATGGTCTTTAGAATGTCAAGAGGTAAACACTCGTTGAACAGCTTTTTCTTTTTTACCTCACTTCACAGAAAAGAACAGACATCCTGTAGAGTGAAACTCATCTTTTAGGAACCACGCAGGTTTTTGACAAAGATATATGCAGACAAAGTGGCTGAAAAACTTTTTTTTTCTTTTTCTTTTTTTTTGTGAAAGAGAAGGAGCAGCAAGGTCCCAAAGGAGCAGTATACTTCTTTTCCATCATTTGAAAAATGATTCAGATACTTGCTGTTCTTTCCTTGCCAACTTCCTTTTTTCTGTCCTTGCACACCAAGGTGTCATTTATACAATGGGAAAATGAGGACATCCTCAGCTGTGGAAAGAGGGGAAGTATAAAGAAAGGCCAGGAGAAGGTGTGATGCTGTACAAAATGTAGCATTTTATATATCAATGAAGAAACTGCAAAATGAATTGGTAGGGAAGTGCAGAAGAAAATACTACATTATTCATTCTGATGTGGTACAAGTACAGTTAACTGAAAATTAGAAGGCAGTTAAGTATTCATGATTTAAACTTTAAAATACCTGATGATTTGTAAGACTTATTGTGATAGTCTGAGATTGAACTTGGGCATTTTTTATGATTTACATTGACAATATCAATTCTAGTCTGCGGATTTTTAGCCTGAAGGATTAACATTTGCCAAAGTTATGAACACTAGAAAAACATCATAATCAAACAGAATGTGTCAGAGGTGGTAAGGCCAAAACTCTGATTTTATTTGTGTACGTGTTATCCAGATATCTAAACAGAAAAACTTGTTTGCTTGTGGAAATATGTAATAAATACTATCTATGCCTATGGCATATGCATTTTCCTCATGTCTTGAAGATCATTCATTCTGTCCAGCTAAATGACAAACATAAGTTTTACACTGTGGACACATCTGCTTATTTTCCTTTGGACATCCTTAATAAACAAAATTACAGTAAATAAGTATTTGTTTGCTGGCAGGTTAATGAAATTTAAAAGAAGTTAAATTGGATTATTGAATTGATATACAAATGCCACACCAGGTAAATAAGAATGGGAGGATTTTTGCTTCTTTTTTTACTGTATGAAACATTAATATGTTATATGTGACAAATGTTATACTAGAATTGAATCCAAAACTTCCACTACTAAAAAGGGAAAGTTTGAGACAAGTGTAGCATATTTCTGATGAGCTAACTATACACTTTTGGATTTCCCATAGTTCTTTATTTTGACACATAATGTAAGCACTCAGAATAAATTCACCTTGCCTAAGTTTGCCAGTTGGAAATTTCTGTGTATAGTACAGGCTAGTCATCTAGGCACAGCAGTAATTAGTGGTGAGAGACAGGCATCCTCAGGAGACTATTCATTTTGTTCTAGTATAGATATGGTGAACTGCCTTTGGAGGAGCCTTCTTTTTTCAACTGAGAAAATGAAAAAATACTAGGAGGCATGGCTGATACACTGGATGTTTGTGCTGCCATTCAGGAGGACCTCGAGAGGCTGGAGAAATGGACTGACAGGGCCCTCAAGAAGTTCAACAAGGGGAAAAACAAATTCCTTCACCTGGTGAAGAATAACCCCATACACCAGTGCATGCTGGGGGAAGGCCTTCTGGAAAGCAGATGATAGGCAAAAAAGGACCTCAGCATGTTGGTGGACACAAGTTGAAGATAAGCCAACAATGTGCCCTTTCAGCAAAGGCCAAAATGCCTCCTGGGCTGCGTTAGGAAGAGCATTGCCAGCAGGTGAAGGAAGGTGATCCTTCCCATCTAGACAGCACGGGTGGCACCACATCTGGAGTCCTGGGTCCTATGTCCACTTCTGGACTCTCCAGAACAAGAGAAATATGGACATACCAGAGCAAGTCCAGAGCAGAAGACCATGAAGGTGATGAAGGGATTGGAAAATCTGTCATATGAATAGAAGATGAGCGAGGTGGGACTGTTCAGCTTGGAGAAGACAAGGCCCAGGGAGATCTTCTCAGTATGTTACAGATACTTGATGTGGGGTACTAAAAAGTCAGACTCTTAGTGATACTTAGTGACCGAACAATAGGCAATGTGCACAAAGTCAAATACGGGAAGTTTTATTTAAACATAAGAAAAAAAGTTTTTTGCTGTGAGAATTGTTGAACACTGTAACAGACTGTCCAGAAAGGCTATGGATTGGTAGCCTTGGTATTTTTCCTAAGGTGGGTTGGTACCCTTGGAAGTATTCAAAACCTAACTGGGTAAGGAACTGAGCAACCTGGCCTAGCTGACCCTACTTTTAGCATGGGGGGACATTCCCAGAGGCCTCTTCCTGAACAATTCTGTGAAACCTCTGCAAGCAGCCAAAATTAAACACTTGTTAGTATCTAACATGCAATGAGATAAATTTCTCCCTTAAAAGCTAAGTTGTTAAATTTACTAAACAAAAGTTTATTAATAAGTAAAGGAAATAATATATAATTTACATAAAACTATACAAAATCTGTATATAAATTTTTCTATGTTTACATTATATAAATTTTATTTCTTAAATAGATTTAATACTTTTCCCAATTTTTCCTATTTCTTTGGAGAGCCATGTAATGTTTCATTACAGCTTGTCTTTGAGTGAAGGCTTGTGTCTGGGCCAAGAGTTTTGCAGCAATTGTAACATGACCAAAATTGGCAGGATTTCTTGCTGCTTCTCCAAAGTTGTTATGAGTGGAGAATTCCCTGAACTTTCTTGGCTCTTATTTGAATAGGAGTGAGATTCGTGTGAGAGTTTATATGCCTACAGTAAATAACCCTATTCAGCTTTCAGAAAGCCATGTAAGCTAGGCTTTTGTGGCATTGGTGTGTGTACAACTTGTCAAGGCATATTTCATCTTGTCTTTACTTCTGACAAAACAGAATACATTATAAGATCTCAACAGCACGAGTCATGTCATAATGAAAGGTTTTCTACCTTCCTCAGTTTGGCCAAAATATAAAAATGGAAAATCTTTACACTCTTAATGGACACTTCTAGAAAAATTATTCTGTAAGGTATTTAGAAAATTGTTTTTCATGGATAACTTTTACATATTACATAGTATTCTTTATTTGCCAAGATTCAAATCAGTAATTATAGGTGTCAACAAACATTTATACCTACTTGGAAACATTTTACTGCTGTCAACGAGAAACAACAGACTTCCTCTTTCAAGTTCCAATTCAGTATTTTTCATATGACTCTATGTAGATAACTATAGTGATAAATTCATGCCTATGTTCATCTCCACAGGAAAAAAAAAGGCTTTTTATGGCTCACTGGTTCATTACAATCACAGTTAATCAAAAAGCAAAAACAGAGATGTAGATATTTAGAAAAGACAGGGGCTGGCTTGTTAGACAATCTGTAGCTTATAGAGTTCTGTTATTGGACTTACTGTTACCTACTCAGAGAAGTAATTTGTATTAACGGCGTAGAATTTCTGTTTGTCTTGAAATCCCATACAAACTTACCAAACACTAAAAATTAGTCTAGGACATCCTTCAGAGATGACTTTAATTTTACTATGGTAGTTCTAAGTAAATAGTCTCATAAACATTAATATATTGTCTTTTGCTCTTTTGCTTGTAGTATACTTGTAGTATATATGAAGTTCCATCTTGATGCACACTGCCTTTACAAAGACTTCTTAACTATACAACAACATATAGGGCATATGTTGCAGAAATAGCAAGGGGAAAATCAAAAGTTCCTATTTACATAGATTCTGTTGCCCCTCAGCATTCTGAATTTACGCAAAGGATTTCTAGCTCAGACTCTCAGATGAATACTGTGAAGTCCTCTGCTGGAGCGTCGCAACAATATTATGACTGTAAAGTGTGTCTCAAAAGCAGTACTCTGTTCATTAACATACAATGGAAGAAAGAAGTGGGGCTGTTTGGTCTACAAATGAAAAGAAGGTGAAGGAGAAATATAAGAATTTGCAGGTCTGTAAAAAGATTATTGTAAAGAGGTAGGAAAATATTTGTTCTTGATTGCCATGATGGATAAGACAAGGAATAATAAGCTGTGATTCCTATGAGGAAGGTTCATATTACACATTAAGAATAACTTCATGGTGAAGATAATGAAGTTCTCAAAAAAGTCTGACTGCAAGAGTTGTATCTCTTCATGACTAAAGAACCAGCACTGCTAAACTCCGTGTATATCATACTGTAGTGTCATTATTCCCAACACATAGATCTTCATAGGAGACTGTGGTTTGTTATAAATTGGAACAGTATTAAAAAGCCTCCTCTAATATATATTGACATTTTATATGAAAAATTTAATGCATTTTAGAAGACAATTATGTATTTCAGAAGAAAATTCCTAAGAATAAAACTATCTGGAACTTATGTGGAATTTACATTAGAATAACTTAATAATGTCATATTATTTTACATTAAAAATAGAACTTGCATTCTTGGACTATATAGTCTGCAAAAGATAGTTAGCTGTAAAACATGTAAAAAAAATCATGAATTGTAATATGCAACAAATATATTTACTGGCTTGTTGTCATCATGGTGATCACCTTGCACTAGTCTCCACATTTTCAAGTTCCTCCTTGCATTCCATCCTTTTTCTGGATAAATACGTTCTCTTTTCCCTTATAGTAATTCCTTTTAGGGTGAGGAAGTAAGGGCAGAAATAACCTGCTGACTGGGTACCACTGATATCTCACTGAGAATGATTACTTATTTAATTTAGAGGACATGATGTCTGACATAAATACAGAACTATAGCTCCTATAATGCAGAAAAGCTGATATATCTCCCATAATTTATTACTGATTTTCACCTCTATGTATGAGACAAGAGGAAGCATCATATATTTGTGACGTTATATTTTGGTTTCTATTCTGCATCATGAATTTTTATATTTGGAATTCTTTATCATCTTGAAGATAGTGACGTTTTATTTCACAAGCAAAATGTTCATATTTCCAACTTACTCACTGAAAATTTAAGTAGATAGAAAAGAACACATAAAAAACTGAGTTTTGCTTGCTATCTTATTTATAAGTCATAATTCTCCAGTAAAATTTTCTCAGCCCAGAAAATGATTTTACTTTCTTGAAACTCTCCTTTTAACCAGGGAAATTAAATATGGTCTGATCTTGTGCCTACTGAATTCACTAGTCAATAAAGTCATCAGCTATTTAATAACCATTTGATACAGTTGAAAAATTTTCTATGAAGTATTGGTGAAAAAAAAGTTGTTACCAACACAGATCCTGAGTGGGGCTAATATGAAATATTTGTCATAGAGCTAAGTTACTAAATATGTAAATCCTTGACTATATGACTAAAGTGTTAAAATATCAGGATTATGGAATAGCTATAGGATCTGAAATTGAGGGAGTTTAATCCTGTCTAACTACAGTTTTACATGATGGAATTGTTTCCTGTTTCAGCAGTTTAAATCAATTTTACCTTAATTTTTTAGGAAGTATAAGGAACAAATCAGATTATTTGCTGCTAGTCCTAGTCATTGTGTGGCTTTTGGTAAAGTCTTAAAAGATCAGTGGAGGTGAAACTGCCTTTGAAAGTTCCAAGATTAGGCATCACAAGAGTAATAAACCTCTCCACTGCTTAAAGAAAAGGCATTCTTTGAAGTTATTAGAAAGCACTTAAAACTGTCCGTCCTTTCCTGCATTTTACCCATTTAAGGTCCCAGCATAACTAACTGCAAGATCAACCTAAGAGACAAATTTAATAATAATTACAAAATTCAGTTGTTTTCTTTGGTTTATGTGGGAGAAGAAAGATTGAGATATTTCTTGATCTTGATTTGCTCTACAGATTTACTCGTGCTCCTTACAGTCCTGGTCTTTTGAACATTACCCTAGTCTTCTTTTGAAAGGAAACCCAGATATGTAGGAGAAAGCTGTGTAGCCCAGTGTCTTCTAAAGCACTGACTTTGGGAACAAAACTCCCAGGAGCACCATGGAGCAGAGAATCTACTTGCCCTGTCGTGTAGACTCTCTTACTTAGATTTTGTGAATACCTAAAAAAAAAGAAAAATAGATTTCTGCTTTGACTCATTTGACCAAGTTGAACATGAGCCAGTAATATGCCCTTGTAGCAAAGAAGCTTAGTTTAATAGTTATACACTCAAACACATAATACTTTAAAAATCTTACATCCTTCCTACATTAATTAAATTAGCTGATTCAAATTTTCAATAAATTTTTCAAACAATGGTAATATTCTTTGTGGTTTTCGATCAAAATGTGAAGTATTTCCAAACTCTAAAGGAGACATATGCAGCTAGTTCTATACTAAATTATAGAAAAAAAGGCTTGCTCTTCTGACTATTTGGTAACAATTATTTTTAGAACATACGAACATATTATGCATTGTTAAAAAAAAAAAGTACTTGCATATAGAAAGACAATTTTTAACCATTAATAATAATACTAAATATTAAATACTAAATGCCCTTCTGTCTCTACATGTTTACCCAAAGAACAGTTGTATATTTTAACCATAATTTAAAAAATAATTTTCTTGAAAAAAAGATTGTTCTTTTCCTTTTCCTTATGAGTAAACATTGAATTTTAAACAGCCCAGACGTCCCTGTATCTCAAAGAAGGAAAACTCAGGTTTTCTTCCATGTACAAAACCAGAATCAGCTGAATCTTGAATGCCCAGGCAACACACACTTGCTTTACCTTTGAATGTTAGGAAATAATCATTGCTGGTTTTTTGTTGTTTGTTTTTTGTTTTTTTTTCTCCCCATCCAGAGTTGAATAATAGTTCAAAATTGCTAAGGAGATCTGCTGACATCTAATTAAATGCAATAGAGTTAAATGATTTCTTCACATTTATTTTAATTTCTCTTCCAAGTACACAGGAAATTTATTCCCAACAATTACAACTGACCGTGTGATTCTCTGAATTAGTGCATCTTTTTTGTTTTTATTTTTTAGGTATAATTATATGAACATAGTATGAGAAGAAGATATAAGCTTATAAGGTAATCAGCACACAGTTAAAGTAATTTGGGTAATCCCTAAGCATTGCTTTCTTTTGTGAGGTGGTATCTTTACACAATTTTTTTTAAAAATAAAGATTTTCTTCCATTTTTTTTTTCCCTGGGCAGCAAGAAAACATACAGCCATTAGAGGAAAAATTGCTGACGAAGAAATGTATTCAGCCCAATGCATTTGTTAAAACTGTGATCTGCTGGTAAAGTTTTACAAAATACAAACCACCACCTCAAATTGCCACCTCTATTGTGTGCTTGGCTTTGGGATGTTGTGGTTTTTTTGGTGTGCTCTGGGGTCTACTGCAAGTTTTGTACAGTTGGCTTATTTATTATGCTGAATTCATTTAGTGATCCCACAAACCTATTGCATGGTTCTGACTCATTGGTTATGAATAGATCTGAGGGGAGGAACACATTCTTCTTGTAAAAGAAGTGTTAATGGCAGTGCTACAAATACTAATGGAACCATTTATGGTGAACCTTCTCCTGTTCTCTGCCTTCCCTCACCCAAGTCAATTAATGAACTGATGAGACATCTCAGTAAGTTACAGGGGTGGCCGTTTTTTCCTTGGAACAAGCCATGCTGGTTCTACCTGAAAAAAAACCCAATACTTCTCTGCTAGAGAGGGGATTGTTAGATGATATATGCTTATATGCATAGAGAATGAAATTATACAGCTTTTAAGGAATCATGAACATCAAAGACATTAACATCATGCGCATTCATTATCTACAAAGTTAAGGCTTTATACAAAAAGGTGAGGGTTTAATGGTTGAATTATTTGTTTGAAATTCAGGAAACACGGGTTACCAAAGTTAAAATTCACATTGACAAAGGCCCAAAGACACTAAATGTAACTTAGCTACAGTTTAGACACCTAAATCCAGGCATTTTCCTCCTCAATCCATGCCTAAATGTAGTTCTTTTTTAATGTATTCTAAAACTATATAGATTTTGAATGGGCCGGATCCTCACAGTAAATGCTACGATATGCTATTCTGATAGCAATGCTTAAAACAACGCATGTCGAAGTACCTGGACCCCACAAAAAGATATCACTTTAGATAGACCTTTCTTCACCTTTTCTCTGTGGCTGATTTCTGTGGCACAGGATGTCTTTGGTGATTGCCAACCTCTGCAGTAAACTGAGAGTCTAATGCATAACTAGGTAGCAGTCATGGAATTCAGTACACCAATGCTTAAGACTATGGATCTGGCATCTAGGCCAGGATGATTGATTTTTCATTTGTACTTACTGACGTGAGTACTCCCCCATTATTGTCCTAGTCTAGTAAATGTTTCGCTGCTTACAGAATCTCACTGGGTCTAAATTTAGGATTTTTGAAATGTAGATCGTAGTTCTTTTTTCTATTCATTTCCTTTTTGCATACACAATATTTTATGCTCTTTGAGGCAGGAACTTTACAGAGTATGTATTTTATTTTTAGGTCTGAAACATAATACATTTCCAGTTTTGATATTTGAGGTCTACCTTTGGAAAAAAATTTGAATTTAAAATCTGACTTTGTTTCATCTCTTTGTACCTTCCTTTGGTATTTATTGCAAAGACTGGGTGCTAAATGGTTGGTTGAGGTTTCTGCATTATACTTGTATCTGAGTTTGTGATTAAAGGAAGCTGGAAATATCAAACTTACCACACAGACGGTAAGTTAGCATTCTTAAGAATACCTGTTATATACCGTGGGATGCTGTAGAATAAGCCTTTTTAATACCACCACTTGAAAGGGGCACAGATGCAATTAAAACATGGTGAAAATAAAAGTCTGTGTTTCGTAGTGTTTCCTACCAGACTGGTCTCTGCCACTTTCTGTAATGTTTCATAGATAGCTAGGCCACTTTCTGCACTGCGGTATGGTTTTCTTCTTAGTGAACTTTGATAACTTTGTTATCAATTTTAATAACACCAATAAGAGTTCAGAGTATGCTTTAGAAAGAGCCTGCCTATTGTGTATGTTTTCAATAACAGTTGTATTTATTTTTCTGAGTGTCAAAACAAACAGAAGCAGATTATTATCTAATTGCAAGGTGGTACTTCAGAGTGTGTTTTATGTTGCTGTTAATGAATAACTGAAGGTTGAAGATCACTGACCCTGTGTCTCCTCTGGCAATCAAGAATTGTAATAAAGACCTTTTAAACTATGCACTGTTATGCTTCTTGTGTAAATCTTAAGTCCCAAGACTAATTTTTTTTCTTTGTAATCTAATAGAAGCTGATTTCCTTTTAAAGTGGGTTGTTTTTTTATTTTATTAGACTGAACTTTAAAGACAAGGAAACACAGCACTCAGTTATCCACAAGTCTGAAATGCGTTTTACGTGTTGTATTTTTTCTTCCACAGTATCACAGTCTTTAAGAGAAAAAAAATAGGCTTCTGCTAGAAATTCTACTCGTATGCTGAGGCCTCTAAAAGAAGCTTGCTGTGTAGAAGAGTTCTCTGCAGAAAACTGAAATATCCTGAGGTCAAAACATGCATTGTTAGAAGATAGGGTGTGATTCATTGACATTTCTATGAGATAGATTTATAGGCATATCATTCTGTCTTTGAGTTTACAGGGACTGCTACAATTCATAGAGAAAAAAACCAAAACAAAAAGCATGAAGTTGCCAATTCTGAGAGCAAAAGAGGGACCTTGCACATTGTATAAATGTCTTTTTTTAAAAAATAGACTCTTTGTTCCCTCTGGTCATGAAGAAGGGAGTTATACTTCCTTCCCCAGCCTCGTTTACCTTCAGGAATTGATAATGGTGATTTCAGGTCTGTTTGTAGGAGCACGCCTTGAGGTCTTCTGCAGAAACTACCACTCAGATCCTTAAAATACATATTTTATACTTAGGAACTTGTGGATTTCTCCCCCCAGTTTCCTTTCAGATTACGTCAATAAATTTAAAATATTAAAATCTAAAATAAAACTAGGTTTCTGCCTTTTACTGATAAACTCACGGTTTCATTTTACTTTAGGACAATGCAAAGGAGTGCAATTTTGCTGTTGATCTACAGCTGCAGCATGTTGAATGGTGGAAGTGATGGCAAAAACTCCTTTAAATGTTCAGTTTCACAAGCCATTGGTAGCAGCAAGTGATATATGCATTGCACAGGAATGAGAGCCCAAATTTTTTTGTTACACAGCAAGTCAGTGAAAAAAAAAAAAAAAAAGCTGTTGTTAAAGGCCACCTATAGATGTAGCCAGAACTAGGGAAGCAAAACACATTTTGTGAAAATGTATTATCCAGTTACAAAATTGCACACCTTCATTAGTGAGCACAAAATCACAAGATGTGTTTTAAGAGCGCCTCTATGCTATGTTTATTTCTTCCTTATATTTCTTCCTACGTATACTTTTGTGCAAGTAGTTCCTTCCTGCAAGTGAATGGGACACATTATTTTTCATGTTGTCTAACACTGTTAGGTTTTGATAAACTCTTTAGTGTGCTAACTTGGAAAAAATCTCTCTTTTACCTCTGAATAAATGCAATTACTTTAATTTGTGAAATATCTTTTTAATATATTTTACATGACATTTGCTAATTTATTAATTAAAACTGTGGAGTCTGAGTCCCAGCTGTCTTTAGCTAAGGGGTTGTTGTAGCTAACTGCTTCACTGCACAAATTGTTTTTAAGGGAATTGTTTTGTTATGATTTATTAGTGGTTTACTATCATTTAAAGGGAGGCAAAAACATTTTGTGACCTAACAAGCAAACTGAGGTTTCTATGGTGGGGGTTTTGTTGTTTTTATTTTCCAGAGACTTCAATCAAGACACCAGATGGGAGAATTCTGCAGTAGAAATAAGTGTCAGTTTATCCTCCAACATACAGCTGAAGTGTAAGGTCTGTTTGGCCTATGAAGCATCTTACAGGCTAGCTTTTACCTCCTTGGCCTTCTCCATGATGGCCTCTATTTTCCATCTCAACACAGATGCGAAGCCCATGGTGATTACGAGTACCAGCATGTAGTAATTTAAACTGAATTTAAGCCACTAGGAAACCTGCAAGAGTAGAGCACAGCACTGTAGTGAAGTTAGAAAATAATTAGCAAGGAGACAAGAGTAAGAATTCAGAAGCTTAACTGTGACATTTCTCTCTGGCCCCCAGCAAACTAATTGCTGCTCTATAATGTCATCCTGCTTTTAGCTTCTTTGTGATTAAGGAATTTTACATTTTTCATATGTATAGGCTGATATTGTAGAACAGATCTGAAGGCTATGGGTTATAGGAGGTCATTTAAAATTATGCCATAAGTAACTAGCTTTCATCCTGAAAAGTCACATCCTCAATTGCTAGGTACTTCTCTAGGTTTTCCTTTTTTTCTACTTTTTTAAAAGAGAGTTGAAATATTGGTCTGAAGTTTGGCACTACAAAAATAAAACTTACTTAAAATAAATCACTATTAATGGCTAGTAATCAAATAAGTGCTATATACTATTTAGCACTTAAGCCTAGTGTTCCTATTTTTAAGTGTAGACATGTGACCACACCTGTAAATGCCATTTACATCACTGTAGTTCCCCTTGTGTAGAGTCAATGAAGTCAGGAAAATCTGCCTATTAAATTGGCAGGGTTTAACTAAGAGCTTTGTAAGTAAATGTATCAGTTAACTTCTGTAACCTACTTTGATATAGCACAATCAAATTACAGCGTTTTCCAAATAAAGCTTATCTGATATAAATAGCTCCAACTACTTCATCAGAAGGACTGTGATTCCCCAATGACACTGCTATAACATTTTAATTGCTATGTCCATTCACACTGAACTATGTGTACCATTTTGTTCATTATGAATAAGTCTCTGGTAGAAATCATTTTTGTACACTAATGTAGATTAAAACTGTCTTTCAACTTAAATAATTCAACATCGCTCTCTTCTAATCTCATTTTCAGTGTTCCAGAAACCATAATGCAAAATATGTGGTTCAGTGTTTTTACAAACTTTTACACTAACGCTTTGTGGTAGTAAAAGGTCAATTAGAAGGGAGAAGTTGATGGAAATGATCTGTTGTGAGATGTTTGATTTCATTTCTTTTGATAAACTTCTAAAATTTCTATGTCCCATATATATTACACAAAGACTGAATGCCAGAACAGATGTATAACTTCTTTATTTGCAAGTAAATCTCTCCCGTATGTACTCATTTGAAGTGTTACAGGTCTTTCATATGTGAACTCTACTCCATTCCCTGTTGATAGCCAAGTTTACAAAAATTGCATCTTTTTGGCAGTAACAGAAACTTCTGTATTATTAATTACATGATATTTGCCTAATCTTTGACTACACAACTATAATTATTGTTTCTGTGTGAAAATATAGGCTAGGAAGGTGTCATGCAGATCACTGAGTTCTGATGCCCCCAGTCCACAACCACACAACAGATGCCTGGGTTAGAAGGATCTCACAGAGCATCCATTCCACCCTCCCCAGGACCCCAATGCCATATTAGAAGTGAATGTTTTCTTCCCTAAAACTCTGAGGAGAGTAGCACTATTAAATCATTAAAAACAAAAATCCGTTATCCAGCAGCTGGAAGTGGACTGGGTTTCCTACGATTGACTGAAAGTTTCTGTCATTTCAGGAAACATACTTATTAGATCTTCTGATGCTTGTCTTCCTTATTGTTAATTAAATAATACAAATCATACAGCTTTATGTTATACAGAAGTGTTAGTGCAAGCTTATACTCCAATGGTATGAATAGGTGGCTTTAACAGCATGGAGCCTGCCTTGCAGCTCTGCACAGAATAGGGAAAATATTTAACTAAGGCATCCTAATTTGAGAAAGCTTTGATCATTTTGTTTTAGTTTTTATCCACATGTGTTCAAACATAAAAAAGCAATGTGTGCACAAATATATGGATGAACACAGGGACTGCCTTATTTCTCTTTAAAGTGTTGGTTGGTTGGTTTTTTTCTTCATTGTTGGTAAGGAATTTAATAAAAGCTTAGTAGAAATTTCTGGTTTCCAGTGTTTCTAAGTATGTGAGTGCATGATTTTACTGCAAAGTTTTTTATGATCTAAAATACACAGTATGTTTAATACTGTGCTTTGAAGTTTAGGCGACAGCTGGGAACTTCTGTCATTTATTGTCTTTTTCTTCACTTGACATCATTATCAGAAGTTAGGAGATGGAATTTGTTGCTAAATACAATACTAACATATTGAATGCTCTGAAATGAGACTTCATAAAACAGAAATTGTGTCTTTTGTTTATATTATGTAATATTTTATGATTATCTTCTTCAGATAGAACTGAAGAAGAACTTCACAAAAATTGCCTCTATTTTTAACCAAGCCTATCTGAAAATGCCTGAAATTGAAACACAATCTGTATAAGGTCATTCTCTGTTTTATTTTCTGTCTCCAAGTGTCCAGTCAGTTACCACACTCAGTATAATTTTGTGCTTTATGGAGATAAACTGATTCACTTTTGGTTATACAAAATAGTTCATCATTTGGTGTACTGTTCACAGTAATACTTTACATTTCCATTTTACTGACTTTATTTTGTCCACGGATTATTGGGGTGTACAAGATTGTGATTTGTACCTAATAACATTGAGTATTAAATACTCTAATACAACAGAGTATTAAAAGTGAGTGCATTTTTTGTTGCAAACTTGTTCTGACAAAATATGAAAACATGAAAGTCAGTTTTGTGAATATTTATGAATTTGACCAAACTTATGATTTTGAAAAAAAAGGAGTAAAAATAGTTTGATAGTTTCAAAATTAAAGGTTCTAATTTCTCAGTTTGAAGTGACTTTTATTTTACAGTTTTAGTTAATTTTATTAATTCTAATTAAACCCACAGACAACTCAAAATTTTGTGGACGATTCCAGTTTTTCCATACAATAGATTTCAAAGAACTCTGCATACTTTTTTTCAGTTTTTTTTTTAATTTAGCAGTTTTTAAAGCATTTTCACTTAATTTCCAAATCACCCCACATTAAAAATGTTACTCAGCTCTATCATACTTATTTCCACATAAAATTTGTTTCACAAGTAAACTTCTTATTCAAAGAAGTTACTCTCTGAAGATCTGATTCATTGGACTTGTCTGCACAGCAGCACATGCACTGACTTCAGATGAGAGCTGTGTGTGAACTGTTTGAAGGCAATGCCTGCTGATAGACATTTCACCATACAAGAAGGTATACTTGGAAGGATGCAAAAACGTATTTGGTGTTGGTATGTTGGATGAAAAGATCTTTGAGAGAACTTCTGGAAGAAATCAGTTTAAGAAGGGATTTGAGAGCTTTTTGTTTATATTTTACAAAAAAATCTTGCTGAAGTCATCTGTGGAAAATCTAATTTTATCATAAAAGAGCAGGAAGGAGGGTAGTATTCTAAACATCTTGTTATTGCTGTTATTAACAAGGTCCAGCATTCAAAAAACCCGAGCAAAAGCAGTCAGCAGAGGATAAAAAGTTGTGTCTGCCTTCCGCCATCATTACAAGTATTATCTTGTCAATAGAGCTTAGAGGTCTTCCAGTGTCCATAACAGTCTCTGTTACAAGCTTAGTCAATAAAATAAGCAACACACACTTGAGCTTATTAGTATCACTGTGATTGATACCACTGCGATTAAATTTCATATCATTTTCAGTAGACTGCACAGATTTTCACAGTTGAAATTTGTATTTGGCTCTTCTTCAGGCTTGTAATGAGATGCCAATGTCTAACCACATTTTCCTATACCTCTTGGATACGTATCCTTACTAATTACTATTTAAAAATACGTGACTAGTGCTTTCTTACCCCACCTTTCATTGGGCTGTCAATTTAAATTGGTATCAAGTGAGACGGCTTCCGAAAGAAACAATTTTTCCTCTCCCCTGCCCAGCGCAGCTGCACCTTTTGCATCTGCAGGTACATTCATCTGACCACGTGGTGAACTGGATCAGGCAACTGATGCAAATTAAAACTGACATATTTGGAAGGTTTCTTTTAGCAGTAGTTAATTTTCAGATTCACCTCCCTGCCTGGCTGCACAAGGTCTGTGAGGGCAAAAAAAGTGGTAAAGTCAGGGACAAGGCAGAGGCAAGACGGCATCTTTTAGTAGCAGTGCAAGATGATGATGATGATTACAGTGTTTGTGATACTGGTATCAGTGTGAAAATCTACAAGGTCTATATTAATTTCACCTCCTTTCCTCTTGTGTTTTACTGAATAGACAATTATATCAATTTGTGTAGGCACACAGTGAGCTGCAAAATCAACAGCAAGTAGGTGGAGCACATGGCCAGAGGCAGAGAGGAAGGGACGGGGTGGGAGCAGGGCTTCCTAAATCTTCTTTCTTTCATAGGAACAAACTGTTAGCTCAGATGTATCTTGTACCTTTCTTATTTTGAGTCTCAGAGGAAGAGAAGCTGAAAGGCTGTCAGAGCAGCACCGTGACCCTGCCTGTGTGCCCTCCTGTTTCCCTGGCTCTGGAGCTAATGATCGCAGGGCTGCGGAGAGAATAAATTCAGCTGACTAAACCCTCATCCCCACGCCCAGAAAAAAAGGTTTCTGTCAGTGTGGACCAGCTGCTGGGAGTGGCAGGGTCCCCCGTGGGGTGCCAGGACCTGTCCCAACACCCCAGCCCTGAGCAGGGCAGCCACGGGCACTGGGAAGCCCCAGGCTTTAGTTGCCTCCCTAAAGCTGCCATAAGATCTCAAAAACCAGGAAAGGAAAAAATAAGGTGAATAGTTATGAATGCCTGTTTTTTTTTTATAATAAAATTATAATAATTTTAATAATGACACAGAAGAAATTGGGGTTTGTTTGTTGGTTCTGCAGTCCTTTGTATGAATCTACTTTGTCACCTGGTATCCTAAAGCCATTTCAGTATATACTTGCACTTGTGACATGATTAACTCTTCCCATAGGCAAGAAAAAACATATGGTATTTTCTTCCATTTAAATCAGAGTTTTATCGCACTTTGTGTTTGGTCTCAGTATGACCTAAAAGGAATTTCAGGTTTGACATTGCACCACCACTATCAGGGAAATTCATGTTTCTGTCAGTTGTGCAAAAAGAAATAATTTCTCGTTTTCCCCATGTATTTGAAAAGCAGATGAAAACAAGGCACACTAAATCAAAATCAACCTGTTCTGATACTAATTATGAAATAGCTAAGCTTGGTGTTGTTACCGAAAAAGCCAGACAAAGAAACTCTCTAAGACTCGATTTTGGAGTTTTAGAAAGCAGCCATTCTTTATTGCAGCGCTGGGTTCATGGGGGATCGCTCCACCTATGGTGCACACTGTTACCTACAACAAGCAGAAATTTATATTATTCCAGTCATACATATTCATATTATCATTTACATAGTGTCCACCCTTTGGTCATGAGCAGTGGGTCATCTCTTTCTCCTAGTTAACTGGCCTTGGCAAGTTTTAATTACAAAAACTCAGCAGAACTCAAAGCTTATCATCAGGGCGCAAGGCACATCAGGCCCAAGGCCTCCTGTCTGTTGGTGCCTTTAGCGCATACCATTGACAAAGGTCAAGGTTTTTCTTGTCTAATTAGTACATACCAAAATTTTGAAGTTTTCAAGCAAGCAAAAGTTCATTAGTACAGCGATACAGTAAAATTTTCCTTCTTCTGCCTTTGTTCAAGGCATCACTGTCATTTATAGAATTGAACCTGTAGATTTTATTCTGTGCTGAATAAAACCAGCCATACACCTTGAAGCTACCCAGTATGAAATCAAACTGTCCCATCTAAGTTGAGTTTTAAAAAGCTCAGTAATCATAACTCAGAGATATAATTAGTACAATTATTTATAAAGAACAGATAACAATTTTTAAAGAGTTATTTGAAAACCTAAGTGCTTTCACTTCATAGAATGGCCAGTATCTTTGTTTCACACATGTGACTGATGATAGGCATATCTGTAAGCACTATAGTGACATAGTGTCTTTCTATATGACTTTTAATTACATTTATTTACAGGCACTAGTCACAAGCAAACAAAAAAATCATCTGTTAGTGGTGATTAAATTCCAGTGCAGAAGTTTTGTCAACTTTGTAAAAAGCAGCAAATATTTATCAGTTCCTTGCCATCTACAGCTTCAAAGTTTTTGACAGAATGAGTTTTTATGTATTGTGTCTGTTTAAGATTTTTATTGAATTCGTACATACAGGTTACATACAGGATCCTGGTGAAGAGAACCTTCTGCTTTGGGGATGTCATTTCTCTGAGAAATGGGTGATAAATAATAACTACAGAAAGCACAGAGTAGACTGCAGTATATAGGCTCTGTGATCATAACTACTGGCACAATCATGGGCCCTTGCATATTTGAGATTAGATGTGGTCCGGTTTTAGTATAAAAAGTGCAATAAACCCATTTTGAAAATGTCAGGCCAAATCATCTCTGCCAATGACTAAACACCATTTACTTTGCAAATAACTAGAAACAGAATTACAATATTTATTCTAGACAGCATCGTTTGAAACTCCATAAAAAGGAAGAAGAACTAGCAATATGTTCAGAAGAGCTAGCTATACTGGGAGAGAAAGAGTGTGACAGAGAAAGAAAGATAGAGTTGTATATGATAATATCCGTTTTTTCTTTTTTCTGATAAGTCATCACATCTAAGGGACTGCATGGGTTCTGGCTTAGCTGAAGTTCTGTATATGGGGCTGTTTTGGGTTTGTGTGGCGGGGTTTTGGTAGCGGGGGAGGAGGCCCTGCAGGGCCGCCTGCTGCTGGAAGCTGCTGGAAGCTTCCCCGGCTGGGAGCCGGACCCGCCTCTGGGAGAACAGATTCCAGAGGGGAAACCTGCCGGGAGTCGGGGGATCGGGATGGGAGAGGAACCCCTGTGCAGATCCCGAGGGCAGGGAGGAAGGAGGGGATGCCCCTGCAGCCCGTGGGGAGACCAGGCGGCAGGCTGTGTCCCCCCAGCCCGCGGGGGGGGGCGGG
>NW_010973220.1:4438211-4512696 GCF_000737465.1 Haliaeetus leucocephalus
CCCGGGGAGAGAGGAGCCCCCGCCGGAGCGGGGGCGGGAGGCCCCCCAAGATGGCCGCCGCTCCCTGGGAGCAGGCTGGGACTGAAGGACTGCAGCCTGAGGGAGGGACCCGCGCCGGGGAAGTCTGTGAGGAACTGCAGCCCATGGGAGGGAACCCACAGCGGAGCAGGGGAGGAGTGCGGAGTCCTCCTCCCCCTGAGGAGGAAGGAGCGGCAGAGACAGCGTGGGGAGAACTGACTGCAACTGCCATTCCGGAGGGAGAGAGAACCGGGAGTGGAGTTGAGGCAGGAAGGAGGGAGGGGTTGGGGGAAGGTGTGCTAAGGTTTGGGTTTACTTCTCCTTATCCTGTTTTGATTTGATTGGTAGTAAATTAGATTGATTTTGTTTCTTCCCCAATTTGAGTCTGTTTTTGCCCGTGACCATAATTGGTGAGTGATCCCTCCCTGTCCTTGTCTCGACCCACGAGCGTTTCTTTATATTTTCTCCTCCTCATCCCACCAGGGCCAGGGCAGGGGGAGTGAGTGAGCGGTTTCATGGTGCTTTGTTGCTGGCTGGGCTTAAACCACAACAGGGGCTTGTCCATCAGTCTTTCCTGTAGATTTTCAGGTTAAGTGGCTAAAGGTTTGAGAATATTTACTACAAGTTGGATCACTTTCTGCTTTACTTTTTGATGTGGGGCTCAAGTCATTCACCCTACATCTAATTTAGTTTTCTTCCCTGGCTCCAGTCTGGAGTGGCTATTTAATTTCCCAATTGCGGGCACAGAGGAGAACTTCACTCAACAGTGCCATGGCAGGGAGCAACTACTGAGGTCCAGACAGGATCGAGGCACTGGTTTCTACAGAGTGAAACCTCATGCTTCCCCAGGCTTCATGACATGGGTGGTTTCCTGGCATCTGGAAGCTCAGCCCTGATGGCCACTGTCCAAGGGGCAAGATATTCCAATTCCAATCTATAGAAAGTTGATGGCTGCAGAAAAAAAGAATCTAAAAAATTGCTATTTGGTATAGCTTCGTATATATGCTATATCAACCTTTATCAGGCCTTTAACTGTAAAATCACTGCCCAAACCCTACCAAGGCCTAGAAACGTCTGGGATGTAAGTGAAATATCACAGGAGACACAGGGGCAAGATGAATGGATGGACGGGTACTATCCTTCACCTCAGTTCAGCAGTCGGGCTGATGTATCATGTGCCTGATGCAAATAGGCAGACTGTGCCTTATTCCCCCTCCTCCCTTTCTTTTTTTTTTCCCAGGCAGACTGGCTGAATCTATAAGTCAATGACAGATTAACTAGTGCCTTAATTTTAAGCTACACTAGCCTTTTAGAATGGTTTATTGTAAATCAATTTACATTTTGATATTATGTGCTGTGCTGTCTTTTTTTGGTCTGGAAACTTGTGTGACTCATTCTTTTCTCTCCCCGCAGCTACATTTCTCTGCATAGATAGGCAGCCTTCTTGGAAGGCATGAACCCTCAGGGGCTCACAGCTACATATGTGCATAGATCGAAGAAGTAAGCAACAACAGAGAAGTGCTGGTCTCCTGTCTTGAGGGTTTTCTGACTTGGCATGTTGCCCTTTGACCAACATTTCTCGTATCAGACTGGTCTGAAATCCAAGTCCAGTCTGACTGGGTCAACCTCTGGGTGCAGTGGGGAGGCCAAAATGCTATTGACCTTTTCCCCTTGAGAGGTTTTGAGGGTTTGGGGAGGGGCCCCAGCTTTCATTGCACATGGAAGGGGATATGCGTGACCTCACATCATCTACCTGTATGCATGCACGTGTGTCAGCTGCAGTGGTGCTGCCCCCAGACTACTTACGCACATTCATATGTTTCATGTTGTCATTCATTTGTCTTCCTTCCTGAATACCAGGGAGCTGGCAGCAGTTGCCCCAGGCTTTATGAAGTTGAACTAGATATTTTGATTTCATGCACATGGTATTGTTCTCCAGTCTTCCCTCGGAAATAAAGCAAAGTATAATAAGCCATGATAATCCTCATGGTTTTAAGGATGCAGGTGTGCTAAGCGTCCGTAAGAGTCTTTCAGCATTTAGTCAGTTGCCTGAAAGTATATATCCATCTTTAGCTTCACAGGACTTCAGTCTTGGCTGCAAACTGCAAGTATCCAGGCGTGGGTGTATGGCCCAAAACAGCAGGAGGGTACTGTTCACTGTGTGCACGGGCACTCTGATAACATGGAGGCTGATATTTTTTGAGGGAAATGGAAGCTGACATGTTTCTGTTGGAAGACCTAAGACCTGAAGGAAACCAGGTATCTTGAACCTGGTACTGGATTGTGTCCATGAGTGCCCTACTGCCTACTTAAGAGTTGAGGAGTTCAGCTTAGACGAAGGCCTGCCTGATGCTGTGGATGTGGTTGATGCAAACCATACAAGTCTGACATCATGAAGAACAGTCTTTTTAGACTTTGACTAACACCAGGTCCAGGCTGAATTTTGTCACCTCAGGCGGCTGTCCTGGCCCACTAAGAATCTAAGTCTGATGGATTGCAACAGTGGGGACATTTTCTCAATAGGCAGGGTTCTTGGAAAATGGATGTTTGTGCTGGTTTTGACTGGAATAGAGTTAATTTTCTTCATAGTAGCTGGTATGGGGCTGTGTTTTGGATTTGTGCTGAAAACAGCGTTGATAACACAGGCATGTTTTAGCTATCGCTGAGCAGGGCTTACACAGAGCCAAGGTCTTTTCTGCTTCTCCCCCCACCCCACCAGTGAGCAGGCTGGGGGGGCACAAGGAGCTGGGAGGGGACACAGCTGGGACAGCTGACCCCAACTGACCATCCATACCCCATCCAGACCATATGATGTCATGCTCAGCATATCAAGCTGGGGAAAGAAGAAGGAAGGGGAGGACATTTGGAGTGATGGCATTTGTCTTCCCAAGACACCGTTATGCGTGCTGGAGCCCTGCTTTCCTGGAAATGGCTGAACACCTGCCTGCCCATGGGAAGTGGGGAATGAATTCCTTGTTTTGCTTTGCATGCATGTGCAGCTTTTGCTTTACCTATTAAACTGTCTTTATCTTGACCCACGAATTTTCTCACTTTTACCCTTCTGACTTTCTCCCCCATCCCACCGTGGTGGAGTGAGCAAATGGCTGTGTGGTGCTTAGCTGCTGGCTGAGGTTAAACCACGACAGTGTTAATGCTGAAGAGTGTGTACTGGCTTTTAGAAAAGGACCCTGAATGTTGCCATCCCTAAATTAAAGCCCTGCAATTGCTACTATTCTCAGAATAGTGGCACAGAGTAATATCCTACATGCAGGTACAGATGTCCCTTGTGCCAAATCTCCTGTCAAGAACAGAGGGAATTCCTGACAGAGAGGGTAGTACTCAGCTGTGCAAAAGGGAAACTCCGCTCTCTCCTGGGTAAGGCTTGGGATATACCTGTCATGGGTTGAGCAGATGGATGTGTGGCAGGACAGTGGAGGTGGGAGGCTAGACATCAAGGTCTAGCATGTTTGGGGAAGATAATGATGTGTGAAAATGGGATGGATGGTGTGGTGTTCTAGATGGAGCTCAGATGTGATTTTGAAAGGAAAAGAGGAGGCTAAGTATTTCAGAAGGAAAAAAGTAGAGCTTTATGTAAGTCTTGGTTGTGGCCTCACATTTTCTAATATTGGCCCTGATTGCCATGGTCATTTTTCCATTTATGTGGCCCAGAGCAGTTTTTCTGCAGGAATCTATGATTATATATCAGCAGGAGAGAGTGTAACCTTTCCTTTTCTCAAGAGCACAGAGGGAAAAAAAAGTATAAAAAGTTCAGATTTGCCTCTGTAAACTTATATCATTTTATCTGAATGGGACCTATTTACATCAAGAAAATGCTATGTATTTTGGGGAGCAGAGATTTAAAAACCCTGTTGTGATAGAGAGAACAAACTGTATCAATAACAAAAAGTTACTTGCTTCAAGCATAAATCATTTTAAGATCATTAATTGTTCTTTACAAATAATTGTAGCCATGTTGTGTTTCTTTGAAATGATTACATGATGGTGTTTTGTTTTTTTTAAATCAGATCTGCAGTTTCATTTTACTTCGTATTGAGAGGATGCAATCAAAAATATAATACCTAGTCTCAGTTTCATGTTAATGATGATCCAGCAAATTGAGGCATTTTACTCTGTTGTTCAATTGTGTTTTGTGGTTAAACTGCAAAGCCTGATTTGAAATTATAATCGTTTGAAAGCTTTCTTCAGGATTTAGGTCTTTTCCAGTAATCTTAACTTGATGAATTGATAATCAGCAGTTAAAACAAATATCCTGAGCTCTAAGATTATTTAAAGCTATTCATATATCTCTATCTATTCATTTAATTTTATGCACAGTGAACTGGTAAGAAAGGTGTGCATAGAACATCAGAAAAAAATACTTTTTATGAGAATAAGTAAGAGGAGCTGAGAGGGGCGAGCATGACTGTAATTTACTGAATAACAATCTTGGGAGAAAATCTGTTCCTCTGCAGTTCTGGTAATGTGAATCGGAGTTATTTACATGTATTAGGAGGCTGGTTTTCCCCAAAGAGATGATACATTTTGTGTCAGTTTCTGCTTAAATAGACATCTTAGAATACTTCTTTCTCCTTATTTAGATACAGGAAGGCAGAGAGGAAAATTAATTTCAGATGGCTTTAAGCAAATGTTAGAAAGGTTAACATTCACAGACTTCCAAATATCTTTTGGGCAGCTGACATTTTCAAATACTAAGCTTTTTCCTTTAGCTGAATTACAGTGCTGGGCAGAAAGCAATGGATGTGTGAAATGAAATATGCCATTCAAATACAGAAAAGAAGGGAAAAACTGCTTGTAACTATTACAGAGAATAAAAGGTAAAATTGAAAGCCTCTGCTACAAGCTGAGTGTTCTGTTTGAGGCATTTCACATGGACTTGATATATTTTATGTATGAGAAATGCTTGGAAACTTTTTTCTCTCACCAAAGTATCTCCAAGAGTAATTTATTTTCAGATGAGGAAATTGCCTATTCAAATGAGAGAAAGATGTGGTTTAAATTCCACAAAACCACATTGCAAGCTGAACCTGAACAGCAGGCAGTGTTACTAACTGGACTAACATGTCTGAGTACCACTTTGGATTCAAGAGGGAGTCAAGCTGTTAACTTTTTTGCTTTAAAACTGATACGCCTGTAGCATTGTCATGGTTTAACCCCAGCCAGCAACTAAGCACCACGCAGCCACTCGCTCACTCCACCCCACAACCCTCCAGTGGGATGGGGGAAAAAGTTGGGAGAAGAAGTAAAACTCGTGGGTTGAGATAAGAATGGTTTAATAGAACAGAAAAGAAGAAACTAATAATGATAATGATAACACTAATAAAATGACAGCAGTAATAATAAAAGGATTAGAATATAGAAGTGATGCACAATGCAATTGCTCACCACCTGCGGATCGACACCCAGTTAGTCCCCGAGCAGCGATCCCCCCACCCCCACTCCCCCCAGTTTATATACTGGACATGATGTCCCATGGTATGGAATACCCCTTTGGACAGTTTGGGTCAGCTGCCCTGGCTGTGTCCCCTCCCAGCCTCTTGTGCCCCTCCAGCCTTCTCACTGGCTGGGCATCAGAAGCTGAAAAATCCTTGGCTTTAGACTAAACATGATGTAGCAACAACTGAAAACACCAGTGTGTTATCAACATTCTTCTCATACCTAACTCAAAAACATAGCACTGTACCAGCTACTAGGAAGACAACTAACTCTATCCCAGCTGAAACCAGGACAAGCATGCATCCCTATATTATGGAATCCAGCATGCATATATGTATATAAAAGATACATATGATTATTGTTGGAATAAAAAAAAAAAAGAAGAGATATTTCTGACTACAGTACAGATACATGCCAATCATTTACCTAATTAAATATGTGATAAAATTTCCTAGCAGTGCTGCATCAAAATATTTTGAATTAATGCATTTGTACCATTTGTACAATGAGTCCAATGTACCTTTGCAACAGAAAATAGGTTTTGCCTAGAGAAACGTGAATATACAAATGTTGGTGCCTCCAGTAACATGGATTTGCCAATCAGTCATGAACATTTTTGTGGCCTCCTAAGAAACTGGAGCCTGTGTAGTGACACTATGTCTACCAATACTCTTAACTTCTGGACCTTGTAGCCTTCTTCAGCCACATTTAACAAAAGAATAGATGTCACTCAGCAATGGGACCTTGCAATGATTTTGACTAACTTTATTCATGTACCAAAAAGGAAGGGAGGGAGCTCGTAGTACTGAAGCTAGAGGAACTACTGCTAGACGAAACTGAAGGTACTGTAGGGAGGATTTGGTGATGAAAGTCTGCTAAATTATGACAAGCAGGGGTTGTGGATGTAGGGAGAACTTGACATTACTCTTATTGGATGGGGAACTGCCAGAATTGCAATGAGGTTGTTGTAAGGATAGGGCAGAAGTGAGATCTTGTTTTATTTTGATGAAAACAGGCAGAGGGAGCATATGGGAAGGTGGACATAAGTCCATGGCAAACCAAGTTTAACCACAGTTTTATGGTTAGTGGGACAATTCAGGAGTCTTTAACTCATAAGATAGCAATAAAAACGACAGCAGCAATATTGATAGCAGTAAAATTTCCATCATTAAGATACTGCCTTCTGTAAACAAAATAAAGATGAGTTTCTCTCCTACATTCATGAATTTGGCTGTAATGCACATGTCAAATCTAAGAACCATGGGCAGTTCATAAGGACCATAAGATAAACAGCTTGGCATTTTATTTCAAGAATGATTAGTCCTTGTTTTAAACATCACTGCATAAAAACGTACCTGCAGCCCTTGCAGCAAGAACATGTATCAAGTATCTTCTCGGCCATAACTACTACGCTACCCAAGTGACCTTTTCATGTGTTTACTCACCCTGTTCTTTAAATTCTTTTCTGAGCAGTAAAAGCAGTTCCAAGAGGAGAATGAGGAGCACTGTACACATAGGATGTGGTATCAGCATCACAGCCTAAGAGTGGGTGGGTGCTTTGGTTACTTATCTGAAAGAATGGTTGTGATTCCTGGTGATAGAACCCACTGTGGTTACTTAAACTCTGGAAAAAATAATGGGATTTCACACTCCTCCATTTTTCTCTACACATTTCTTCTTTGAGCTGTGTCCTTTGCCAATGGACATCTCCATGCTTAGTGTCTAAGATATCTAATTATTATCCTGAGCTCTATACAGAGCCCAGTTATCCAACTTGGTATTGATTCTGCTGGAGGTGTAGAGACCTTTGTTTGATTTGGCCCAGTATGTCTTTTCCAGAACTCCATTTCTAGTAAAATCAGAAGAACCCTGTGAGAAGAATATTGTTTTCTATAAATTCACAAATGCTTCCCATTTGTTTTTATATGAACCTGTTTAGACTGTTAAGCTTATGAGACCAGAGACGAATTCCTTCCTTCCTTGTTACATGTATCAAAACGAAAGATAAATCATGGTGCCTATAGGTGTAAGTGCAATACAATTAATAGTTGTCCAGACTTAATTTTCATTAGTTTATATATCCCTTCTTTTTATGGCTGATAGTGATTCAGTGTTTGTGTGTTGACTTCTCTGAGATTAAAAAATCCAGCTTTTGGCTGTGATTTGACAGTATGTCTGCTAGTATTTACTCTTCACACTTTCTTCTCAACAGTGCTAACAGAAAGGATAAGATTTGATAAATACTTTTGTTTAATAAACCATGTATTTCATATAAAAGCTGAAGAATACTGTCTGTATAAAAGCTGAGGAATACTTTAAAACCCCTATCTTCTAAGTTATTTAAGTACATAACTCACAGCAATGGATTTAAACACACACTTAAACATTTTGTTGAATTATCCTCTAAATATAAGGGAACATATGTCTGGTTCTTGGGAGCAGGAGCATTGAAGAGTGACATCAGGCTAGACTTAGAAATCGAGTGCTAACTGTCTGAACAGCATAGCTCAGTGAAAACAATGTACATGTAACATCAAAGCAGCGTTGTGTGACAAAAGCCTCTGCGGCTGTTGTTGGGGATTGAACAGGAGAAATCATTCTTCAGAATATTTTGGTCCTATGGCAAACGTAGACTTTTTATAACGTACTGAACCTGAAATACTTAAGAATAAAATGTCCAGGATGATAGTGAAAGTTACTGCCCATTAATCTACTCTTCAGTAAAAAATAACCAAGGTAAATTTTCAACATTAAAACATTTTCTTATTCTGTACTGGAATAAAACCAAATCTTTCATGGGATTTGTTTTTAGTAACATGACATGGAATGTTTGACTTGCAACCAGTTATCCTAATATTAGAGCACTCAGCTGAAGGTGGGCTGTTCACTTTCCTGTCTGCTTTGCTCATCTCAGAGAAGTCTGGAACGTCAGTCCACATTCTACCTAAACACCATAGTTATCAGCTCATTGACTATCATAATTCTTATTTTTACGTTCCACAGTGAGACCTGAATAAGTTAATTGTTGTAAATTATACATTTGTTTTCAATTTTTAAAAAGTTACTTTGATACAAAAATGAAAAAGAGGAGTTGCCAGTCAGGTGTCTACAATTGTCATGTTCTTTGTTGGCTCAGTTCCTATTATGGCTATAATTTCATTTCTGGTCTCTCTTGTTGTTGAAATAGGGTATGGCGCAGAGGTCCATTCTTCCATTTTGGGGAATCAGATTTATGTCAGATGGTGGAGACATGAGGCAATTGAACTCTATTTCTGATAAAACAGTGCTGCTGTATAATGAAACTGACATATTTAAATTCTTCATTTTGCTTGATGT
Organism: Haliaeetus leucocephalus; assembly: GCF_000737465.1. Classification (NCBI taxonomy): domain Eukaryota; kingdom Metazoa; phylum Chordata; class Aves; order Accipitriformes; family Accipitridae; genus Haliaeetus; species Haliaeetus leucocephalus. The sequence continues at coordinate 4,447,020 of NW_010973220.1, forward strand.
TCTTGGTCTTCTAAATATGTTAGGGGTTTTTTTAATCTTTTAATCAAAAATACCTTTTCCTGTTAAAATGTATATTGAAGGAAAAATCTCAGGTTAGGAAACAGTAGAATCAGACATGAAGTAACAAAGAAATGAGGGAAGGATTAGATAATCTAAAATGGAAACTTTTTGATGTAGTTATAGATCTCTGGACACAGTTCACGCAGGATCTTACCTATTTTTTGTGATATCTTTGGAGATCCTCGAGTGTGTGTGTGTGTATGTGTGAGATATGTATATTAATTTTATGGGTTTAGATTATTTTGTTGTAAAATTCTTCTTTTTATAGCTGAAATAGTGATTTGTGTAAAATTTATTTGAGTGTAAGAATGCACAGGCAGGATCTTATAAGAGAATGCTGTGAGAAATATCTTCAGAAAAAAAGCATTGTCATTGGATGCATTTCTTACCTACTCTCAAACCAGTTCAAGTAAAGAACTTCTATCCTGTCTGCAACATGTCTGAGTTCCAAATCTCATCTGATCAAAAGCATCAATACTATTTCAGAAACAGTTGTGCTGTTAATTTTGTGTATTGTTGTATCTAGCCATTGACAGGAAGCCAGAAATTCCTCTTTCTGAAAGAAAGTTTAGAGCAAGGTGGCCATAACTATCTGTTGAAATGTCTGATGAAAAAAATCACTGTTCTCCAGCCCTGCTACCCAGGTTTATTTATGCAAATGAGTACGTGCAGTAAGGGCCTGAAGCTGGCATATGAACACTGAAAGCCAACTGCTAATTTGTTTGGGTTCATATGACTTTTTACCAAAAGTTTATATTGTTTATTATAAAGACATCTACTATCATGTGCAACATATCAATGATGTTGTAAAGTCTTAATAAACACATATATCCTTTACAGTGAATGAAGTTTGTGACTATAAGCTTTCCCTCTAAAGCACCTGAGAAAAACAGTCTTTGAAATTTTTAGGAAGAGTGATAACAGCTACAGATATGCAAACATTGATATGAAAAAGAGAAGTATTTAAAGTATAATAAAGGGAAAGGAAAGGACGAATAGGAAATAAAACAAAGCTGAAGGAGAAAATGGGGGATGGAAAGAAGGAAGGGGAGCCACATGGGAGATAAAAATAAAAATAAACCTAGAAAAATACAAATGATAGGAAAAGACAAGAAAAGCAGATGGTACCTAAGACTTAGAAATATGTACCACTAGTCTGATCTGTTTGGGACAACTGGAGCTTTCTGACTGATGCTTTGAGAGAGGAGTACAAAAAATAGAAAGGAAAGAAAATAAAATAATTTTAGTGTCTGAATGGAGTGTGTATGTACCATGTTACAGGTTGAGAGCAAAAGGAAGCAGTAAGGACAAAACAGTTTATGGACTCAGATTTTTTCCTGTGTAAGTAAATGCAGATTTAGTAACTACTGGGGACTTAACAGTGGGGTGACAAGCTGTACTTGTAATGCTAATTAAGACGGAGAAGAAGGCAAGGAACAGTACAGTTCTGTGAAGTTCTCTAGTAGAACAGGTTGCATTATTTTAGCAGTCATTTTGTCCCAGTAGCTAAGGTGGGTTATGGGTTTTGTGATAAGTCTTACATATTGTTTGTAAAATTCGAGGATATGAAAGTGCTTAGTGATGGGGGAAGTCTTAAGTTTTGAGCATAGTGTCTAAGGCTTGAAGGCAGGGAGTTGTCAATTTTTCTTCCAGTCCAACAGTTACATTTTTTTTATTTTCTTAAAATCTTCCTTTCCCTCTTTCCTTTTGCAGATCTATTTGTTTGCTTGTATTTCCTGAGCTACAGTGACCTTACTTAATGCCTCAGAGCATCCTCTATGTTCCGTGGTACTTCTACTTTGTCAGACCTGTTCTACTTATCTGTAGTACTTGAAAACATTATAATAAGGAGACATGGGGCTTGACTTTGCTGCACTTGTTTCTAAAATTCTTTCTGAGATCAGTGAAAACTGATGCACAGAGAATGCAGTCTTGGAGACAAAAGGGCTTTCACTCTGCACTTGCTTTAAAGCTGTTTCGCTGTTGCCATAACTATGCTAAGATTATGGAAACTGGATACATGTTCTCTCATGCTGGCAAGAATGCACTGTCACTGCATATATGAGATCAGTTAGTAATTGTAAAGTATATTCTGCGTAGTTTTAGGACCAGATTTACTGGTTTTTACACTTTCTGTTCAGCGTATCTCTGTATTTCACAGCCTTTCACAAGGCTTTTTCCTGTCCAATAACTGCTAGAATGTGCTTATAGCTTAGCAGGATACTATCACGTTTCAAGTCTTTGCCCTGCATTTTACTGCTACCTTTGCCAATGACACTGCAAGCATGCTGAAATTTTACTAGACTAAGGGAACAAGAGTTCTCTTTGGAATAGGTTTTTATTTCTTGAAATATATATTGTATCAAATTAATAAAATCTTGTCTGACAAGAATCCTCTAGATGAGGTTAGTAAGGAATCGACATACAGTGAATATACTCTTATTTAATTTTGAGTTGTAGTGCATTATTAAAACAAACTTAACTCTTTATTGACTAAACATCTGATGCAGGATTTCTTGTCATGTTTTACTTCATTTGCTTTTCATAGTTTTATATTTCAGTTGAACTATTATAGCAAGTTTATACTATCTAAGTCCTTTCTTGCTTCTTGCCATTTCTATTCTGTCTGAAGTATTGCATTTGTATATGTTATCTATAATAATTTGGGGACACTAGAACAGTTGAGACACTAAGAACCAAGCGTGACCTGTAAGTTTTATTTTTGTTAAAAAGGCTGCAATACACAAAACCAGAAAAGAGTATTTTAGAAGCAGCAATGACTTCAAATTGATTTCCTTTAAGAATATCCAAGATCATTTTATTCCATTAGAATTTGTACTTTCACACTTTTGCTTGTCATTAAAAATTGTTCTGATGTTTGCCAGGTGGGATGTGAATGGCATCAGTTGCTGGGCTATAACATTAGGATGCCTGGAGTGTCTTGACTTCCCAAAACTTTTAATTGCCACTAAGTATATATGCCTGGAGTGCTCTGTGTATGTGTGTGTGAATCAAATTTATCTGTGAGAGGAAAAAAGAACAAAAGACATTAATCACCGGAGTGGGAGCGTTACCCTTTTTTCTTTAGAACATAGACTGTTGATTAAGTGGCTATACTAGCTGCCATTGAAGTCAATAAATAATATTCAAGGTAATTTGTATTTTGGGGTAATTGCTGCTTAGGGATAGGCTACGGACCCTACTAATTCTGGTCTTGATGTAATATTGTAACTTCAGTTTACACAGTCTGCAGCTCCATTCTTTTTTAAGTTATTACAGAAAGACATTGTTATGTGTTCTAATGTATTGTTGACCAAATCTGATTGGAAGGTCTAGTTCAACTCTCACCAAAGAAAATATCTTTGCTCCTGGCCTAAGGCTATAAGAAAATGTCTCCTATGGTCACATTTTTTGTATGATTGTCCCTTGTACAAAAAAAGCTTAACACTTCAGAATTCTATAAGCACAGGTGATCATTTCTGTCATTTAGTTTAGCATTAAAATTTGGGAATTGACAGATTTCTTTGCTTTTGTATATGCAATTGCTAGCACTCTCTTAGGTTACTGACCTGGGTAGTATCATGTTTTTAATTTTGTCATGTGCTTGCCCTCATGTTGACCCCAGGTTTGTGCGATTAGAGATTATATATGACAGTAATTCACTCATTTTCTTTTGGGTATTTCAGCACTGCTCAGATTTTATTTTTCTCCTTAATTGATTTCCAGTAGGTGGCATCCATGCCTAATAAAGCTCTGTGAGCCTTTTCTAGTCGGAGTGGTTTTATATTTCATTCAAGAGAAAATGGTATTTCAGTACCAACCCAAATTACTAATTAAAAATATTAAAATATTTTACTTGAGTTACAACTTCTCATTCTATTTTTTATTTCTCTTCCCACTAGACTCCAACAGTTTTTTTTGAACAAAGGAATGTTTTTAAGAAACCTCGTAAACCTCCTGGATTTGTAAAACCAGATCTTCCCATTTTCAAAGAATACTCTTGCTTTCACTTCACAATTTCTAGATGTTGTGCAGATATCAGACACTAAATTTAATGGAAAAAGGAAAACAATCAACAGAGGTAAATATTTTAATTTCTAATTTGAAATTAGAGTTATGGAAGGAATAAAATGCATTAGTTCATTAGGCTGGCTAACGATTCTGATTATTTCTACACATTTAATTTTGTCTGTAGGAACTTTTTATCAATAATATAGGCAGAGTTCTATGACCATCATAGGTGTGTTACTAGTGTACAGTGCAGACATGTCCTCTGAATAGTCCCACTTCCTTCACCTAACACCTGTGCTGTTAGATTGCTCTTTCCCCAGCTGATTAGTTGACCATGGCCAAACACAACTAAACTTTCCCTTCTGCTTTTTTAAATGGTTGCTAGTCATTGATTTCTAAAGACATGTACAGAAATGTTGGACTCCAGTCCCCTTATCAAATTTGTCTGGAATTCACTAATGCTTTTAAAAATTATTAGGGCTGTACTGGCAGACAGGCAATGAAACAACACAATCTTCTTTTTTTTCTTCCATGACAACAAATTTCTAGCACCCCTGTCTTTGGGGAAAAGTTGAAATATGCAAATACAGTTCCCCCCCAAAACACCTACAAACTGTTATTTTCAGTAGTCTGGATTGGACTAGTCTGGTCCAGGCATGATTATCAGGAACAGCATCCTGATTAGATTTTGAAATTCTGGGAAATGAGAGGAACATATAGCACCACTGATTTATAAATCTTTTATAAAAGCTAATGGTTTGGCCACCCTACAACCTTCCCAGCCTATTTTAGCCCTGAAAAGGTATTACATGAAACATACCCATATGATCCCACTGCCTATGTGGAGCAGCTCACCTTAGTTGCAGGGTAGGTCCTTTAATAATACAGATATCAATGATTTACAGTTGCCTTTGTGGAGGTCCTAAATTTAAATCTGTAAGATTCGGCAATCTCAGAGTAATAACTGGCTGTCTGGAGGTGCTGAATTCTGGCCGTGGGATTATGTACCTTCCCATAGATGATTACAGCTATCAGTGACAAGGATGTAGGCAGGAAGTTAAATGGATGGAGATGGTACCAGTTTGAAGGAGTGCTAGGAAAAACTGGTGGCAGGGGGTTAAACTCCTACTGGGGACTGTAAAGCAGAGGCATGGTTAGGGTCCTAGTGCAGGAATCAGAGTGTAGGGTGTGAAGGTTATGGTTTCCTCTTGCATGGGAGAAGGAACCAATCTGGGACCCATATGCTCTGCACCTCTGAGTAACAAGAGCTGTGAGCACCAGTGTTACCTAGGAAGACTGTAATATTTACTGTGGGTTTATAATTTAGAGGAAAACTTGGAAGCATGCAGCATTAAAATTATTTAATCTAGCAAGCTTTGTTTTTATAACTTTTCTGATTACTTCATGGTTTGGCATCAGAAGTTTTTGACATGCTGAAATTTAATCCTTGCAGTTTCAGTTTTGCTAACAAAGCAGAACAAGCCAAATGATTGTAAAAGCTGCAGGTTACTTTATAAAAGCTATTCTAAAATCAACTATTTCAGCTGTTATTCATGGAATAAGAGGAAGTTCTCAAGAACTCTGGTAGTATTAGACCTATCTGTTTCTTGTCCTGAATCAAGACTAATGCAGCAAAGATGTCACAGCGGTAAAATCTGGAATACAACTTGAAGAAAAGACTTCAAAGAGTGTTATTATACTCCTAGATGCATATTCCTGTACACAGTGTGCTGTGCAGCTACCTTGCAAATTATGAGCACTTAGGAGATAAATTACTGTTAAATAATGAAAATCCATCCTCAAATGCATGCAAAGTATTGAGTGTAATTAGGAATAGTGGTGGCACTGGTCAGAGACAAGCTAAAATAAGGATGTAAAAAGGAAAAAAAAAAGGGAACACCAGATATTGTATTATAAATGTAATGCAATAGCTAGAAGAAAAGGCATAGTAATTTTGTCTAGTGCTCTTATGTGACAGTGATTCCATTTGAAAATCAGTCAAATGGCAAAATGTAAAGTGAATATAATAATGCAGAGATTGATTACATTGTTCAGAGCAAAAAGGTGTAAGCAGGAGAACCTCACTGAATAATCTTCTGACTTTTTCTCCTCCCTTTCCTCCAACTGGGATGGATTTTGGCTTCCATTTTGTATTTTATATTTTATTTTTATAGTTTTGTTCAAGAGAAGCAGTAAGAACAATTCTTTTCATTTAGAAGCGCAGAAGCTGTGATCCTGCTGGGGAAAGGTTCCAGACCTCAGCTCCTGCTCGCTTGGAGCACTGGCTGATTGATTGCTCTTCAAAGTATCTGTATAATGCTGTTAGTTTTCTGGTAGTACAGCAGACTAAATCAATTAAAATTCACAGGAGTGCTAAATGTTGCACAAGGCAGTTTTCTGCATAAACTGAATTAACAGACCAGATCTGCACTTCCATGTCTTTGAAGATACTGGTAGTAAAATAATAATAATTAAACAAAAAAATCTACTTAGTTTGATACAGAAAAAAGTTATGGAACTGCTTAATGCATCATTTTAGATTTCTTGAGATGTTAGACTTACTGGTCTTCTAAACGGTGACCAACATAGGATTATATTAAGCTTTTTATTGAGCTATACTTTACAGCCTTCAAGAACCCCAAAGAACAAATGTACAACCAGAGACATTGTCAGAAGTTCAGTCTTTTAATCATAGGGTTTATCTGAAATTTAAAATGAGCTGTAATATATGAAAATAAAATCCTAATGTATGGTTACTTGGCAGATCCCTGAACAAAATCCACGTATGCTGAAGATTAAATTTGTAATCTGCTAATGAAAAATGGAAACTATTCTCTCCTGAAGTTGAATATGTATGCAATTTCAAACAGGATATCTGAAAGAAGTAGTTAGGTTGCTAAAGAAAATACGTATTCAACGTAATTTCTGAATATACCTTGCTAGAGTATTGGCATGTAGATGGTTATAAGCACAAATGTACTCCACTGAAACCAAGTCTGAGTGTATTGTTATTGTGCACAAACAGCAGCAGTATCACCTGTGTTAAGTCAGAGTCTTGTGTCTAAAAGCAGAATAAAATTAGGGCTATAGCTGTGTTTATGTGCTGGAGCTGGCAGAGGCAGGACAGATCTTTGTCACCAGAGGATTCCAAATAAATTTATTTTCCATTGAAAGGTTTTCCTTCATCTGTAGCATGATCTCAACATCAGATATCACCCATTTTCATCCCCAAGGATGGAGGCTGCATGGTTGGTGTTAATGCCTAAGTCCAGGAAATCAGAATTGTTCCCACGTTATGTAGTCTTGGTATAGCCTAAATTGCTGTCGACTGTGTTGAGGAGATAACATAAATAAAACAGTTTTGTGCTCTTCAGCTTGCTTATCTGATAAAGTATAGGTCAAAATTCTCTAAGCGATTAAAAAAAAGAGTTACAGGGTTCAACTGCCGAGATGGCACATTGTGCCATTTCTTAAAGATGAGTATATATGACATGTAGATGTGCTTTAATCTTTGCATATAAACAAGCATCTGAAACACCCAGTTGGAATACCCGTGCAACATTCTTTAGTAGCTGTCATTGAATAATCGTAACTTTGTCAGTGGTTTCTGTCACTGTTTATTCTTGTTAGTTGTTGCTCCAGCAGTTTCAATAGGAGGACATGCCTCAGAGCATACTCCAATACTTAACACTTCCATTTCACAGAGATTACTTTGCCGTTCTTTGATATCAGAAGTGTGTGCTTTTCATCAATAGCGTAGGGATGAGTGGCAGTCCCTCAGCTTTCCTTGACCCCCCTGAGAAGCTCCTCAGCAATCTGGTACCGCCAGATGTCCTGGTCCCTGGAGCCATCCAGGGCTCCTCCTCAGCGAATGGCCAAGCAGGGAAGCTGACAAGATGGCTCAGGCTCTGCAGTTCAGCCTCCCATGTGTCACTTCTACATCATCTGGTTGCTGGTATCACAACATGGGGCGTGTGTGTCTCTCCATTCCCTACATTCGGCTCCAGCTGCTCCACCACTGGGGACATCCCCTTAGCGGAAACTCTTCTGCACAGTTTGAGACAGAGCTACCGATATTTCCAGACCTCACAGGTGTAGTAAGAAACCTTCATGTCTGATATGGATTTCACAAGGTGGCTCCTCTCTGATTAACTTCCATCTGTTGCTTTCTTCACCTCCAGCTCCTGCTTGCTACTCAGTTCCCTGTTTGGGAAGAAGTAAGAGGATCTAGTGATATGTTGCCATATTCGTACATTTTGCATTAATCCCTGGCCTCTGTTACCTGCTCCACTGCTCTGAGCTTGTAGGTAGAGGAGTCAACAGAAAATTTTCTTCCCAGTTGCTGCTCTCCCTTTTTTTTAGATTAAAAAGTAAAAAAAACACCAAACCACAACAGTTAGCTCAACATGCAAATCACGCCTGATCAAGATAATATTTGTGGTGATTATGGAACTCAGTTAAATACTAATGGATCTACCTCAAAACTTTTTGCACTTTCTCTCAGCTGATTTAAAATTGTGCATAGCACTGTATTTTTAAAGAAGAGAACACTTTCAAAGCTCTAATGACACTGGGAGTAAAGACACTGTCCTTTTTTTCTTTCATGCCATGGGTGAGACATTTTGGCTTTAAAGGCTGCTGCAGTTCCATTATGGCAGATGCCAACAAGGGCTTTTAATAAGGCAACTTTGCAAATGAATTTGTTCTTGAACTTTCCGAGACAGGACTTCTGTGCGTGCAGCATGCTTTCCCTGGTTAGATCACTGGTTGCATAAATATAGTGTGTTTACCTTGATGCCAGCAAGATGCTCAGTTATGTGTAGCTTTAGAAAACACACACAGTCTCTTTAATGTTTTGAATGGATAAAGTGTCCAAAACAGTCTAACTAGCTACTGTTTCTCCCAGACTTGTGGACTGAAACAGCTAAATCAGTGACAGTGATATTTTAGGCTATTGAAAGTCTTCTATGTATTCTTTCTATCTCTTCTCCTTGCCAACCTACATTTTTAATTGAATTGATGTAATTGTCATTATTACTTTCACCTAAGAAAGTACCCTATTCAGAAAAAGAAGAGAGTAAATCCTCAAATTCCCCAAAGCTGAGAGAGAATAAAAATGAAGATTCTGATTACCACGACTAATACTACTTAAACAATAGTAGTCCCTAAATTTTTACTTGGTCATTTCTAATTGTACAACAAAGGCAATAATTTCAAATCTACAGGTGTGACTAAGACACATAATTAATGCATTAGGTCAAAAGGAGGAGCATAAATTTATAATTAAAATAACAAAAATGATAACACTCTAAATGCATCACCTGCTCACTGACCCAATGTTTTGTAGGTTGTACATCAGGAGTGAGCATTATAGATAAATTTGAAGATTTTAAAGAATGCTTGCATACATAGTGATGGAGGGAAAATGCTGAAGAGTTGTGTTTTCTCCAAGTTACAGTTCTTGATTCTGTTTTTCCTGTATTCATGTTATAAATTGTTATGAAGCAGTATGTGATGAAAACAGAAAAAGAGAAAAAAATTAAGTCTATGTTTAAATATATGAAGTTTTAATGTTCACGTACTTGGATGAATTTACTGGTTTACAGCATTACTCTGTTTGATGGGAGTTAATTTTGATAAGGAAAGTTTCATGTGGCACTTTGTGCTGGTCCAAAAACTGATGCCAGCTTAACATTTCTTTCAAATTGAATACTGAAATGCAGAATTTGAGCCAGATTCAATTTTTTTGTTGTATCATAATCTTCTGGACTTTTCAAAGTTTACATATCCCATATGGGAAACCATTAATTAGGGGTTTGCTTGCATTCTTGTACTTGATCACACTAAATGAGACTCTGTTCAAAGTGTGTGTTTGTGATACCTAGGAGAGAACTTGTTAAGAGTGTAACAACTAACACAGATCCAGAAACACTTTTCCTATAGTCTAAAAATCAGTAATTATTGCAAGCTAAATGTTAAATGTATTTATTAAGCTAATTTACAGAGTTCTCATTACTGAAAGCCACTACAGGTGCCATGCATAAAATACTCCAGTCTTTTACCTAGACCCAGTAGCAAAGCTGATGACACAGAACATTTCTGGCTCTTCGTATCCATCTGGCAGTGAAGTAAATCAGATAAACTGCTCATGGATCAATTCTTTCAAAATGGAATAATTTAAAGCATGGCATGACTCTAAAAGTAGCATTTTAAAATGTCAGTAGAGGCCAGTTTGTATATTTAATCAGAAAATAAGAAAGAAATTCAGAATAGATTATATTCTCTAGCATGGTTCTGCACACAATTTATTTCAATGGTTAAATAATGTCATTTTCAAATCCCTTTTATTTGATTTTCATATCTTGTTAGGTCCTTTAATGTTTTTGAATCTCTGAGAAAAGCTATAAGATGACTGTTTATTTATTAAAAGCTTAACTATTTTTCTTGATCTTACTATATTAAGAAATTTACAGAATGTATTAGCTCACTTTTAATAGGATATTTACCTTGTATGCTACAAATGAATGGCATATTATCACAAAGCAGTGTGTAACCATGGCCTTATAAATAACTTTCTAAATTATCTTTCCACTTTCTTAGAGAGAAAATACTGATTAAATGGTTGCACTTCTTCCATATCTTGCATTTAAAGAATTTTTAGGCCCCTATTTCTTCAATGGCTGTAAATCTGTGTAGTTAAAATAAACTCAGGGGATAATAGCAATTTACACTTACTGAGAATCAGGTTCAATATGTTTAGGCTATTCATTGCTCTAACTGATTATTCAGTGGTAGAAAGTGTTCAACACACTCATTTCATCCTGAAAGCATTTGAATTATCTCATTGACTTTGATGGAAATATTGAAAAAGCTAAGCATGTAGATAGGTGTTTTGCTATAGTAGGGTGTGTATTCAGCCCCTTTAAAATCAAGCCATTTTAAAAGAACTACCAAGTGGATGTTTTTTCCTGGACTTATTCCCTTTTCTGCCTGGAAGGAGAGTAGGGTTTTGCTTTTCAGTTGTGTTGTAACTACAGCAAAATACCATAGTAGATGATTTCTTTAAGTTAAGGACTCTAGCTATGACTTCTGTGCTAAGTTCTGCATAAGCTACTAGCTACTGCATTTGTACCTAAATGCTGTATGGCCCAAGTTATATTAAGAATTAAAGCTCACAGCACAAATGAATTTTAATAGAAACACTTTATCTCAAGTGGCCATTTCACTGTGTGGTTTCTGTCAAAATGAAATTGGGTCATGTCTTTTTCATAAAAAGCTGTTGTGCACCAAAACTTTTCGTTTTAGGTGGCTATCTCTTTTCTCAGTGTAAATGGGTTCTTGGTACTACACAGAAATGTGGCGTCTTTCTATCACTGAGGGCCCCATTATGCATCATTAAAGACAATGGAAGCTTTGTTGTGGAATCCAGAATATCATTCATTTGGATTGTTTTGGAAAAAGGCAGGAGTTTGTTTCTACTTTTTTTTTTTCTCTTTTCATTAGTAATACTACTAGTCCCACTGATAACTACTACTCTAATGTTACAGACAAGATATTTGGGACAATATTTTCATTTGTAAATGCCATACATGCTTTAGTAGAAGCATGACCATATTTCCTGTCTTGCATGTCAGGTATTGCCACCCAGCAGTAGACCTGTTTGAAAGGTCTACTTGAACTTAAAACAGTAGTTTATCATGAATGGTAGCAGCATGTTCTGTCTGCATTTTTAATATTACTATCAATATCAGAGGTTATCCTCTACCTTTAAAAGATCTTTGGCCAGCCCTTACAGACACAACCACAGTGGATATAAAAGCTTAGACTGCAAAGGTTTTGTTTTTATACTGAAATGTTTTTTGTTCTGTTAGTTGCTGTATGTGATATGTATATGTGAAGATAGTGAGTAACAGCAAACCAAAGGATGCCAAAATCAGGTTTTGAATATTTCCATCCATATTGCTAGCTTTTAATCTGGTTGAAGCACATTCACATTGCACTTAGGAAGAGTAAAACTTAGGATTTCAGCTAGTGGATCGGCTGTAGTGTGCTTTGCCTTGCAGCCAAAGGCCTGAATCATCCAGAAGAAGGAGCCTACAGAAAGGAGTGCATGAACCTTCATTATTCCCAATGCAGGGGAAGGCAGGAATTGTTAATTCCTGATTATTGTACCATGACAATTATTTCTAGATGAGAGAAAGAATTCTTGTAGGGATTATTTTTTTCTTCTTTGTTGTGTTATGTTAAATCATGACATGTATGGGGGAAAATAAAATATGATTATTTTTTAGTATGACTAGTCAGAAATTTGTTAGAATAATACCACTGAATCTAACTCTGTTTAAAGATTGCAAGCAACTTAACCTTTACCCTGTTAACTTCTTCTGGCCTTTAATTCAGACTTTTTGTGTAATGTAGGTGTCCTAAGAGAGAAATGAATAATACTTTCTTAAAAACATTTCTGCTAATTAATGCAGTTGTGACTGTTGTACAGTAATGAGATTGAACTTTTTTTTAAACTTCAGTTTAAACTGGAGATGGACAAATTAATATGATAAAAAACGTAAAGGATTCAAATAATGGAATTCCTAAGATCTGATCTTTTATTTCAGTTTTCTCAAGAGATAATGTCTCTAGTGTAAATTATTCCTAGAATTCACAAATGTTACGGTTATGCATCTCAAGGCATATTGCTGAAAGACAACTGCCTCTGGTCTAATCTGTCTTCATCCCTCCCACTCAGATTTGGTTCTTAATCCAAATGCTCAAAAGCTATTTCAAATACAAATGTTCTTACTGAGTCACTTCTATGCAAATGTTTGCCTTGTATTTGTCTCCCCATGTGCTTATAATTCAAATGTCTAAGGCTCCGTAAGGTGCTTATACACAATGATATCTATGTCATCAGATGCTGTATGCATTTGCAGAAACACAGCATAGCAAGCCTGTTTATATCCCCAGGATGGGAACCAGAATGTGATGTTACTCAGAAATAGGCTAGTTACACTGACAACCTTAAAATATTAAAATATATGGAAATATAGCATCATCTTTATTCTAGCCCTAAATCAGAGCAGTTCCTCTGCCTTTCAAAGTTTCTCTTTTCTACTTTTTTTTTTAATTCACCACAAACTAATATAATATTAATTAATCTTCTGTGTAGGATTTTCTGTTCTGTTGTTTCCCCCCAGATGGCTATTCCTTTAGTGCCAAATGATTAAGAACGCCAGAAATGTCCTTTCCATTTAGACCAGTGGTTCACTAAGTCCAGTACTCTACCTCTTACAGTAGCAATAGGAGATGCTATTTAGGGAGAACGTGATTTTGGTCATCGTCTGTGCTCCATTTCTGTTATACTCTGCCAGCATCCACAATAGTTGTATTAGAGCTGTTAGAAGATACATTCCTGCCTGTGCCTTTTGATATCGCCATGTTGTCCATTTCAGGTCACCCATGAATTTGTCAGATTCCTCTATGAAACTTATTATATTGTTCACCTTCATCATCTCCTATGGCAAAAAGTTCTACAAATTAACTTCTTGCTCTACGCAAAGTACTTTGTCTAATCTGTCCTAGACTATCTATTATTCATTCCTTCAACTGCATTCTTGTGCAACTTTAATGTTGCAGAATTTGGTGAATAACATCTTTGCATTCAGCATATCCACCATTCTTATGTTTCTGTCACATCTCTGTCACCTTAACGCATCTCAGTCACACCGCTGCTCACCTGCGCTGCTTGCAAATTGTACAGTGCTGGCTTATTCAAGTTGTGTCTCGATGGGGCAGTCACTCCACCCTTTTTATCCCTTATTTGCCCTTATCTGTACCTTCCCCTGCCTCTAATTTTTTTCCTAGAGATATGGAGACCATAACTGCACACATGCAAGATGCCAGAGTGCCAAAATTGGATATGGCAACAAAATGGCACCTTGGTCTCAAGACCCTTTCTGATGGTACTTGAAATGTCATCAGAATTTTGCTGACTTTTTTGAGAGAGCAAATTTTCAAGCATTGTCAAAATTAACTACAAAATCTTCTTCTTGAATTGCAACTGCAAGTTCTGAGCATCATGCAGGCATGATTTAGATGATTTTTCTCTAGTGATGTTACTTTCTTTTACCTATATTGAATCATCTGGCATTCACTCAGTCTTGTAAAGTCTTTCTGGAATGCCTTGCCATTGACACTGCATTTAAATGCCAGAAAGAGCTTATTATTATCTACAGAACTGAAAATTAAGTAGCTGTTCCATTATTTGTTTTTCTAGGAATTGACTGAATGAAAAAAAAAAACAAACCAAAAAATTTACAATTTTTCTGCAGTAAGATGATACCTGCAAAGTCTTATGCTTTGATAAAGCAATATGATTCCGAAATACATAAATGCTGAATACTGTTGAGTTTTACATGCTGGCAGATCTCAGATACATGTTTCTAGCTTTATATTTCAGGCACGAGTATATGCTCCCAATGAATTTTCATTGCACTTAAAGTTTTAATTTTGAAAGGACCACATTCTTTAGCGGTTTTCACAAGAATTGTTGTAGCTAGGTTTTGATTACATTTTCCTTCAGAAATCCTTTCTAAAGAAATTTTTCCTTAGGCACTTCATATTATGCCTGCTGGGTACAGTAAAAGATAAGGCAATGCTGATTGTAAATCCTAACAGGGTGTACAGTCATCTCAGGTCAGTTTTCTCAAAGAATGGATAGCAGCTGTGTTCTTCACAAAAACCATTCAAGATCTGTAGAAACTGAAAAGTCCAAAGATATTCTTTCTTACTAAAAAAAAATATACCACAATATCTCATGTATACCATCTACCGAGTGTGCTGCCTAATGAAGACCAAACCCTGTTCATCTCACATGGATGGCCTCTCAATGACTGGTCTTGTACTCAGCTGTCTACTGCACTGTACTGATTTATTATGAAGGCTGTCTGTGAGGACTGTTAAACATAACAAATAGATGTGTAAATGCCATTTGCATGAATGTGTTTTTTATATGCGTAAAACCTGATCTTTCCCCAATACATAGCCCAAGATTACTTCACCCGGGAGTACTTTGTTCAGGTAGTTCTGCTATTCACCTGTCTGGCTCCTTGGCTCCCTGCAGACCTTCGGCAGTGCCTCGGCAGGCTTTGCACCATCAGGCACCACCACAGTCACATGCCACAACCAAGAAGCTGCCACACATATTTGCTCTTTAATGTGTAAAACCCACAAATCTGATGGGCTGGCACAGCTCCCTCATGTTATTCTGGACACTGATGTAAAAAAAATCCCATGAAAGAATTGTTATATCTTAGGGTCAGGGCTTGCTTAAAGCAGTATGAAGCTCAGAGGGGTGATTGGTTCTTTGTCCTCATTTAACTAGCAGTGCCAAGGTCATAGACATAGCTCTTTTTCAGATAACTTTTCAATCAGTTCCCTGTGCATGGAAGATTCCTTCTCTGCTTTTTCACGTGTCCTGTGGGAAGCCATGCCTCAGAGTAAACTCAAGTAAAGAAGTGCTCTCAGTCTTTTCAGTCACAGTAAAGTAGGGTAGGAAGGGAAAGAGTTGCAGCTGAGATACTGGCAAGGCAAGTTATCTCATGCGAGTTGCCCACATTATACTGCACTGTCCGTGCCACGTGCTTCCCAGAACCAGGTCAGTTCAGAATGGGGCGAGAAATTAATTCTGTCCGCCTTGACAAACAGCCTGTGCCCGCTTCTCATGCCTCTGGCCTTATACAATCGCTTTAACTGGGGATTCCTAAAGTGTGGATAAACCAGGAAATAGTAAAAGTAGCAGTGGTGGAGGTCAAGTTAAAAATTTGTATCTGCACTAAACCATAATGTTAATTGCCAGGTCAGTTTGCCAGGGTGTTTATTCAGAATGTGTCTGAGTGAGTGATTAGGTAGTTGTTTCTGTTGTCAACATACGAATACTTGTGTGTTCACTTTGAAATGCGCATACATGTACATCATGAGAGTTTTTGGTTGCTTACAGTGGGTTTTTTTCTGTCACCCTTGCCCTGTTGAGCACTAGCAGACATGTAGGAAAAAACCTTAATATCTTGGAAGGCAATTCAGAATATGCAGAACTCTGGAACAATAACCATAGAGCCTGCTCTTATATTTTAAGTGTTTGCCCGTTTGCCTCTGCACTCAGGAGGCAAATTGCCATTGGAACATATATTTCTCCTCTAAATGTTTTTTTCAGTAGTAACATCGCCAGTGGTCCATACTTTTTCCTTAACTGAAGCAGATGGTTTAAAGGTCCTGGCATTAGCTGCACTGATTAAAATTAATAAATAAATACATTCTACTCTGCTGATTTCTTTGGCTTTGTGCCTATAGGCAATAATGGCTGATTAGGAAGTATTTCACTGAGAACAATATGAATCATGAATTCCAAACTGAGTTGTGCTATGGCTTACTTAGAGCTCAAACAATGAATTTGAAAGTGAAAAATCTTATTTGAAAGTGAAAAAGAAAATACCAGCTTTCACTGTTATTTCCTCATGTTTTGCATAAACAAGTTTCACATAACTCAATTTTCAACTCTTCTCCAAGGAGGCTGTTGCACATTTTTAATATAATGTATGTCTCTCTCTGATTCCTCTCCTATTTATTGAATTTTATTTCTGACAATTACTTCTAGTCTGAGTTCTGCATACTAAATCATTCAATTGCTTTTACAGAGGATGGATTTAAAACAATTATGCTCTTCTACTTAAAACTTTCACTCTGTCAGACTACCCCTATTTCACACTTTCGGGGTTTGATTCACAAGCCTCTGTAATCAGATAAAGTCTTTTGTTTGATTTTAACAGGCTTTGTATCAAGCGTTTTGCTTTTAATTTTTTAGCAATAGATCCTCAATGAGACTAAGTATTGCAATAAAGAGTGTCAAAATTTGCAGTACAGTTGCTACTCAATTTTACCACATCCCCTTTTCTATGAATTTGAGGTTTGAAACTTTGGGCCGTCTAATCCTGGGTATCAACACTTATGTGATAATTACTATCTTAGTCATCTGTTTGTCAATATTATTTTTGTAATATGGGATTCATGGTGATATATGAAATATCACCCCGCTAGATCGGATGGCTGTATCCATGCTAGGAAATTGCACAGGGACATCCTAAGCACTCACATGAGATCAACTGCACTGTTTAAATGTTAAAACGCTCTTTGGAACTTGTGGCCCTTGCCAACTGATACAGTCTGGAGGATAATGTCCAAAAGAGCAGCATTTGGGGGGAAGAGAGGGTGTTTATGGTTGAGAACTGAGCAATGGCCACAGGTCATTTATTAAATGGTGTGGACATCCTTGTGTGCAGTCTTCAGAATACAAGTAAATTACACAAGTAAATCCTCTTAAGATGCTGACTTGGGTGAAAGTTCCTAAAACCAGAAGTGAAATAAGTATCAAGACAACACCTATTTCCCAGTCTTCCAAAATTTTTTTGCTACATCACATTTTATTGGTTTCAGCAAAATCCATTTCATAGATTCCATGGCAGTCTTTGAAAGTGTTATGCTTATTATCTGTACCAGTGTTAAAATGAGTCCTCAGTGTGTAGACTATTTAATATACCACTGATACAGCTACAATTCAGTTTTGTCAATATGTGGTGAAGTTTTTTTTGGTTTTACAATAATAAATAGTATAATTGCTTAATATCAGGGATCAAACACTAACTTTTCATAGAATTCTATACAGGCTGTCATTGTCTGTACTTTCTACTTTTGTCTCATACAAAAATATGATAATTCACTTTCATGCCTTACATTCAAAGCAGGGAAAATAAAGTGGCTCTGAATTTGGCTGCAGTCTTTAATGGTTTCCCATGATTTCCTGAAAGAGTAAAATTAGTCCTGTACTTACTTTTTTTGTTGAATCTCTCAGCATGCTGATTGTTTTTCAGAAAGACTTTGAAGTGAGCATGGGTCCATTTCAGGAAAAATGAAATTATGGTATAAAGTTTAAATGTGAAGTTAAAGATTTTTTGGTAAAATCTAAAAATTGTTTGATGTTAATGTATTTCATTTGATTTTTGGGGGTTTATGAACTATGAAACTGCCCGGCAGGAATGCAGCCAGCTGTTTTGTCTTCTGTTTTGTTTGCCAAGAGTTTATTCTGTTGTTAAATCAGACTCCTGGAATAAACACAGTATCCCAAAGCGGTATTTGCAAGGGTCAGGCCAAGGTTCTCTGTATGTTTTGTTCTAGTAGCATGTCACACTGATATGTTTGGCTTAGTTTTTATAATCCTTATGCTGCAGGAAGAAAAATCTGAATAGCATGATAATAATTTGCCATGGAGATATTACCAAAGCAAACTGATGGTATTTTAAAGCTAGATAATTACCTAGAAATAATTGAATAAAATTAAAATATATGTTCTCTCAGGTTTTGGGCTGCATTTGCCCTTGAAGTAGTACTATCACCATTGAAAGAATTATTCCACTGATGTATTTGGCTGCTATTTATTTTTTTTCTTTCTGTTTGCTTAATGTTTTCTTCAGTTTTGTTTTGAATTATGGGATTAACAATTCAGAGCTAATATGCTAGACACCTTTCTGTTAATCCATTCATGTCTGGGAACATTTTGTTGTCCTTACTGATGAAAGGTGGCTCTGATGTCACTCTGCAACTTTGGGGATGTAAGTAAAGGTCCTTTCTCTATCTCTTGTGCTTGAAAGTAAAGGTACATAATTTTTGCGTCTTTCCCTCAGTTGTCCACATCTACTGCTGACTCTGAAGCTATTAGTGTGCATTTATTACTGCTTCTAGAGCACTCTCTAGCAATCATTTAATGAAGCAGCCAAACAAACTGCTGTGTAATCTGTTAATATCAGCATTTACAATGTAATTAAGATAAAGTGTTTGAAAATGAATATCTTATAGTTTTATGTCTAATTAGTTTCTGCCGTTTACCACAAAACATTTAAAACTGTAATAGCTAAACAGAATAATTAAAATCATAAAATGAGGCCCCAGTGGCTAAACTACATAGGTGAAATTTTGTACTCCTAGATCATCTATTGCTCTGAGGTCTCTTGATAGAAAATATGTCTGCTGTAATATCTGGCTTTTATTTTGATATTCCTGACTTACGCTACTTGCAAGTTGTGAATCCAAGAAAAATCATCTGGTAAAAGAAAATAAGATAGTGACTCAGTTAAATAATAGAAGTAGTAATAGTGTGAAAGCAGATGATTTGTATTGTGCCAGAATAAATTGTATCTCAAAGTCTGGTGCGCTACTGCAAGCTGCATTCTTTGCCACATTTCTGATTACCCTGTTGGAGCTGAGTATTTGAAACTGCCCCAAATGAACAATTTTTCTGCATATTTTACCATGTGTATCCTCATCATCATCTTCTGTGACTACAATGGGAGAGTAAAGGCTTTTTGTTTAAACACAGTAAAAGATGATAAAACAAATATTCATTCCTTCCAAATTGTACCTGTTTCTGGAAGACAGGAAAGATTTGGATAACTGCACTATCATATCATTCTCCTCCCTCTCTTGCTTTCCTCCTCCCCTAGCCAGTATTACAAAACCACCCTCTACCAACAGGGATGGCTTCTGTAAAACTATACAAATACCTATTTCATGGTTACTTGTGTTGTTATTACAAATGGGTGTACACTCGGTGCTATCTTAAGGCTTTTAAAAGTGCGTCTGCGTTAGTGTTTAAATTTGTAACAGGAGTCCATTTAGTTGTCACCACTGAATGTGCAGAGCAGTCTCGGAACGTACAAACTTCATTCCTCTTAGATGAAATCTAACTGGAAGATGTACTCCTGGAGCAAATCGAATGTAATGCAGCCACAAATGGGAATTCAGTCCAAGGGACTACACTGGAGTTTCTCAAAAGCAGGAAATTAAATGTTTGAAGAGTGAGGAGCAGGTCATCAGCACCAACTGCTTTGCTGTTTAGGTCTGTTTCTGTTGATCCACAGAACTTGCTAATGTAGATGCAGCCTTACAGCAGCAACTATAATCAAAGCTGGGGACTTAAGGCAGGCTCAAATATAGGATTGATTGCTATATGCCGACTGAACCACTTACTGTACACGGTGATTATCAGCATACACATTCTTAATCCTTGACAAGAGTGAGATAATGTGTTATTATAGCCTTTAGTGATAGAAACCTAACCTAATTCAAGAAATATTGTATCGGCTAAAATAATTCACATAGACACTTACCATGGATTTGCTGATGCTTAGGGTGGGATTCATCTCAATTCAGCATATTTCAATTGTTGTGAGATGGAGGCATTAATTACAGCAGCAGTTGCCATTTAAGAGAAACAGATGCAATCTCTTCATTTGCTGCAGCTCATGGTCTTGCTACTGCTATAATGTTTGTAATGGGGATACAAATCTAAAACATTCAGGTATTACCACTTTGCTGATCTGAATATGATAATTGCTCACAGTTTGTTGTTTTGTTTTGTTTGTTTGGTTTTTTTTCTATATTATTGTGTCTGTGATAATAAGGGTAAACTTCAAGAAACTATTTTTTATTTATGTTCTTATTTAGCAGGAAGCGAGATGACATTAACTCTATCTAAGAAAAATGGGACTTAATATTGTCTATTTTTACTGTATTGATGAACTTGAACTGAAGGAAGCGCATGGGCATATTAAAGAGGTCTTGTGTTAATATTGAAAGCTGGAGAGGTAGATTGTAGTTTTCAAATCTAAAAAATGCTTAGAAAGAGTTCTGAAGGGACAAAGTTGACAGGAGAGACACTCTGGCTATATGTACTCTAACAAAATTAACATGCTTGAGTTTGTTCTCTAGTGCTGAGGCTAACTGCCATGGAAGAGCTTGGTTTCATCCAGATACTCTTGCTCTCCCCAAAACAGGGAGACTACACCCAAACTGACAACTGGGATTTGGTTTTTGAGTGTCCTGAATGAACCCCAGGGTTGATTCAACCTCTTACCAAAGAGGGTACTCAGTGATTTTCAGGAGCCAAAAACATATTAGCAGTTACAATATACAGACAATTGCATTCTAATGCCCAAGATTGTCTCCTGGGCTGCTAAAGATGCATGCTGTGGATGAGTACCAGCATAGATGTAACCTTAGTGCTCCATTGTTTGCTTCTACTAGACATGGGAGTCAGGCCAGGAGGGCTGTGGGGTGCACCATACAGTACATCTTCCCTGCATCTTAGAAGAAACTGCTGGGATTAGAGTCCTGGTTTACAAGCAGTATCTTTCAGAGCTTGTGATAGTTTATAAAGTCAACATTTATTAGAATTCATTGTGTGGTGATAATGGTTGCTTTGAATTATTTTTTTTTAAAGTTACTGTGACCATTTTTACATATGTGCTTTATATTTATTATTTATTAGGTGATATTTTTCCAATAAAGGAAGTATTCATAAAGAGGAATATGAAAGATGTTATGTCATTTGAAATGGAATAAATGTGCAGAGGGGAAAAAAAAAATATCGTATTTTGTCAGGTCTGCTCTGTGAAATATATTTTCTACATATGTCCCTAACTTTGAAAACATGCCATGCCATTTGTACATTTATAGGCATCTAGAGAGTAATTTTTCTCAATACCTTACTATGAGTAAGGGAAAGTACTATATTTTAGGCCTTCTATTGTTTTATAAAAAACAATTCCTAAATCATGTGTTAATGTAACCATTATTATGACGTTGGTATTATTTATTTCTCATTTATTTGTTCAAGAAACATAGTCTGGTTATTTATGTAAGCGGTGGATGAAGTAGAGATATGATTAAGAAGCATCTTAGTTGAATGGCTGATGAAAAGTTTAGGCTTCTTCTCATTGCAGACTTGATCTTTATATGTAGGAACCAGTTTTTCTATGTCAGGATCCAAAGCGATCTGTTCTTCATGTTTGCGTAACCAAAGGACTCCCCAAAGCAGAAACAATGCCAAATTACAGTATATTAAATTAATTTTGATGTGCAGTAATATAGATCAGTGCCTGAACTGAACTGTGGACACTGACAAAACTATAGGACTAGAAAGACTGTGCTGAACAACATGGCTTTACATCTCAATATATTATTTCATAATTAACTAGACAGCAAATGCAAATGAAAAGCCTCTGGAGCCCTTGGTAATTATTTTGTTCTTCATTTTCTTGAATTAGAAACTGAATATGTATTTCAGTCAGGGATAGTGAATTTGTACATTTGACTATGTGATCTCTAAATCTCTAAATTTTATCCAACCAGGGCTTTGTTTGATCACACCAGTAACTATTATTTAATGACATTTTTATTGTACATATGCCATTAAGTATAAAAGAACTAACTACTTAATACATTGATAACTGCATTTTATTTTTCTCTATTGTTAACTTATGATTTAACCATCAAACATATAAAGTATATTTAGAGAACTACTTACAGTTAATTGACAGTCAAAGCTTTTAGGAACTGATGTGAGCACACCAGAAGTTTAGGAAACATTTACCTTAAGCTGCATCTGTTAAATCCTTGTGTAGGAGGAAAGGGAAGGAATCTATAGTAAATGTTAGGAACCCAACTGTGAGGCAAATTGTCCAATTTGTAGATAGAAGAATAAGTATATAGCCACTGTGCACAGAAGTAGAATGCAGAGTAGACTTTCTTGTATATTATTACATCTTCAAAATGTCACAATGCATTTTGATGCTTAAAGAAATTGCTTGGACTGTTTAGGAATCATGTAGCAGAACCTGTGAGTGTATCCTCTCATATACGTTATCTAGAAACCAGTGTAATATACTTGGGGAGAAGATTGCATTCCTAGAGCAACAAAGGGAAAGCGGTCTGTCCTTAAAACAAAGACTTAAGTCTGCCTTACTTTGCAACATCTGCCATAAATGTTCCACCTAAAGGATGCCCTCCAGCTGTAATTAATACAAAGAAAAGTAAAAAGTAAAACTTACAGAATGCTTCTTCCAAGGGCTGATGGGGCAGGATCATGAAGCTCTGAGAAGGGAAGTAGGAGGATCATAAAAGTCAGGAAGGGCAAAACCTAAACTTTTAGAAGCAAGTTAAACCTAAGATCTTTCGCTTTTGTTCCAATGATGTGCTAATTCTGGAACTCTGCCTGTATTTCCCCAAGGAATGTGAAGATCTAGATATGGATTAGACCTGTCTCCTTCATTTGAATCCTATCATCCTCTACTTGCAATAATGAGAGCTCAGTTTCATTAATGGGGCAGAGGAGGGCAAGTTGATAATGAAATCTTACTACGCAAAGAAATTTATAATTTTTTTCTTTTATACAAACTGCAAACAGTTGGCCTTTTAATGAAGTCACACCCTCACAGAAAATTTGTACAAATAAAGCTAAGTTTAGAGAACTAATTTTGCTTAGGTAAGGGAGAAATCTGCCTGGCTGCATATGCCAAGAATATTTTGCAAACAACAAGAGAAAGGAGGGTTGGAAGAAGCAGCCCAAACTTAGGTCTGCTTCAATATCTGGCTCCCAGGCCTCTTACCTGACACTTGAACTAGGCCAGTGCAGTGATCACACACTGACATAGGGACCCGCACAATACCACTGCACTCCAGTCCCTCCAGTTGCTAGCACCGTGGGCACATGGACCTGTGTGGCCAATGGTCCCCACATCAGCAGCTGGCGCTTAGACCATCATACACGCACATATGCACAGACTATAGAGTCTTTCACCCTAAATAGTAGTTAGAGGTGGAGTTGAATGAGAAGGCAGGGCAGGCTGTGCAGGTCACATGTAGGACGTGGCCAGACAAGTGTACAGATGAGACCTGTTTACAAATGACTGGTCCTTTTCTTCCCTTTATCCCTTTATTTTCCCATGCTTTTTCCTCCCCAGACCTCCTTGATCTCTCCCTTTCCCCATCTTTGGTTCTTCCCCTAAACATCCCATATTAAGTCTTGTACAATCCCCAAATGCTCTTCCTCTGCATCCCATAACGTGTCCCACATCCCCTAGGAAGTAACCCCTTCAGTCTGTGAACTGATCCACGGAGATGTCCCCCACTGAGTCAGGGTGACAGCTGTCCCCCCAGTCCCTGGGGCTGAGGCTTTTATGGGGGGGCTGGGACAGGGGCTTGCCTCTAACTGGCTTATTTGGGTTCCCCTCCAGCCATTTCGTGTGTGCGCTCCTTTGTATTGGTGGAGATGAGCATTTAATCACATATTCTGAACACTATAGCCTTTAACATCAATCTGAGAGAAGCTGCTACTCTTTCCCTTCTTTCCCCTTAAATAACAGTTTGATGATTACAGTACTATCCTTCAAGGTGAGAGATCCTAGTTCAGTTTCTCCCAGTGAGAGTGCCTCTACGTCAAAGCTACAGGATCTTTGAGGAGGAATAACTTTATTTATCCTTCAGTGATTGTAACTTTCAGATCTTTAACTATGAGGTTACAAATCTGTGATTTCTCTTCAGCACTTTAGGCCCATAAAATATTAAGAATTCATTTTTCACTGATGCATTTTTGTAAGAATAGCTTGAGAACACACCTTCCTTTTTCTTGATGAAACTAGACTACAGCATAAGAATTAGGACAATAGAAGAAAATGTGGGTATGAATCACTGTGGACAGGGAAAGGGCTTCAGTCTGAATTTCTAATTTTTTGCATGAAACCCTAATAAATAAGGTATTGTATAAAAGAAAATGAGTGATATCTGTACTTCTATTGACAGAATTTTAAGGAAGGGTGAGACATGTAAATTCTTAATTTCTGAGCCACATATTCTTCCCTAATGCTGTAATTGTACCAATAGTCTTTGCCTCTTGGGGACATTATGGGGATTATTTTTGTCCCAAGATGGAGCACAACTACTAGTAGTGCCCAGTACTGCACTATACGGTACCAACCCACATTAGAACTGCTTTGTTTTCTTTGTAATTTATAGAGTAGTATAGCCCAGCCCTGGATGCAAAAGAACACTAATACAAAACAAAAAATCAAATTTTTCTGTATCTGATAGATTGGAGATCTGTTAGTATTAGTTTATAAACACAACTGTATTTTACTAACATATATACTATGTGTATCCAAATAGTGTATTATTGAAATGATTGTATGCAAAATTCCTGACTTGAACATCATCTAGGATTATAATTTATTAAACATTCAATTTTTAAAAAATATAAAGAGAAATGGGAGCACTGAACTCTAGAAACTAAACCTCAGACTTAAGATTTTTATATATTTTGATTCGTATTTTATCAAAGGCATTCTGTATTCTTCTGCATTATTACTTGATATCTTAATGATTCTCATTTCCACATAAATTAACATTACAGAACCATGCAGAAATGAATGCATTGCAATAAAGAAAATCTTGTCAGGTTAAGTGCAATATATAAATTCTGCTAACATTTGAAACAAAATTCAAACTCCATCTGTCATATATTATCCCCAGAGCAGCTAGGACATGCACATATATAATTGGATTATGATAAATTGAAAAACACCAAAAGTGCTTTACAAAAAGTCTTATGATACTTCTTTGAGGCTTTAACAATGATTGCTTAATTTTGTATTAAAGTCTTTAATGCTAGAAAGTCATACATCCAATAAAATGAAAAATATATAAATGCATTGAATAGGAGTTTCTAGTATTTTCCCAATTAGATGCTCTATGTGAAAGAAAATATAATACAATAAACATGGCTCATCTCAAAGGAATTCAAGGGTTTTTATGTTTCATAAAAGCTTTAGCATGCTGACTCATCTATTTCTGATGTTTAGTTGTTGGCATACTTTGTATGACATATTTCTGATACAAGGAAAAGAATTCAAAGCTTACTGTTGTGCTAAAGAAATGCATAAAACTCACCATAAAAATCTATATTAATTGTAGGGAAAAAGAAGAAAACAAATTATTTCGTAATTTACTCTCAGTTAGAACTTTTAAAATATTTTTTCTCTACCTTTGAGAGAGTAGGGAGACTACCATCAAATGGCTGACATTTACTTTCTTCCCTTCCTTTCTGATTGATCCCTTCACCAGACTTTCAAGGAAGAAATTATCACACCCCCTTGAAAGGGTTTAGTATTAGTGGTTACAGTTTTTCCAGTTAAATGCTAAGGTTTCTCATTTTCACTTTGTTCTTTCAAATGGTGACCCTCTCCCTTCATTTTCTGAAGGAGAGTAATTCTTGCCAGAATGAGCTTTTAGTGCAAGAATTTGGGGCAAAAAAATCAACCCTCTTTGGAATAGGTAGTGCCAGCTAATACCCTTCCAGAATCAGTAATGCATATGTCCATGCATTCTTACATGATTTATTTTAGGATGAGGTCAGTCTTCTGAAGATGCTTGTTTCTTTCCATTGACTGTAGAGTTTCTAGTGACTCTGAAAGGTGACTAGTACCACTTAGCTAGCCTGCAGATATCTAAATTGAGTAGATAAATCCTACAGTGAAAAATAAAAAAAACTTAATTCATGCACAAATACTTGTTTTTTTTGAAAACTGAGAATATGAGCAGGGAGTCTGACTTTTGACTTCAATAAACATCTTTCAGTTAACTTTAGGCTGAGATGAATTACTCACCGGATATGCCTGTCTTTCTGCAGAGAGAGATGCCTAAGTTTAGATTGCTAAAGCTACATGAAGTGACCCCCACCCTAACACTTGAAAAGAAACACAAGCAGTTTTTGTGATTTCTGTGACCCCTCAGTCTTCATCTTATTCATTAGTTTAAGCCTACCCTAGGACATCTTTGAAAAGCTCAGGTAATTGAATCAATTTTCTATACGGTATTTTTTGTAAATGCTGCCTACTTTCTCGTTGTTTTGTGGGGGCTTTTAATAACTAAGTTTTTCATTATATGTGATTTAAATGAGGATTTCTGTTGTTCTATAAGAGAGGAACATGTGCACTAGATTCACCTGTCAATGAATGCTGTTGCTGGATTGATCCTGGTTTTCTGCACTGTTCTTGGAGATTTGAAGGTTTCTATTGATACATCCTATGTAGGTCATCAGTGAAGATGGGTGATTATGAATAAACAGCACAATGGCAATATTTAAGAACTGTGAGCGCATGAGCTAACACAGTACAATGTACTGCTGAAAAAGGAGTCTGATTTCCGAAGTAATCAAAACTGTCTATAATGTTATTATAATGGAAATGCTAAGTTTGCATGTGCATATAAAAGGATTCAGAAAAGACAGGCTAATATACCTGGAATTTTTGTGTGTGCTAGCTATAGGAGTACATGTGACCTTATAAATATTTATGCAGGTTTCAAAGCCATCTGTCAACAATTAAAGTATATGTCACATTTAATAACATAGTCTGCATAGATTAGGATTACTATAATTAGACTATTGCGCACATACTACAGCTGCAAAATGGATGAGCCAAGCTTTCTCAGGAATTTAAAAAAAAAGCTTCTTCTATTTGATAAAATTCTGCGCGGTATTTGATTGCATCTGAATAAGTAATGTTGCAGAGAAATAGCATAGGCAGCTACTTGAACTTGAAGCTAGCTTTTCTGAGGAAAGTTACAATCTTATCACAGATACAAAGACCCAATGGGATCTAAAGAATAGTTCTATCAAACCTTTCTGAGAAGGTTCTGATTGTAAATGGTCCACTTCTTTATGCACCAAGAAAGCTGTTCTCAACTAATATGTGTCCCCTCCACCACTTCCATACTTCAAGGATACCTTAATTTGCTTGAAGATTTTGAAAAACAGGCATGATGCATTTTGACAAGACTAGGCAATAGCAACTATTTTAAGAATAGTTTGGAGGCAAAGAGGATTTAAAAATACAGCCCTTCATACATGATAAGTCTCAATTTATGCAAAGCAGCCTTACTACACAGAGAGTATAACCAGAGGAATATAGTTATACAGAAGTCATGAAAATAAATTGCAACTCAAGGACAGGGACAGGGGGTAAATTGTGTGGCAGGAAGGCCTTTTTTTAACCTCACTGAGAATTCACTTGCCTTCTGAAGAGTGCCAGCACACAATCTCAGCTACTGGAAAACTTTCAGTATAAGGCTTAAATGGGGCATAAATGATGTCCTAGAGTTTGTACTAGCTTTCTGTCTGAAGGATATATGCTGGAAATGAAAAGATATACTGGACCTTAAGAAAACCTTGGTAAACAATGCAGAAGACTCTGGATGTACGTTTTTGCTGTGGTGTGTTTTGTGGCAAACACTTGTTATAAGATTGGTTCACACAAAGTCACAGATAAGGATGCTTTTGTAATTGATACTTGATCTCACTAGTGTAAGGAGATTCCTGCTTATTAATTATTTTAAGGTCCTGCTGTATTGGGGGAGGGGGAACTATTTTTGCTTAGAGAATCCCTCCTCACCAAAACTGTGCTATAAACAACATTATTATGGTCCATTGTGAGGTAAATCACTAGTTAAGGGTTTAGTTTCATAGTATTTGATTTCTGTATTTAATTTTTTAGGTGTCTACTCCCACGTCATCTTCTAGATCAATTTAAAATGCTCTGATCTAAGGAAAAAGCACATGTGCAGCTGCTGAAGAAGGAAATGTATTTTTAACATTTACATTTTGTTAAGTATGAGGGACAATTTTAAATTTGTATTATCTACAGAATAATGGCTAATGCAATAGTAAAGGCTTCCTTCTACTTTCTTCTTGTATTTAACTTGGTTTCAAATGTTTCTGGGAGTGTACTAGTTTTATAAAGATATACTAAGTTTGAAATATATTTTTTTTCTTGCTGAAATACTTTAACCTTTTGTTTAGAAACCTATTAAATTCCATCATAATAGGATGCAATATCATAGTTTGTTGTTAATAATTTAGTGATAATTGTACATAAGAGTCTCTCGGTTCTCTGAGTGCATGAATCACTCATGGTAACACCTTTTGTTATCTGTATAGGCCTCAGTTTTATTGGAGGTAGCTGAAGTCTACATAAAGAATTATTCTGTAATCCCTCTTCTAGACCTAGAGACTACAAACATTAATGATTTACATACAGATAGATTCGAAAAAAAATCTGTATTCCTGATTAAGTGCAGGCCACAAGTCTTTTGTGGACCTACCATCCTAGAGCAGTTATTAGTTGGTAGACCTAGGGTCTCTTGGAAGCATATGCTGTCATTTGCGTGAGATTTCTGAAATGCTGAAAATGCCACGAACACGGCTGCTGGCCCAGCTGACTGTTGGGCTGAGCTGCTCACTTCCACTCTTCTGCTGTGGAGGTCAGCGCTGCGTATGCATATCAAGTCTACTTTTCATATACTACTTGCTGTTGTAACTTACTTCCAGTATGCATTACCCGGGGCTAAAAGCAAGACGTTTTTGTCTCCTTGTGGAATGAAGAGATTTACTATGTCCTGTTTGTCAATAATTTGTTGATTATTCCCTGTTAAGTGCTAGGCACCAATGATAACAGTTCCTATCAGCTCTTACTGATTGTACTGATAAACCATGGGTGAATTATTTCACAACGTCATCATCGGTTCTCAGAGAACAGGCTTTATAACCATTCATTAACTTCATAACTGAACTACATCACACAGAATACTGTCAGAATAACTCATCTGCATACAGCCTGCAAATTAGTATAATACTAGGTTGGCATGATATGTGAACAGAAACAGACTTATTTACTTCCTTCTGACTCTTTTATTTCCTGCTGCAATATTATTTTAGTCCTTTTCAGAAAAAATAATTGGAGAGGTACAAAGTGGACATGACTGCCTTGTGAGATCCTTTTATATTTGAGACAGGACCATGGAGTCCTTCCCTATAGCATGTCGCAGGAGGAGCTAGCGCTCCTCATATCTGCATCCTTCATATTGTGTTTTATTAACAGTCATTGTCCCAATGAGTTTGTCCAAACATCAAACTTTCAGATGAGTGATTTTTTTTTTTTTTGTTATTGGACAATCAGCTTCCATTTAATTTAAACAAAAGTATTATTTCCCTTGCTTCTTGATTTCCTATTTCTTCACAAAAATCTGGATGTGGTATCTCTGAAAATGTCATAAAAATGTAGAAACAACTTGTACTTCAGTGGCAAAAATTAATTCTGTAACTGCTTCCTTAATATATCTGTACTGTCTTCCGGGCTGTATTTTTATTTTCCAACCTCTAAGCAGCTTCATCACTACTGTGTGTTAAACACACACAGTGCTTCAGCTGAATGGAACATACTTTTGATCTGTCACGAGACCTTATTCAATTTATAAAATGGCGTATGTGAGGCTCAATTGTCATGTCAAAATAGATAGAAAAGAATTTCTTTCTCAAGCTGTATACAATAATTAAAAAGGATTTTTAAAAGTTAGTCAGTAACCTAAATTAAGGTGTAAAGACCTCAAGCTGACCAAAATTCAGTCAGTTCTTTGTCTGAGGGGAATTGAATAATTCTATTGCCCTGAATTTGTTTGTTCATTTTTCATACAACCAAATAGTGGTACAGATAAAACAGAGGCTTGAGGTTTTTTTGCTTTTAGGCAACATTCTGTGCTGTGTGCTACAATGAGGAAAGTCTCATTGAAAGCTTAGTCAGCTTACAGGGCTTTCATGGAATTTTTAAAGCCAGGAGCAAAAGAATTGCATTTTAGCAGTAGGTTTGGATGTCTTTGATTCCCCGGGTCAAAGGACTAGAGCAGATTTCCAGCTGAATCAGCTGTGGCTAGCTTTTGACATAATTGTACAGCAAAACTGCATTCCTTATGAGATGCCTTAATTGCTATGCACCCCTTCTCAACAGTGTTAAATTTTAGGATTCATGTAGCCATATATCTACTCAGATCTGAACTGGTCTTTCTTACCAATAGAGAGAAATAGGTGGTTCTGGGATGCAATCCACCTTGTCCTATAGATAAGCCTAAAGCAAGTCAGAGGAGGGGGCCTTAAAGATTCCTGTTTCTTTCTGCTGCCCAGAAGATATCAGGATGAGTAGTTCAGATGTAAATATCTATAATTCATTGATGTGAATCCTATCCAACTGTCAAGAAGCTCTTTTGATTCCTAAACTTGTATTTGAATGATATAGCAGAAACAGTTAGAGGCACAGTTACTAACATTCAAACATCTCCTTAAATGCAATATTAGCCCTGCTGTCAGCTTGGTCTTCATGGATTTTACACAGCAGCTATTGCTTTTCCTCACTCACTCCAGAGTCCGCTCACATGAAGGCTGGAAATGTTATCAAGTGAAAGAAGAAAGTAGCTTTATCGTGCTGCTGGTGGATAAGAGAAAGCAGTGTGTGAGCCATCATCACTGGTGAGTCACTTCCACTGACCATCCACTGAATTCCATTCACTGAAATCAGTTCTTTGGATGAATCACTGATTTATCCACTCACAGTAGGGTAGCAATAGGAAATGTAATGTACCTATAACAATCTGGTAATAATTTTGCTCGTGATGGTACCACTGATTATTGTAATGCAGCTTTTTCTGTAACGTCTTCTGAATGGCCCTCCAGACGAAATGTCAAGTAACATGTTATTCTTATAAACTGAAAAGCATTGCAGAAGGTGTTGATATTTTTAAAATTCTTCCTTTAACTGGCTTAATATCATGCCCTTTCAACTGCAGGTTTGTGAAGTATAAGGAGAAATCAAACCCTGAAATAGTCTGTCTGAAATTTTCATTATCTGTCATGATGCTTAATTCACTTGAGCTGTAACTTTAGTCTTAATGTTTTCACTGATATTGAGAGGAAACTAGGGTTTACAGATCATTAACTCTTCTTAACTAACAGTCCATGTCATAAAAGCAAGAGAACTTCTACTTCTGTAGATATAAGCTCAGAATTGCCACAGATTGGAAATACACAGATGGACAAGTGTTCTAGTATAGCTAATTTGCTGTAGAACCCAATTCTAGCTTATTTTTCAGTAGCAATTTTATATAAACATGCTTGTTGAAGCATTAAAAACATATTTTATACTTTTAAGAATAAAAAAAAATATTGTTTTGCAACTCTCATGATTTTTATTTCTAAGAAACAGCCAGACTAATAATTGGTTGATACTGTTATTGGTACAAACCAGTGCATGATAATGAGCTAATGTTCATGTACTTATGTCCATATACATGAATTCTTGCAGGCTGGTGAATTCTCTTCCATTCCTCAGCTTCCGTGGTATGCTTTGTTTCTTCTCTTATTTGAAAAACTGTCCTGTGTGATGATAGTCATCAGACTAATTAAAACTGGCTGAGTTCAATATATGTAATTGTGATTAATTCTCCATGTGGTTTCGTAAGTTCTAGTTGTTAGCACTGCAAATGTTTGGTTGGAAACTTTTTTTCAGAAAATTTAATTCTTAAGTTTTAATCAGCACTTTTTCTCACAAATAATTTGATCTTTGTTCTTGCCAGTAGTACATTTATATATAGAGAGAACATACATACAAAGAAATAATTAAATTTTCCATTTTATAGCTCTAGCATCTAGTTAATGGTTGGGATCCCATTGTGCTTTTGTCCACTTGGCCTAGTTGTACTAGGAGCTGTGTTGTCACCAAAGAAACAAACAAAATATGTAATGTCTAGCTAAAAGAATTAAGAATTCACTTGGAAAACTTTTTTTTTTGTAATTATTTCTTTTCTATAAATATCAGCTTAGACACCTGCCTTTGCTCATTTGAATAACTCCCTGCTGTTGGCTCTGTTGACTAGGATTATGCTTCAATTGCATGTACACAGATGCCTTCAGCCATTCCAGGCTGTGTCCCTTGGTCTCCAGCTGCTGCTCCAGAAGGTCTTCTGCAAATTCTCTATCACATCTCTCCACCCATGTAGTGCCCAGGTACTCTAGGCCATCTCAAATGGCACTAGATAACCATGTCCAGAAAATTGAATCAAACCTCTAACATGCAAATTACTACTAAGGACCTTAGACACCTTACTTGCAGAAAAACACCTGAAGTTTTTTGACATCTACACTGAGGTGTATGAATCTGGAGCCAAAAGCCACCCCAAAACCTGGGTAAGCTTGTTCAAATGAGCTTTATCTGATCACAGTATGCCATGTTACTTAAATCAATCCTTTTATTTATTCTCAATTGTTCGTTAAACCACTTGATAGTAAGCTATCTAGTGTTTCACATAGTCTGTTCTGGAAAGACAGAATTTCAGCTTATGAAGAAGAATGTTATTTCAGTCTACTGTTATGACTGAAGAAAATGGCCTAATATGTCATAACTATTAGTATCCACCCTTGCCAAGGGAGAAGGGTCTAGAAATGCACATGAGGGTAAGGTAAAGGATAAAATTATTTGCAAATTGTCTGAAAAATTATTTGTAATGTCTCGTAGACAGGGTTATACCAATAACCTTCAAAGGAATACAATGAAACAGATGAACAGAAAAGAACAGTGAAATGAAAAATCCAGGGAGATCCATGGCTCTAAAGAACAGATATTGAAGATGCTCATTCTATAGCTTTAGAAATATTTTAAATGAAATTTTGCTGGTGATGGGTTTTTTTTCCTGAAATTTATATGTTTCTGTTTCATTATTATTATCATCTATTTCTGCTTGCAGCTATGCTGTCTTCATGGATGGGTGAAACAGGCAAAGAACATTAGTCTCTAAACATTAATCATAGATAATGTGACTTTGTTCTGTTATTTCAACTACCTAGACAGAAAGAAGAGCACAAGCTATTATTCTGGGGTTTAATTTTGCTCTCATTTATTATCTTAGAAATGCCTGACTCATTTACTTAATTTTCTGAGGATGATTTAAATCTACAGTGAGATGTTAGCAAGACATGCATTTTTTTAAAGCAAAAAATACATAAATATTTTTTACATCAAGTTGATAGTGTGCATAACTGTGCTAGAAGGGCTTGCACCAAGGGACAAGATCCAAGCTTTTGTTCCTGTATTCACTTGGAACCATTAATAACTGGAAAGAAAAATAATCGCTTATCACAGAACTTATGTGAGAACCTGAGTTGAGGGGTTTTAGCTGTAAAATGCACCCCCAGATATAAAGAAAGATTTTTTTTTATAGCAGAGAAGACTTTGTCTTTAATAATGTAACAAATTCGGAAAAGGAAATTTGTTGAAGGACAATTAGATTTAGGAGCTGTATCTGTATTGCTAAATAAAAAGAGGATCAAGAATGAGAGCACACACTGCTTCATGTCCCAGTGCTTACAATTAGCCTCTTTAATAAGTGATTTACCTTTAGGAGAACTGGTTGGAATAATCTAAACCAGAAGTAAATTACAAAGATTGAGAAATGTTGACGTTTGGTATCTATTGCTCTAGCTCATTCCCTGGTTCTCTTTTATTCAGCACTGTAGACATCCCCAAAAGTTGTATCTATTGTATTAAATAAAATTAGTCAGGGACTGCAAGTGTCCCACTTCCCAGAGCAGAATAACTATATCCAAGCTGCCTGTTGGGAACAGTCCCTAGACTATGCTAAGGCTCAAATTGGGGTCAAGCATATTTGTGGAGAGTGCTGGTAGGATCAGTTCAAATCTGTGATAACCAGGAAGAATGCTAATGATGGAACAAAACGGACAGTGTATCCTTGTGCTTGGGCTCACAGCCTGGCTTTGTTGAACTATACCTTTAGTGAGAATTATTAGTCATTTCTACCTAATTCAGTAGTTAGCTTTCTGTGAAAGTTTTGTTTGCTTACTGAAAGGTTTTGAATGCTACATAAATAACTACTGAGAAGAAATGCCTGGATTTTGAAGTAGTAGTATAATAAGCTGGAGTAATTCCTATTTCTACTATTCAAGCAGCAACTGTTTTGATCATGAGGTAGTAAAGGTATATCAAGAAAGCACAAAGGGTAGGTTAGAGCTGTGTGGTGCAGTGCTGGCTCGCAGCCACCTTACTGATTCTTGCTCGTGTTCAGTAAGCAGAATGAATGTCTGTTTCTTTCTGTGTTCTGATGAGTTGGCTTAGACTGGAGAGAAATGTTGTGTTACTTCCATCAGAATTTCAGGCTGCTGTTTGGTTGGTGATTTTATGGAGTTGAATGAGTCTGCAGGCTTGAAACGTAGAGTTTTAGCCCGGGATTTTTGGCAGAAAACAGTGGGTTTGACATAGCAGTGTATGCATTGTTCTGCATCATCTCAGGGATGTAAATGCTATAGCTGATTAGAAATCTCATTCTGTCTTTGAAAATTTCATTGAAAAAGCAAAAAATAAGAAAGGAGCTGATGTACTTCACCCAAAGCTACAGCTTTTTATTTAAAAAAACCCACAGGTCACTATCATGAGGGACCGTAAGAGTTGTAATACTACTTATCTAAATACCAGTCTCCAATATAAGCTGGACTTCTAATTCAGAATGCACATTTTTGTTAAGGATCTTTTGCATTATTCGAAATGAAACGCTGCAGTAGATTCTGGCCTACAGAGGTATGAGTATTTTTTTAATGAGATCACTAAAGAGAAATGCTGTATTTTAAAATATTCAGGTATGTAATGCTAAGCAGAGGAATAAACTTTAGCATCCTTTATTTCTCTCATTTGAAAGAGTTCAAAATAGTCATACTTTTGGAAATAACTCTTCTAAGTTTGATTTGATTAGGTAAATTGGATTCACTGCTGGGCTCCTTTGGGATTCCCTCCACAAGTACTTATGATATGCAAATAAATGAAAGAGAGGAAATATTATGACTAAGCTTAGTTAGTGCATTGACTGTAACAGAGTATCATCAATATATATTTATTAAAAAAAAATTCATAGAAAATCAATGTTACCCCTGAAGGTATATGATGCGTAAGATAAGTAAATAGGATACTAGATTTTTTTTGAAAGAGAACCAATATCACATCAGTTTCAATGGTGTAAACATAAGTTCCCTTACCTGTCAGTGTTCATCTCTCATGAGAGATGAAATCACTTGTAACTTCCTGCAAACACAGGAAAGTAAAAAAGAATCCAGCCTTCTCATTTAAACCAGATTTACTTACGTGAATTCATAGATTTTTGAGAGCCAGAAGGGATCATTTTTGTTATTTAGTCTAACCTCCTGCATACCCTGTCCTTGAACCTCTGAATTAATTCATGCTTTAAGACCAAAAACTTTGATCCAGAACATATATATATATATATACACACACATATTTCTTAAGAACCTGACCAGACCTGTTAATAAATTATTTTGATATAGAACAACCTTTGTGTTTTTTTAAATGTATGATATTGATAATATCATATTTATATGTTTGATTCACTTTGAATGTGTAAATAAAAGTTTTTTATTAACTTATTATTTTCATATGCTTTGGCCTGATACACAAATCCATCAAATCTGTGTTTGCCATGTAGCCACTTACAAGGCTGGTTAAATAAATTCCAGACGTGGGGGGTTTTTTGGTGCACTGAAGGATGAGCTCCTTGGTTAAGAACAGAAGTATTTTTTTGTTCCATTTTAACCACTGTAATAGAACTCACTTCTGTGCCATCCTTTCTGAACAGAAGAAACAAGAATTGGATTTATGAGTAATATAACATCCCTAATCTGACTTAGTATTCCTATTTCTGTCCCCAAAGATATCCCATTAAAATCTTTGGCTAGAACACTACTCTTGATAATTCATAGTCTGCTGGCTATCCAGGACACCCACAATTATTTTACAGAACAGAATATTTTCTCTTCAAATATGCATGTAATATAATATTTAGACTTGCAAATTTACATTTGTCTGTATTTTATTATAGTATGTGTTTAAAAATTCATTCAGTTGCCTGGCTTACCAGATGAGGTATTTTCTTAGACAGTTTGTCGCTTCTCTTTGTTATTTAGTAGTTCTCCATTTCTTGTAGCAGTGAAAGGTTTATCATTACAGTTTTGTGTTTTATACTGCTTCCCAGGTAACTGATAAAAATCTTAAATAATCTCAAAAAATTACCAGACCCTATAGAACTGTATAACAACCATACATTCTTAGTGATAATTTTCCTAATTATGCTTACACTCTCAGATTTGTCAGGAAGCTTCAAATACCCTTATAGATGCCTCTGTAGCTGCTGTAAGCAGTTCGTTTTCTTACTGAAATGTTATATAGTACCAAGTCATATATTTACATAACCCTGTAAGTACTTTATTACAACAATATAACTTCTGTCATACAAACCTGCATTTTCATTCTAAAAGATGAAATTTCACAAAATTTATTAATGGTACTTTTTGCTATTATAACTTTTTTCAGAATTGCTGTTTATGTCAAAGAAAGTGTTCCACTAAGCCATCAGTGAAAATCCCAAGGGGCTTTTAGGCAATTGGGCAGTGAAAGATCTAAGCTGGAGGCCCAGCCTCCCAAAGATACATAGGCAAGGTGTGAAGCTGAAGATTCCCAAGGACCTTTCAGTTGACTTGCACATGAATCGTTCACCTGTGCATATGTACCACAGTAGTGGTAAGAAAACACAAATTTTCTGTGAAAATAAAATGCCACCAGCAGAGGACATGTTTTTGATATCAAAATCTTAGTTTAATGAACTTTCACCAAAATTAAGAGAAAGATCCAGCAAATCTAGCCTGGAATATTGGTGTGCCTACTGCAGTCTCACAACACTGGTGACCTAACCCTTGCCATAACTCAGTCAAGCTAACATGGTTGCCAGTAATATTTACTGCTATTTTCATTGAAATAGAAAGACAGTGATGCATTATTAAACTCACAGTATTTTTCTTTTTTAAAGACAGAAATTTGATAGAATGGAAAACCTTTTTGGACACCTAAAAGAAAAAGAGATTATTTTAGCCTGCCATATAAAGGGAAGAACATTTATTGTAGTAGTTTTTTTGGGGACACAGTATACAGCTAGTAATCTTGCTTATTGAGCTGGAAGACCCAGCAAGTGTATGCAACAAAATTCCCCAGTTATAACCTATGTTTCTTTTCCTCTTAAATAATAGCTTTATAAAAATTATGGCACAACAGAATAATAATTTTAAATGCCTTTTATCTTTATTTCTAAAGTGAATCAACTAGCTTTGAAGAAGTACATGGATTATATAAATTTAATAAAGAATTTATATTCAATCTAAGCCATGCTTAGTAGCGAACCAGCAGTGGGATTTGTGAACTTATATGGAGACAACATTTCTTCTTGTACAATTAAGGAGACTGAAGAGAATAACAAAACCCAAATTACAAAGGAGCTTGTTCATTCCTTAACCTCTACTCTTTCAAGTACAGCAAAAAGTTTGGAAAAAGTTGAAGAACAATTTTTCAATGTTGAACCTACATTTAAAGCAATTTAGTGGGATTGCCTGAGTTTTCAGATTTCTAGTCATAAGTCAATAATGCACAGTAAGCAGAAAGGGTAAAAAAAAGAGGAAGGAGAACTTTGGACTGAAATTTAGAGAAGGAGAAAAATATAAAGACCTTATTAAGCCAATATATTTTTAAAACTGAGACACAGATACAGAATGTGAAGGGCTATGCATGTTCTCAGGCTGAAAAAATGTGTGTGTGTGTGTATATATATATATATATACACACTATACTATGGAAACTTTAGCAGCAACTCGTGTTTGAAAAAATGTCTTGCTGGAGGTTCATTCCCACATTTATGCCACAGAGCTCAGGGATAAAGAGTACCCTATCATACAGCTGGCTTTGGAGTTGTGTCATGATTTGAATTGCGCCAAAAAAATAAGAAAGTGTCCTGTTTAACTAAATGTACTTCATTAGACTGTCTGTGGTTTTTTCCCCATAAATACTATGTTGGCAGAAGTATGGCATGAATCACACAATGAGCAGGAGCAGGGCAGCTATACAAAAGAACTTTTTTTCTCTTAGCTAGGTAGTTTGTCTTTCAGGTAACATATAACTGTCTAATAAAACTTTTGAATCAAAAGTGCTGCATAAATTGGTTCTGCTGATTCAGTGGTGAATGGCATTCTCCTGTTCTTATACAGTGTTGCTAGTGGCTTTTATAAAGCTCCTGAGATTTATCTGAGTGATGGCTTTGTAGTAGTGATTAAAATATTTTTTTCTGGGCACTGTACAGCACTTAACAGATCAAATAGTCCAGGAAGTGACTCCATACTCTGTAAATGAACTGAGTATATTGTCCAAAAAATAAGAACCCAGTATCTTGCTTGAACAACACATTTTTGAAGTTATAAAACAATTAAGTCTGTTTCAGACTAATTAGTAGCTACTTTCAGGAGAAAAAACATCTGATTATTAAATTATAGAATCTGAGCCAGCAGAGTTTTGGCCAGTGTAAAGAAGTCTTGCTAGAATGAAGCAAGTGCAATGCACACGCCTGTACCAGCTGATATTTTGGACTAGATAAAGTTATAAGAATTCTTAACATTTCTAAGAACCTGTTTCGTTAGAGATTATGAAGTTTATATATATCTGACATGTAAACTGAACTGAATCTGGATGGGGCAGATGGCACATTGTGTATGTATGTCCTACCACTTAGTATTTAAAAAGCTGGATGACAGCATTTGTACATTTGATAAATGAGAGGGATTAACATTATTCAGGTGATTGCTCAGCTCTGCTCAACAGAACAGAGAAATGAGTTAAACTTTCAGAACTCTACCTGTTGTCTTGTAGACCATGCTGGCATCATTGGCCATGTCTATAGTGATAAATAAAAAGGAGCCAGAGAACAAGCTTCTGTACTGGACCAAAATCACCTACACTGCATAGGCCAGTATCAGCTATCCCTTTGCTTTGTTTTAGGTCACCCTTATTAGTTCTCCCAGAACAATGCCTGGATGTGATTTGGGAAATAGTTCTCTCCAGGCTAGCACTGGCTCCAACTGTAGTAGCTGGGTCTGCTGCTCCCTCGTCAGAAATTTGATATGGTCCCAACAAATTTTTTTCCTTCAGCTTCTACCAGATGCCCATATGACACATCCAGAGCACATGACAAGTATGTTTTGGATTCACCAATCTAGAGCTGCAGCACAGCTCTCATACTATTCAAGATATTTTAAACTGAAAAATTCACACAAGAAAATAATTGTATCTTAAGGCCCTGTGGACACCACAGGGGTCTTGAAAAGATCCAGGGCCAGTTGCTATGTAGCATGGATTCTGTCTGTCTGCTCTAAAGGGGATTAGCCTGAGGGAGTGAGGACACGAGCCAGCAATGTGCGCTCGCAGCCCAGAAAGCCAACTGTATCCTGGGCTGCACAAAAGAAGTGTGACCAGCGGGTTGAGGGAGGTGATTCTGCCCCTCTGCTCCCCTCTTGTGAGACCCCACCTGCAGTACTGCGTTCAGCTCTGGGGTCCGCAGGATGGGAGAGACATGGACCTGTTGGAGCGCATCTAGAGGAGGGCCACCAAAACGATCAGAGGGCTGGAGCACCTCTCCTGTGAGGGCAGGCTGAGAGAGTTGGGGTTGTTCAGCCTGGAGAAGAGAAGGCTCCGGGGAGACCTCATGCAGCCTTTCAGTACTTAAAAGGGGCTTATAAGAAAGATGGGGACAGACTATAGTAGGGCCTATTGCAAAAGGACAAGGGGTAAAGGTTTTAAACTGACGGAGGGTAGATTCAGACTAGATATAAGGAAGAAATTTTTTTACAATGAGAGTGGTGAAATGCTGGAAAAGGTTTCCCAGAGAGGCTGTAGATGCCCCATCCCTGGAAACATTGAAGGTCAGGTTGGACAGGGCTCTGAGCAACCTGATCTAGTTGAAGATGTCCCTGCCCATGGCGGGGGAGGGTTGGACTAGATGACCTTTAAAGGTCCCTTCCAACCCAAACTATTCTATGATTCTATGTCCCTATCCTTTCCACCTGGCCTCTGGGCCAGGAATTGGTGCCTGATCTTTCTTTATGTAGCAATAAAGACACAGACATTTTATATTTTTTTTAAATTAAAAATGAAGTATACATCTCCAGATACCACTCTTTTAAAGATAATTGCTAGACAAACATAAATGAAATTTTTGGTACTCACTGAAGTTCTCCATCTGTACTGCTAACTTGCATACCATATATTGTCTTCAGCTGTTGCAGGGCAAATCAATTCCTAAATATGATAAATAGGATCTCCAACAAACAGGCAGTGGTGGAGTTGTAGATGAACATATCAGTGGAGATGGTGATGATGAAGTTGGTTGTGAAGGATCAGGAAGTGGAGAAGTCAAAAGAGTCCTGAAAATTACAGACTGTAAGTCTACGATTCTGTTTCCTTCATGCATTTAAATAGTGAATTGGCATATTTTTCACTAATACATACCACTGAATTATCTTGAAAAAAGTATGGAAAAGTTGTCTGTACAATATTTCCAAGATTTACAGGAATAGGACTACAATTACAGGATTTCTATGAGCATGGTTGAATATGAGTATCAGTTTCATCGTAACACATTAACACGTATTTGGCATAATGTAGACTGACCTCAACACAATATTTTAGTTAAATGAAAGGTGTTACAATGACATGTCCCTGTGAGTTAGTACTTTAACATAAAAGATTTGGCAGTTAAGCAGAGAAATTGTTCTAATTTTTCATGGAACTGTGGTGACATAAAAGGTTTAGTTGTGGTAGCTGAATTTCATAGACAACTGTTGGAACCAATGTACTGTAGCACTCAGCATCAATGCCATTATTACTTCTTGCACATCTTTCTGCTTTTGTTACAGTTTTGGGTTTTGGGGGTTTTATTTGTTTGGGGTTTCATTTGTCTTTTCTGAAACACATTTGTATCAATTTTCTTCAAAAAATCATTTGTTTGTGCACTTCAGTGGCATGGAACTGGAAGCATGAGCAATAGTATTGAAACACAAGTAAGGTAACTACTTCTCTGAATCAGGACATTATTCTGCATCTCTTATTTCTCTTCCCAGTGTAGAAATATAGGCAGAAATGATGGGGATAGATGCCTGGTATGATCCAAATTACAT
Organism: Haliaeetus leucocephalus; assembly: GCF_000737465.1. NCBI lineage: Eukaryota > Metazoa > Chordata > Aves > Accipitriformes > Accipitridae > Haliaeetus > Haliaeetus leucocephalus. Next base: position 4,488,907 of record NW_010973220.1, read on the forward strand.
TTCTGCGTTTTGCATTTTTGTTTTTCTGCTTTTTGCATTATTCTGCATTTTGCATTGCAAAATTCAGTACTAATAGGTTGGAAGTCAAGGTTTGTGTCAGTTGCTGAATTTACCTATATTTACTGAATTTGAGTGTGCTCCATGTTTCCAAGCTTAAGTGAGAACCCCAGGTCCTTCTTGACTTGACAGTGAAAAGGCAATTTAGAAATGTGGCCATACAGAAACTGTAGTATATGCTTGCACGGTTCTGATTTGAACAACTGGAGAAATGACACTGAGCATTCTGGGACATGCCTTAACAGGTCAGTTTGGAATCAGCCTAAGATGCTGTTGCACTGCTACCTAGTCTATACATTTTCAAGTCCTGCTATAGCTTCTCTAGATGGGATTTTAAAAGATCTGCAAAAATGTTTGGAAACTTACTTCCTGAGAGTGCCTTTCAAGATTTAACTTTGAAAAAAAGAAGTTAGAGATCAAATATTTAAAAACAGATGTACTTTGGAATACTGGATATATTATATCTATTTGATAATGACATTCTATGGTATCAAAAGACTGTAAAATAGTCTTAAAATATGACTAGGGCTATTAAGAAAGTATTAAATGACAAAAGAATTGCAAGAATAGTACATTTTCTTTCGCCCTCGTCTAGTGCATTAGAATTTTCTTCATATTGATATATTTAGTGTAATCTTTTCAAAATGTTAAAAATATAATTAGCCTTCATATTCTCTTTATACTACATGTAATATAAATCTCTAGAATTATAAACTATGTATTAGGCATACTGAAGTTTGCATGTAGTGCTGTTTCATTTGAACTTTTTCTAAGATATTATAGAACAAAAATATGAGTCCATACTGTTCAATATTAAGACTTGTGCATATATATTGAGTTATTAGTACCTTCAATGAGACATTGTGATTTTACGGATTTATACTGGCATGCATTTATTATTTGGAATGCACCTTAAAATGTATCTTGAATGTATACCAGAAGGAGTCCTAGAAAACACTACTTTGTTCTGGGGTATCATACATGCTTACTGACGTGGACTTTCTGTCCAGTAGAACTGTAGTAGCACAGTATTTTATTGCTATTAACTTTCAGTTTGTGAAAAACAGTAAGAGAACCATAAAGACAGAAGGTAGAAATAAGGTGGGGCAAAGAAAATGTAAATGTGGGTCATAATCCTCTTTATAGTACAGAGAAATAATCTTCCATCTATATTGATAAATGGGTGACAAACATATAAAAACCACAAATGACACCAGGATTGAACTGAAGCACCAAATAGTTTGAATGTGAGTATGAACTCAACCTTTACTGTTGCAGTTTTAAACACATACTTGTTACAGTCATTTTGTCTAAGAAGAACTTTTAAGTAAAAAAGCACTTTCAAGAAGTTTTACTAAGCTCTAGAAACCAGATACTTACTTTCTTGTCATAGGTAAGCATTGTTATAGGACTTTACAATGCATTTATGATTTTTGAAGCTCAAAAAAGAATTATGACTTATACAATGGGTAAGTTACTTAATAATTATTTCCTTTTAATGTGTCACATTAAAATGGGTGAAAAAAGATTATTTATGGGGCTTAGTAACACACACATTTTAACTGTATCCATTATGCACACGATTAATTCATTTTACTTTATACTTTTTTGATACATGGAGACATACAGACAGTATTATTTTTTCCTCACCAAAGAAGTTTTTTACAGTCTTTTTCTTCTGGGCAACTTTACGTACTCTCATAATCAGCCAGGAAAGAAAGGGGGATTACTACCTATTTTGTACTATAATAGAGTCTGGAAGTCCTAGCCAAAGTCCAGGCTCCTTTTTGTTAGCTATTCCAGACATTTTTACCAAGGAAATGATCCTGTCTGTGACAAATTCATAATCTTAATAAGCTAATAAAGTATGATACAGAAGTAGCCCTTTTAAGTACATTGCTTTGTGTAAAAATAAAGTGTAAAGACACATCCACCTTTTTTTTGACACCATGTCATTGCCTTCTGAACATGTGTATGATCCCCAGACCTGGAAGAAGCAGAGGGGAAGGGAGGAGATATGTTTCTGCCTAGACAAACCTCTAGCAATTTTATGTGAACACATAGCCTCTGAAGTCAAAGATGACTTATTTCTGAACTCAGAGCTACAGATGTGAGAATTGTTTTCATTTAGTGTTGGAGACTGACAAATGTGTGGTGACAGGGTTTAGGCTTTGGAAGGCCAATGAAGAGATTTGGTATTTATGACACAGAAGTGATAGCCCTAGCATTACACTAGTGCTTAAAATATATTGTATTTTGAAAAATTCTGGGTTTCATATCAAACAGTCAATCCTTACATTACATTCAGTGTTTCAAAGCCCTACAATTGCGCTGACTGCTTTGGTCTTCATAAGTACTTTTAAAATATAGCAAATTGGTGCAGTTATTTGAAGGAATGGTACTAGAAAGGGTAGTGTACTTTAAATGTATAAAATAAACAGTAGTATAAAGTCTTGACACTTCATTTGCTAGTTTTATTCTGCTCTAACCCAGGAGCTCCCACAGGACTATTTCATGCGTCACAATGAATTACCTCCTCAAAAAACCCTGCAGAATGGAAGAGGTAGTAACAACAAATACTTATCACCTATATATTGATTTGAATCTGTTTTCAAATAGCTCTGTGAGGAAGGGCTAATCCTGATATCACTCCTCTGAGCCACTCAATACCATCTATCAAAATTCTCATAAGATTTTTAACAAGACCAACAATTTTCTGAAAAGTGGTCTGCCACTGCTTTGTCTTTCCTTTCTCATTTTAACATGCAATGCAGGCATTTCTTTACTACAGCCAGAGATCTCCTAGTTCAGGGCTCGTATATGTAGAAATATCAGGGATGTCTTTGTGCTTGAGGTATATACAGGCAAACCTTGTCTCTCACTTGCTAGATTTTTATCTCACCTGATATTCATCCTGTCTGAGGAAAAAAGTCTCCAAAATATTTTATTGCTAGGACTACTTAATCTGTAGATTATTATTTTCTTGTTCAGACTCTGCAATAGAGGTAATATAACTTGGAAGAGGCTTTATGTTGTGATCTCCCTATAAAAAGAGGGTACTATGATTCAAATAAACCAGTCTGTGTCTCTTATCTGATGTTATACTGCATTCTCAGGTCTCAAACATCCTTTCTCCTCTTTCTGCTCCTTCACCCACTTCAGTAGAGTTGCTTTTTTCTTTTTTAAAAATCTGATTCTGATGGCATCTTCTGTGACCAAAACTACTTCAAGCTGGCAATAAAATCTGTTATGATGTTTGCCATCTGTTATATTGTTTTAAACTCTCATCTGCATTCTGTGTTACCTCAGTAAAGGAAGAGATCCTTTATGTCGAAGTAGGATTTCAGGCTTTATTTTGTTTACACGCAACACTGTTCTTCCTAATCCCCCATTGTTAATGTAAAGTGTTCTTATTCAGGTGTCTTTGGAAGGGCTACATGTCTTCACCGTTTATAAGTTCACTCAGTTCAGAACATCTCAATTCTATTAAAAATGAATTAAAAAAATAGTTCTTGCTGTGAACCCCAAACTTGGTCTAAAAATTGCACTAACTTTTAATACTTGCTTTTATACTCAGATTTTATATTGTGTTTTGTGGAATGGGTAGGATTAATCATTTCTTGTTTAGCTAGAAGAACTGACATTTAATGATGGTGCTTGATATATTTTAATGGAATCGAATGCAGACTTTTTTAACCTTATAAAATTCTCCAGAAACAGACTGTGTGTATTCCCCATCTCATAATTCTGTCTATAGTTGGCGGTTTGTCTTTGAGCAAACATGTCTGAAAGATGCTTGTGGAGAAGGAGCAGAAAATGAGGGATCTTATAGAACAAGCCACCCCATTTTGAAATGCAAGAAGAGTGCCTTGCCCCACTCTAGCACCTGCTATGACTTCTGCACTAATTCCAGGCAAAAACATGCTTTCACACAGAAGGTGTTTTTATCCTCCATGTTTCATAGGAGTACCATTCAGAATTAATTTTATAGTCCACTTGATGTATTATTCACTGTCAGGACTGTTTGAGCAAGGACTGTATCTGTAATTGGCTTTCTGGTCCTCTGTAATTACTTCCATACTTTTTGGCCTAAAATTAGGTGAAACAAGTAAATGGTGTCTTACTTCATACATATACATACATTTGTTCAGTATGTAACTTGTTGGTTCAAACAGCACAAAAGTGTCTACATATCTGGAAGATCAATCAGAAGAATTTGTTGGGTTTTTTCCCCTCTCTATCCAAGCAAACATCTTGAAGGATGCTTCTGCTGGTGAAAAGGAAAAGTTAGAAGGAAGTGAATGCATCCACAGAGAGGAGTAAGCTTTCCTTCCTGCCCTGTTAATTGGAGCCCCAGTATTCTCCAGGCTGATAAATTACCCTTTTATTACTCCATTACCACATAAAATGACTATCTCCTCCAGGATGCCAACTTTATTCCTATGTATAGCCAATTAGTCTAGAGGTAGTTCAGATGATACACAACCTCCATCATACCTTGACCACACAATACCATATTCTGCATTTCTCTGATTATTCCAAAAATGAACTCCTGAAGAGCTGTAATCTTCACAGGAGAACCCAGATCAGAAAAGGACATACCGGAGTATATCCTCTGTGCTTAAGTTTGGGAGGCATAAAGCAGTAGGCACCAGGTTTTTTTGAAAGTTGCTAAAAACTGAGAAGTAATAAGTTGGAATTTGTTCAACAGGCAGCTGGTGGACTCTAACACTTTTGCAAGAGTGGCACTGGCTACTTCCCTTCTGCTGCTGTGGCAATAAGAAAGCATTTAGGCTATTCTCTATCCAGATAAATAGCTATGTCCTGGTTTCGGCTGGGATAGAGTTAGTTGTCTTCCTAGTAGCTGGTACAGTGCTATGTCTTGGATTCAGTATGAGAAGAATGTTGATAAAACACTGATGTTTTCAGTTATTGCTTAGTGTTGATACTAAGTTGAGGATTTTTCAGCTTCTCATGCCTAGCCAGCGAGAAGGCTGGAGGGGCACAAGAAGTTGGGAGGGGACACAGCCAGGGCAGCTGACCCAAACTGGCCAATGGGGTATTCCATACCATGGGATGTCATGCCCAGTATATAAACTGGGGGGGTGGGAGTGGGGGGGATCACTGCTCAGGAACTAACTGGGCATTGGTTGGTGGGTGGTGAGCAGTTTCATTGTACAACACTTGTATATTCCAATCCTTTTATTATTATTATCGTCATTTTAATATTGTTGTTATTACCATTATTGGTCTCTTCCCTTCTGTTCTATTAAACTGTTCTTATCTCAACCCACAAGTTTTACTTTTTTCTTCTGATTCTCTCCCCCATCCCGCTGGGCGGGGAGGTAGTGAGTAAGCGGCTGCGTGGTGCTTAGTTGCTGGCTGGGGTTAAACCACGACAAGCTATAACATCTATTATCATTCCTTTTCCTCAGGAAATAGAAAAGAATGAATAAGAAAGCAATATACATTGGTACTTTGCTGGAAAGTTTGTTTCTTTACTGGTAACTCTGAGTGTTAATATTTATACATTGGTTCAATGAAAGAATACATGCAGTAAAAGGCTCCGATTTTCTGGTAACTTCAGAATTAGTGGTCTTATTGTAAGTTAATTCCCATCAAAATATAACCTCATGTTATTAATGCAGGTCATTTGTAATAATTACACTGCTCTGATGCGCTGTGTTTTAGACCAGTGAGTATGCTTTTTAAATGCATTTTGATAACTTAAAACCTTTGAAGAGTAATTGTGCTTCTTTGTTTGTGTTTGTGGTAAGCTCTGTCATAACAATCTTCATGTGGAGAGTAACACGTTAATACCAGGCAATGCACTGTTGAAAAGTACAAAATTTTATATTAGCTGACTTTATTTCTGCCTCTGTGTGAATTCCCTCAGCAAATTTTATGTAACCCTTTCCCTTATTTGTTTCTGAATTAACAGTCCAACCCGACAGTCCAGCTTCAATCCATTACTCAGGTTAAATTCATCACTCAAGCAGTACAAATGTTGACTTCTGACAAATGATTGTATTCAAGAGAGAGAGTTGATACTCTTTAAATAGGAAACAACTAAAACTTGAAAAGTCATTATTTGGTTTTTTTCCAATGCATAATATGAATATACAGGTCACACCTTTTTGCAAAATAAGATACAAGGAAGTTGTCTTGTAACTTTTCTCAGTTTTTACATGGCATTTCAAATAGAATTGCTTTGTATTTTCTCTCACTGCTTCAGGTCATTATACATCCAGCAACTTTACCTGTGCAAACTTCATAGGCTGGTAAAGGTCTATGCATACGAATGCACAAGTGATTTGGGTTTTTTTTGTGGAAATCATTGGAACTTGTGTATCACTGTGGCTTTGTTTATGCTTCAGTAATTGAGATCATTGTGTATTTCTGTGCCAACACTTGATCATGCATACAGAAAAATCTTTGAACTTCATATGTGTTGACAATATGTATCTTCTTGCTGAAAGAAAATACTGATTTATTGAAATGCAAATTTTCCACAGGAATGTACTGATTACAATAAATCTTTCTCTTCGAAAGATTTTCAGTTCCCCAAAAGACGAGGGAAAGAAAGACAAGAGCTCAGATTATGACAGCCTTCCTGTGAGAAGGAAGAGTGAGATACCCCTAGCCTCCCAATTAATATTATCCTATGAGAACGTTATTGATGTTTTATGTGGTATCATCAAAGTTGTGTGATTTGCTAATCCAATCCCCTCAAATGAGCCAGTGGAAAATGGGTTAAGGTTAGTCCTTCAAAAAGCAGCAGATTATGCCCAAATACGTTGTCTCCTATCTTTATCTATTATAAGTCTGTCTCTCTCTGGTCCAAAGACTCTTCAGTTATTTGGATAGAGTAGGAAAAACTAGAGGGAGATAATAATCAGGCTAAGTCTCTAGAGCTGTGATTAAAGCCATCCAGCTTTGGGGGAAAAACAGAATAACCACCTTACTAGTGTCTGACCTGAATTTAGGTCTTTGTTTTCTTAAAACAATTTTTAAAAGGTTTATATTTCATCCCTGTAACAGATAAGAACTTTCAAAATTTCATCAAAGGAAAAGAAAATATTGTGTCCAACTCTTAAAAAAAGAAGTGCACCTTTATGTATTTTTTTCATACAAAACATTAAAATTCCTTATCTACTCTAGATTAAGTTATGTACTATTTACTTTTGCATGTGCATCTGAGATATGCAAAACCAAGTCAAAATACACTGCTTGTTTATGCAAAGTCTGGCTAACTGGAAAACAATAAGGCTAATATATGTTACCTTTTAAATGAGTTCTGATCAAGTTCTTTCTGAAGTCAGTAGGCATCATTTCACTGACTTCATAGGAGCTTGTGTTTTCCAGAGGCACCACATAATGACTTCAGTAGGAGTTACAAAGTTCTAATTATATTTTAAAAGGAATTACCTTATAATAATGCCACTAATTCTGAATTTACCAGAAAAGTGGAGCTTTTTACTGCATGTATTATTTCATTGAACCAATGTCTAATATTATAATTACATTTCTAATAATTTCTTCTTATTAATCAATTATAATTCAATCAATATTTTTATTATTTTAATGTGTTGTTTGAAATGTGCTTTATAATACTGTATTGACAATCTGAAGATAAGATTTTTTTTATAACTTTTGTGATCACTGTGTTCGAACCACATTTACTGTTCCATCAAATCCTTCCATGAATTCAGTGGAAGAGAATTTACATTGTTTTCCTGTATACAAAATAAAAATGAGCATGAGTTTTACCACAAAAGTACGTTTCTTTTAAGCAAACATGTTTAAAACAATCCCTTTCTCTAAGTGGTGATGTCTAATCCTCAAAAAGTATGAATTTTTACTCTTCCAGTGTATTTCCACTGTACTGACATAAACTCTCAAAGAAAATGTAGGAGGTTTTTTTTTTGATAGAAATTGACTCTACTTATTACTTTGAGGGAAAGAAAATAAAAAGCCAACCTTTATGCAGTTTGAAAGGATTATCATATTCTAGTAACAATTCCCTAAAATGATCAGATTAGCTACTTTAATGTTATGGTAAAAACTCTACCTTTTCACCACCCAAAATCTAAACATGAATGTTGGAAAATAGCTATACACTACTGTTCATTTCTTTATTTTCCTCAGAATGTAATTTTACTTTAATAACAATAGATACAGGGACAGAATTTTTCTTCATGTCAGCTATTTATAATGGAAACATCTGTGCTTGAACTAAGAAATTTAGACTTCTTTATAGTCACTGTAAACAAATAAACATGTATCACTGGAAATGAATAAACACAAGGGCATAATTCCTTAGGCCTATATCAAGCATCTCTGTTAAGATGAGAATTGTGCCCTGCAACCCTTATTTCTCTCAACCAATTGTAAAAGGACTCATGCTTCAATAGCTTAAGTACAGATATCTAAAGTTAGTTAGACAAGACCTTACCTAAGTCAGCTTCTTTTGCTTTCACTGTGGTTTTGATTTCATTTTTTTCATTTCACTGAAACCTTATTTTTAGGTAAGGGTTAAATATTATTCAATGTATTTTACAGTCTTAATGTCAAGATCACTAATGATTTGTTAAAACATAAAATAGAGGTGCCACTTGCAAATATAGCTAATAAGGCTTGTAAAATGGAATTCATGTTGTCTGAAAAGCCTCGTTTGCTAGGAGAATAAATCATTCCTTTTTTCCATCATCTATGATGGAGAAAATGGTTACTGGTGCAAAAGGTTGTGGGAGTGGCTGTGAATCCCATGGTGTGTTTGGTTATCAAACTGTCTTGGTACCTGGTTTATCCGTTTCTTTTTTTAGATTGGGAACACAGGAAAACAAATGTTAAAACTACAACAAACCAAAACTTTCATGACTATTATGTTAAAAAGGAATTAGTTTTGAATTGAAAAGGAACTGTAAAACACCTTTTAAATCAGGTTATGAAAGAATCTGCTTCTTTTTCAAAGCTGGGAATCACATCAGACCTTTATCTTTCAATCTATTTTTTTAAACAGATTGTAATGATAACAAATGTCACATTTCTATATACTCAAAGGTAGTTTACAATCAAAGGTAGTTCCTCTGCCTGTCATCTGTCTCCAGTCTTCATTATATTCTTTAAAAAAATCAAAGTGTGTGATCTCCTGAGAGTTCCCTTTGCAACCTGTGCTGAGACTTAAATTAGATTAATTTCATATTTGTGTCTTCCACTATTAATGATTATAACTCCAATGCCTTGAATAATCTGCTTCTTGGTAATTCATGTTCAGACCATTTTTTAACTTTTATTTAAAAGAGAATCAATTAATTTCTGTTTGTTACAGAAACTTAGCACTATTTTTTTTTTCCTAGAAATAATGTATATGGGAGATGTGACTATGCAAGACCTAGTTCCTAAAATCTGCAAAACGTGTGTGACTATAAAAAAAAAAAAGAATCACAAAAAGTTTCCCAAAGAAGGGTGAGCCTATTCTAAAATGCTCAGTTATGACCTGTATTCTCTGAAGCAATGTATCTGCAAGGCAGCAACTGAGTTTCCTTTTCTTTTGTTCTTCTAAAGGGAAGTGGTTAGACATCTATAATTCCAATCTGGCCTATGAGTGTGATGCCTCTTTTCTACAATTAGTCTGCTAATAGGCACAAGTACTGTTTTTTACTTTCTAGGAAGAAATGTATGGAAAAGATTTCAGGACATGGTTTAGTAGGCATGGTGGTGTTGGGTTGATGGCTGGACTAGATGATCTTCAAGGTCTTTTCCAACCTAAATGATTCTATGATTCCAAGATAGTGCAAGGGAAAAAGTATTCTTTGTACCCTGATCCTCTTGGAAGGATTCCCCTCTAGATCAGACACCTAATTGTAGGGGCAGAACTCAGTTGCCTAGACATGCTATCATTTTAGCAGATCATTTCAGGAGTCTGTTTCAGTACATGGTCACTAGTTTCTTTTGATTTATGAACTGTGTTTCCAGTGACTATAGCAGGAGCTAGCTCTCATTAAACCTTGTAGATACCTATATTTAGATAAGTGAATCTGGAGATAAATTACACTCTTTGTGTTTTCAGAGGTTAGCTAACTAGAACAACTGTCTGCCAGATGTTGGCCAGCAGCAGTGAGATTAACAGTGAGATTAACTCATGCTTAACATGAGTAATTTTGTTACTTGGAGCCCCATTAAGCAGATTGTGCTCAAGGCCAGATGTGCTTAAGGAAGGGAAAATCTCCTGCTTCATTGTGATTTACCCAGTTGCAGAAACAGAGGGTTATGCCACAGCTCAAGAGACACAGACTTCAACAAAGGCATCTTTTGTAGCACCATATAGTCACTAGTATTTTTCATGTCAAATCCATTATGTCTCTGAAACATGGATCTTTTCTCCCATTTGGCTTCGTTTCTCAAGTATATGTTGTATGCAGTTGTCCCAGGTAACTGCTTTTATAGCACAAGGTTAAACTAAAGGCCCCCTGAGTAGCTGGTACATTTCTTATTCAGATATATGATCTGGGCTTGTTATGAACATTGTGATCATGGACAGATCAGGATGTACGAGAAAAAGGCAGAAATGTCCTTGTTCACTAACTTTATTGTGTCCGTTCCACCATTTTTCATTTTTTTTTCAATGTTTATAGACTTAAACAGAAATGCTGATTTGTGTGAGACTCCATCTCCAAGGCCAAAGGGTGGATCCCGTGACCAGCTTTAGGATGTGAGAAACACAGTTCAGGACATTTAAACAAGTGATAGTGATGTGGAAAGTATAACAGCCTTAAGAGAGTGTTACGGATTGCAACAGTGACATTTGGAAATTATGTCAGTTGTCAGACAGAGTGGAGACAGCTGGCTGTTAAAAAATACTATTTCTGACATACCAGGAAGCAAAATCAGAATATGACAGTTGTTCTTAAAGGAAGAAGCTATGTATGAGCTAAACAGCTGCAAAATAACCACTTAGTATGTATTGTTTCGATACCTTACATAGATAAATCCAGTAATTAGTAAAAAAAAGAAGGAACTATTAATTAAGATGAAGGTTTCCTAATCAAATTGTTCAGCAAAAGGTAGTTATAGACAAAAATATTGATCATAAATTGTGACTTGCAGAAGTACTTGAGATTTATTAAAACAATTATTGTTTGCTAAATGTTGGCTAGTTAAAAGTGCACATCGGGGATTTTATATTCAATAATTAAACGTGGGTGCTCATATATTTAAATGAAGATAATAAGGAACTTGAATAGGTTTCCAGTTTACTATGTGCTAGTCTCTGGTAGCTCCAAGACTTAAACACACCTTAAATATAGGCAAACTAAGAGCACCAACTATTGTATGCAAATCGATTTAGTTGAGAAGGTAGCCTCTGCTGCCCGCCTTGCCCATCCTCTGGAGGTCTATCTTCTCTAGCCAGTATAGTTGAACGACATATGATGCTGGACCTCCACCGTAACTGTTTGGAGACCAACACTTTAAGGCAAACTGAATGTGCTTCTGTTATATGTTAATATAGACGTGGTGGGTTGATTTGGCTAGTTACCAGATACCCACCCAGCTGGTCTCTCATTCCCCCTCCTCAACAAATGATAAAGATGAAAAATATCATGTGTTGAGATAAAAACAGGGAGATCACTTACCAATTATCATCACGAGTGAAAAAAGACTAAGCCTGGGGAAAATTAATTTAATTTCTTGCTAACTAGAGTAAGATGGTTAGAAACAAAGACCTTCCTCCTGTCACCCACCTTTTTTCACTCAACTTCACTGCTTCATTCCCAGCTCCTTTACCTCCTCCCGCCACTGAGTGGTGCAGGGGTGACAGGGAATGGGGGTTGCAGTCAGTTCATAACAGCTCCTCTCTGCTGCTCCTTCCTCCTCACACTTTCTTCCCTGCTCCAGCACGGGCTCCTCTCCACAAGCTGCAGCTTCCTTCAGGACACATCCACCTGCTCCAGCGTGGAGTCCTCCACAGGCCGCGGTGTGGTTATCGGCTCCAGCGTGGTGCTGTGCGTGAGCTGCAGCGGGACAACCCGCTCCCTTGTAGGCCTCTCCATGGGCTGCAGGGGAGTTTTTGCTCTGGCACCTGGACCACCTCCTCCCTCTCCTTCTTCTCTCATCTTGGTGTTCACAGGGTTGTTTCTCTCACTCTTCCCCCCTCACTCCTCACACTGCCAGCCAGCATTTTGCCCTTTCTTAAATACATTTTCCCCGAGGCACCACCACCTTGACCGATGGGGCTCAGCTATGTCCTGAGGTGGGTCCACTGGATCCAACTGGAACTGTGTCTGGCATGAAGCAGCCCCGGTCTCCCCTCACAGAGGTCTCCCCAGCGACCCCCCGCTGCTGGCACCTGGCCACATAAACACAGTGCAACAGCACACTGGGCACTGGTGTGTCAGGTATCACGGGGGACTCCTCTGTCCTTATCAAGGGGGAATAACTTTTGGAAGTGGGGCCAAGCAGACAGGTTGAGGAAGTTCTCAGCTCAGCTTAATTACTTGCTGCTTAATCCAGCCCTGGTCATGAGCCAGCACTCTGGACAGCCTGGTGGGCTCAACTGTGAGCCTACTGCTGTACTCACCCTGCAGAAAGGGCAAAATTTGGAAGGTTTGGCCTGTCAGATGGAAAAAACTGTTAGTTTTTTTTACAGCTCTGTTTGCACTAAGTTAACAAGTGTGCTGCTCCATGAATTCTTGTTTTTATTTAATTTGATCAGATATTTCAAAGTAAAAATCAGAGGTAACGTCTTGCCTGTAGATCTGCTTAGGTACAGTCAGGACTTCAGCAGTTCTAGATCCTATGCAAAGTATTTTTCATAGATTCGGGACTTTGTAAAAAGTCTCTTTTGAGACAGTTACCAACTATCAAAATCCCCGCAGCTTCACATTGTGAAAAATGGTCCCAGGACTGACACATTTGTTAACAACTTCCGCAGAAAAAGGAAAAATTCAATAGATGATAGAAATAAATGGCAACTTCTCATGACCTGGACCAGTCATGGCCCAGGACTGAGCTGCCAGTGATCGCACTTCAAGGGTCTTGTCAGTGGACTGAGGAAGTTGCTGCTTCTGCTTCTCAAGATTCACTTCTTTGAAAGCACCAAGCAAGATGTGTAATGTATAATGTCACAGCATGTATCATAAAAAAGGAAAATGTAATATATAATTAAAGAGATTGTGAGAAAATCTGTGAACTCAGTAACATTTTTATGAAGTTATAAAGTAGTTTTCTAGTAAAATATCAAGTATAATATTCAGTTCATTAACAACTCTCATTATCTCCAAATCCATAAACATTAGTTCATTTTACTGTGCAGCAATTTCTATGAAATGTAAGTCATAAAACGTAAAAGTGTTTAGAGAGATGGATTCAAAAAGAGAATAATCAGATTTTTCTTCTCTTCTAGTCAGTCCTATCTATTGCCTTTTTCCCTCCTTTTTTATTGCTCCTCCTTTTTGTAATTAACTACCATTTGTCATCTTATGTCAACTGATACAATTATAAGTCTTTATTTAGGATACTAATATCCCTAGAAGCAGTTGCCTCACACATAAACTCTCATGCCCAAATGGCCACTTACCAAAGAACTAGTTTTTAATTTCTCATCATTCATTACAAGTTTCAATTGATCTAAACAGAATAATTGAAGAACAGCAGGTGCTTTTTATTTTAGTTCTTTAAGCTTGTTTCTTAACTTACCCTTTTAATAGCAATATTCTTTCACAGTGAGAAGCAATTAATTCTTCCGTATGCCAGAAGATGCCACTGTAGCACTCACTGACAAACAGCCAAAACTGATGGCAGGGGAGAAGGGTATGAATATTATCAGGTACAGCATCTGATTGATTGCTCCCGAGCAGGTATTACTGTGAGTATTCTAAAAGTACAGGGTCTTAATTTGGTAGGAGAATGAGATTCTGAAATATTTTTTATTTTTACAAAAAAGAAGTTAAAGCATCTAAATATTGGAAATTAAAGGAAATAGTTACTTTATGGCATAATTTCATTAACTGAAATCCTAGTACAGTATTTGCTAGCTTGGATATTTATGTGCTACAACACTGTAACAAACATCAATATGAGTACATCTTCTTTCTCCAAAGGGTTTTTCTAGAAAGGACTTCCCCACTGTTTAGTATACTGTATAAATCACTTAAAAAAATAGTCTCCTTAGGTTACTATTTCATTTTCTTCTACATCCAGTTAATCGCAGAGAGGTTTGATATCATCTATCTACTGCAGTGTCATGGTTCTTTTTTTTTCTTTCTTTCTTTTTCGTTAAAAAAATGCTGGTAGTGAGCAGTCCGTCACTAGCTTTAGAAACTAGGCTTTTCCCCAGGCAATAAAGAAACAGAGCAGCCAAAAAATACTCCCTCAAAAGGCCTGTCTAAAAAAATGGTTTGTATTTTTATTTTAGGCACAATTTGAACATTTTACCTCTTGACAGCTATGCTACTTGCTGGTAACAGGGGAGAAGAGGGAGGAAGGTTACTGTGGAGCCCCATTGATGGTCAAAAAAGCTCAAATTGGTAATCTATAAAGAAATACAATAGATGGAAGCACTTTAAAAGCAATTCCTTTGAACAGGCTCTCAATTAATTGTGTATCATCAGAGATAGGGTGGTGCCTACATAAGAAAGCAAGCAAATATATTCAAAGTGTGTGTGCATGTATGCTTTCCAGTGGGACACTGCAATCCACTGTCAAATGTGAGTGTCACCAAATGGACGACCAGAATGCGTTTTTGAAATTTAAGCTGTGCAGGGTTTTCTGCTAGAAAATGTGGGGAAAAAAATTATTAATCACAAGCAATGAACAATGCAAATTCTATGCCATATGTATTATCAGTGAAAAAAAATTTTTTTTCAGTTGTTACATAGAGACTTCATGTCTTGAGGTCAAGCAGGTTTATCAGCTAACATTTAGAGCTTACATACTTCTGCCTGATGAGAAGCAGGCCCAGCTTAACTCCATGTGGGGATGGGGGAAAGAGGAAGGATTTTTCAGTCAGTCATAGAATTATAGAATATCGTTAGTTGGAAGAGACCCATGAGCATGATCAAGTCCAACTCCTGACTCCACACACGGCAACCTGAAAGTTAAACCATGTATCTAAGAGCCTGGTCCAAATGCTTCTTGAACACCGACAGTCTTGAGGCCATGACCACTTCCGTGCGGAGCTTGTTCCAGTGCTTGAACACCCTCTTCACTTCTCTCAGTGAAGAGCTTTTTCCTAATATCCAACCTGAACTTCCCCTGATGCAGTTTTAAGCTATTCCCTTGCATCCTGTTGCTGGACACCAGAGAGGAGAGATCAGCACCTCCCTCTCTGTTCCACCTCGTGAGGAAGTTGTGGACAGCAATGAAGTGACCCCTCAGCCTCTTCTTCTCTAAGCTGACCAAACCTAGTATCCTCATATCCTCAGCTGCTCCTTATAAGTCATGTCCTCTAGTCCTTTCACCATCTTTGTTGTCCTCCTTTGGACACATTCTAATATTTTTATATCCTTCTTATATGCTGGAGCCCAAAACTGCACACAGTACTTGAAGTGAGGCTGCCTCAATGAGGAGTACAGTGGGACAATCACTTCTTTAGACCAGTTAGCTATACTGCAGTTAATGCACCCCAGTTGGCCTTTTTGGTTGCCAGGGCACATTGTGGACTCATTTGAGCTTACTAGCAACAAAAATTCCCAGATCCCTTTCTTCAGAGCTGCACTCCAGCTTCTTGTTCCTGAATCAGTATGTCCATCCAGGAATACCCCACCCCAGGTGCAGAATCCGGCATTTATCCTTGTTAAATTTCATACAGGTGGTGATTGCCCAGCACTTTATTCTACCAAGACCTCTCTGTAAGGCCTCTACCCTCGAGGGAATCAATGGCTCCTCCTAATTTAGCAGCAGCAGCAAACTTACTTTGTGTACACTCAAGTCCCGTGTCCAGGTAATTGATAAGAACATTGAGAGAACTAGCTCTAAAATTGAGCCCTAGGGAACCCCACTAGTGAGTGGCCGCCAGCCAGGTGTTACCCCGTTTACTACAACTCTTTGAGCCCAACCCTTCAGCCGGTTGTTCACCCATCATGTTGTGTGCATATCTAGCTGTATGCTGGACATTTTATCCACAGGGACACTGTGAGAGACAGTATCAAAAGCTTTACTAAAATCCCCCCAAAAGCATGTCCACTGCCTTCCCTTTGTCCACTAGTCAAAAGTGATGATAAGTGTTTCCACATGCTGCACATCTATTCAGCCTGTTCAGTGTGCTTAGTAGGTCCACTGTTAGAAATGCCTTTCAACTCCTTAACTGCAATAACAGAATTTGTCATCAGAATTCAGAACTTACCATGTGGAATAAAAGCCTGGTCTCTGTGCCATGGTCTTGAAAGGCACATTGAGCACAGCCAGGTGGTGGGGAAATTGGGGATGCCTTTTACACCACTGAAATTTATGCCTTTTTAGCTATCTTCATGAAACACTAGCTGATCACTCTGTCCTTTCTTTCAAATTAGTGAAGGACTATGTACGGAGGAAACAGAAAGGATATTCAATCAAGTGACAGGATATTGAACAATAGATTACTATGAGACACAACTACAATTCACATATTATCTGCCTATTATAATTTTGATTAAATATTCTTATATAAAATGCTTTTGCTAGAACAGTCAAATGACTTAAATACACTTATGAAATCGGTCTAATAGCAAACGGTCTTATATTATGGCAGTACTACAGACTGAAAGTTAGCCTTCTTAGCAGACTCGCTATAAAAATGTTATATAGTAATTACACATTGAGTCTTTTTGTTTTGCTTACTATCATTGTAACTCTTTTCTCATTACTTCTCCATAGCATCTCATGTTTGCATCTTTTGGTTTTGTGAATGCTAAACATACGCTCTAAAGCTAAGGCTATAAAATACACTTACATTTTAAAGTTATATTTATATAATTAAAAGGCAAATTTATGGCTTAAATGCACCAGCAGAAATTTTTTGATGCCCAAAACTTCTTTGCATTTTGGCAAAGAATGTAAAGTAAATAAATCGTGTAGCCCATCTGTTTCAAACACAGGGTCTTCTTACCAGTAACTAAAAAAAAAAAATAATCTGAAAAATAGGATTTCTTCTACCTTATATACTGCTAAAAATGTCTGTGAATAAAGATATATTTGGAAATAAAATAGAATCCCCAAAAAACTAATTTTGATACTAGCAAACACCTAACATGATTTCTATCATAGCCCATGGGCTCTGTGTTTACTGGTGTTCAGTGACCCATGTATTATTCGGAAGTGTTAAATATTAGGTTTGTATGAGTCAGAGTACTGTGTGTCTGAGGCATTTAGTATGCAATAGAGAATTTTTGATGACTCATAGGTAGGGCAAGTGATATGGCTAGTGAATATTATGTCACTGTGCACATCAATTTTGCAATGATAAACTGCTTATTTCTGTGTTTACTGCATTGGTTTCATCTTTATGCTTACCTATAAAAAAGTATAATGGACCCAAAATCATTTGTGATGAAGCGTGTAGTCACAGCTGTGCCCATTTCTCAGTCTTTTCTCATTTTGGAAAACGACACTAGTAAATAATGTGTGAAAATGTTGAAAGTAATTAAACACTTTGATGGACCACCCCTGAATATTCCTTTTAATGAAATTATCTACATTTCACTATGAAGTGGGTTGGCCTTGGCTGGACGCCAGGTGCCCACCAAAGCCACCCTATCACTCCCCCTCCTCAGCTGGACAGGGAAGAGAAAATATAACAAAAGGCTCGTGGGTCGAGATAAGGACAGGGAGAGAGCACTCACTAATTACCATCATGGGCAAAACAGACTCAACTTGAAGAAATTAGCTTAATTTATTACCAATCAAATCAGAGTAGGATAATGAGAAATAAAACCAAATCTTAAAAAACCTTCTCCCCACCCCTCCCTTCTTCCTGGGCTCAACTTCACTCCCGATTTCCCTACCTCCTCCCCATGAGTGGCACAGGGGGATGGGGAATGGGGTTTGCAGTCAGGTCATCATACGTTGTCTCTGCTGCTCCTTCCTCCTCACACTCTTGCCCTGCTCCGGTGTGGGGTCCTTCCCACAGGCTGCAGTTCTCCACGAACTGCTCCAGCATGGGTCCCTTCCCTGGGCTGCAGTCCTTCAGGCACAGACTGCTCCAGCATGGGTCCCCCACGGGGCCACAGGTCCTGCCAGCGTGGGCTTCCCACGGGGTCACAGCCTCCTTTGGACATCCCCCTGCTCCGGCGTGGGGGTCCTCCCCAGGCTGCAGGTGGAGATCTGCTCCACCGTGGACCTCCCTGGGCTGCAGGGGGACAGCCTGCCTCACCATGGTCTTCCCCACGGGCTGCAGGGGAATCTCTGCTCCGGCGCCTGGAGCACCTCCTCCCCCTCCTTCTGCACTGACCTGGGGGTCTGCAGGGTTGTTTCTCCTACATGTTCTCACTCCTCTCTCCAGCTGCTGTTTCTGTGTGCCCTGCAACTTTTTTCCTTCTTAAATCTGTTCTCCCAGAGGCGCTACCATTATTGCTGATGGGCTCGGCCTTGGCCAGCAGCAGGTCCATCTTGGAGCCGGCTGGCATTGGCTCTATCAGACATGGGGGAAGCTTCTAGCAGCTTCTCACAGAAGGCACCCCTGTAGCCCACCCACTACCAAAACCTTGTCACACAAACCCAATACACACTAATATTTTATTAAATTATAACAGAGATACAAAGCAGAAAGCAAGAGAACATACATGTACTTTTAGTTCATTTTGCAATTTGAGTGGGAGTGTTTTCTCTCACATATTTTGATAATTTTTAAAGGTTACTGGGAAAAAAAAGAAGTCAAAACTGAGATTGAAAGCAGAACATCTGAAGACCCAAATAGTGAGGCTAAGGTGGTTAAAATTAAAAGAAGAAAAAAAAAATTGCCTTATTTTATCAAGCCTTTTTTGTTTCTTATTCCAGTGTATACCTGTTGCCTCATGAAAGTTAACATAGATGTGGGAAACAGGAAGCAGATTATCATTGCAACCCTTTTAACTGCCAAGAGGTCTGTTTTTAAACAAATGATTACCTCAATCTAATCACAGTTACCAAAGGCAAAGAGTAATAAAAATGAATAGTTTTTCTGCACATTCTTTTCTTCAACCTTTTAATTCTCAATAGCCACAATGGTGGGACATTTTACAACTAAACCAGTAATTTATGTACAGGACGCCTACTGAAGTATTAACATATTATACTCTCTGAAGAAGAGTTATTCAACACATCAATACAAGAATCCTACAAAGAGAAAGGGGTATATAGCATATTTTATTAAGGTTGTGTGTGGTCAGTATATCATGGCGTTATGTAGGGAAGCATACTGTTTTTTCAGACTGTGGTCCTTCTCATTTTTTTTTCACTTTTGGTTTACAAAAGGTTTAATTTTCACCAAGAATGTATTTTTCCTTGGAACTTTTCTTTTCATTGAAAGATATCCTATTAACATGTACTTAGACTGTATCCAGTCTTTGTAATCCAGGAATTAACTAAAGCAAGATTTAAAATTGTAAATATCAACAAAGTGATTGATTAGTATATTTAGTATACAAGCAGATTTAGCAATTAGTAGGTCATGTGATCCTCAGTATTGAGAATGACTATTCTGATATTAAAATATGAAAAAAAAGTTTTCTCTAGTTTTTCTCTATTCTTGCTCGTAATGTGAATCTTTTTTTTTTTTTTTTTCTTACCATGGAAAACTGGAAAATCTGTCTTGCAATCTTTGACATGTCAATTTTCATTATATTATCTGTCCTTCATTCCTCACTGGGACCTAAGTATTTAGTGAGTCTTCAGGTTTGTGTTAGTTCATTTTCACAAGGAAGATAAACTGATACTGAAATCAACTGATTTTTTTTTATTAATGGAATTTTGTGTCTCATTGTTTTCCTGAGTATAGTAAGAAGTAAATAGCAGATTTGTTTGTTTGTTTTGTTTGTAATTCAGAACATCTGCTAAAAAGTACTCTATCCCTTGGTTCTTTTTCTGGAGCGTATTAGCAGTATTTTTTCTCACCATATCCTTTTCTTTCCTACTGCCTTCTTTGACTGTTCTTAGCACAGAACATTTCAGTTTCACTCATCTATCTGAAGCCAGCCACTAGCTCTCCTTTGGACATAATCTCACTGCTGTTACATTTGGAATAAGGAGTCCCTCATGCTTCTTTAACAAGGTTTCACTGAATATACATTGCAAAAATTAACAGCTCAAAATCAAATTTCTAATAGGTTTGAATTTCCTCCTAAGTATTTTAATTCATTTTGTTTCTTTGTATTCCACTTTTATTGTTTTAAGCTGTTAAATTTTCCAAATTTTCTCCACAACTATAAGGAATACCAAAAATGTATTAAAGGACGTTTTCATGTAAACCCATGACTCATGGAGCTCTGCTTTTACAAGGGCAGCAAATATCCAGAAACTGTGATAAATTAAGATAGCTGACACAACTTTAGCTATGCTAATCCTTTCAACAGATTTCAGACTTTGGGATCATAGAGAAGTATAGTCCTTGTCATAACCCTTACTGTATTTATTCCCGTTCCCAAGCTGTCTCCTACAATGAGTGAGAGTAAGGCCAAGAAAGGAGAAGGGGATATTAAATACTGTGGTACTTACCATGCATTCATTTGTGGGCAACAAGGCCCATTCCTAAGCCAAAGAGACCATCTCCAGCTTCAGTAATTATTGGTTTTAAAAGTTAAGTTATATTGATCCTATTGATGAATTCAATGACTATAGAACACATACATCTGCTGTCTTCCTTCTTGTAATCTGTGTAAACAAAATACCAGGTTTCTGCCAAGAGTTCAAGAACTGAAGAAATAGCAAATGGATTGCTGCTCCTTTTTCTCATACTTTTCTGAGGCAATGAAGAGCGAAAAAGCAGTCAGAGGCCTGGCTATGTTTTTGTAAAAATGACCAGTTCTTGTATTTTTCTTTTGTTAGTAGAGTATTCAGCTGTGAGCAGTACAGTAAGGAGAATGAACATAGTTAGCTTGTTTGGCCTGACTACACTTATTTGTATAAAAAGCAATTAAATTAATTTTTTTAGCACATTTAATATCAAATATTGATTTCGCTGCTAAATCCTTTCCAACTACCAGGTTTTGATTCGTTAACTATAAGGCCCAATAAAAATATAAATAAATAAACTATCAAATATTTAATTGAATAAACTGTATTTATTGGAATTATTTTATTCTTTACATTGAAATTTATGTCCTATTTATAGTAATGTTTTTGCAGCACATATACAATAGCATACACTGACTAACTACGTACACCCTTCTTTTTGCTTTATATAGCTTAGTTAAACACACAGAAATAATTGGTATGCTGCCTTATAATAAAAATAAGACAATGCCTTGGTTTTTTCAAATGAAATAGACCTACACTGAACAGGAGTGTATTTTGTAAGGGAAGGCAGTCAAAGACTGAAAACAAGAGTTGCCTTTTTTGTACTGTAAAAATTATGTAGATTAGTTTTGATCATCTAAGAATGCATGGTGTCTGAGGAAGCTATACGAGAGGAAACTGACTAAAAACAGATAAAAGATAATTCTGTTCTACTAGCTGATTATTGAAGGAGATCTTGCTATGATTTTATCTTCTACAAAGGTTTCTGTATCATGGTTATCACCACAGGGTCACTAGTCATCTTAAGAAACATGACTAATTGTTACATCATATTTGTTTTCCCCTTCTCTTCTCATTGAAGAAGTATGTGTGCACTGGAATTCTTAATTCATTACAAACCAAGGTCAGAGAATTACATATTACCTCTGAAGTGCAAGAAGCTGTGCTTCTGATGATCTTTATCTGGCTTGGCTAAGGACACGCCTCTATGCAAATGCGTGTAACATGGAATAAACAAGAGGAGTTAGAGGTGTGCGCACGCTTGCAGAGCTATGATCTTACTGGCATCATGGAGACATGGTGGGATGGCTCCTATGACTGGAGTGTTGGAATGGAAGAATACAGGCTCTTCAGGAAAGACAGGCAGGGGAGATGATGAGGGGGTGTCACCCTCTATGTCAATGACCAGCTGGAGCGCATGGAGTGCCTGGGGATGGGTGAGGAGCCGGCCGAGCACCTATGAGTCAGGATTAAAGGGAGGGCAGGGACAGGTGACATTGGAGTGGGGTCTGCTACAGGCCACCTGACCGGGAAGACCAAGTGGATGAGGCCCGCTATAGACAGATAGGAGCAGCCTCACGTTCATGAGCCCTGGTCCTCATGGGGGACTTCAACCACCCCGATATCTGTTGAAGGGATAACACAGCAGGGCATAAGCAATCCAGGAGGTTCCTGAAATGCACTGATGATAACTTCCTCCTCCAACTGATAGAGGAGCCAATGAGGAGAGGTGCTATGCTCGACCTTGTTCTCACCAACAAGGAGGGGCTGGTGCAGAATGTAAAGTTCAAGGGCAGCCTTCACTGCAGTGACCATGAAATGGTGGAGTTCAAGTTCCTTAGGGCAGTAGGGAGGGTGCACAGCAAGCTGACTACCCTGGACTTCAAGACAGCAGACTTTGGCCTCTTTAGGGGTCTGCTTGGTGGAGTGCGATGGGATAGAGCCCTGGAGGGAAGAGGGGCCCAAGAAAGGTGGTTAACATTCAACAGTCACCTCCTTCAAACTCAGGAGCGATGCATCACAAAAAAGAGGAAGTCAGGCAAAAACATCAGGAGGCCTGCATGGATGAACAAGGAGATGTTGGACAAAGTCAAACTCAAAAAGGAAGCCTACAGAGGGTGGAAGCAAGGACAGATAACCTGGAAGGAATACAGAGAAATTGTCCAAGCAGCCAGGGGTCAGGTTAGGAAAGCTAAAGCCTTGATAGAATTAAATCTGGCCAGGGATGTCAAGGGCAATAAGAAAAGCTCGTATAGGTATATCGGTGATAAAAGGAAGACTAGGGAAAATATGGGCCCTCTCTGGAAGGAAACAGAAGACATGGTTACCCAGGACATGGAGAAGGATGAGGTACTCAATGACTTTTTTTCCTCAGTCTTCACCAGCAAGTGCTCCAGCCACACTGCCCAAGTTGCAAAAGGCAAAGGCAGGGACTGGGAGAATGGAGAACCGCCAGCTGTAGGAGAAGATCAGGTTTGAGACAATCTAAGGAACCTGAAGGTGCACAAGTCCATGGGACCTGATGAGATGCATTCATGGGTCCTGAGGGAACTGGCGGACGAAGTGGCTAGGCCACTATCAATCGTATTTGTGAAGTCGTGGCAGTTGGGACATTCCCACTGACTGGAAAAGGGGAAACATAACCCCCATTTTTTAAAAAGGGAAAAAAAGGAAGACCCGGGGAACTACAGGCCAGTCAATCTCATCTCTGTGCCCAGCAAGATCATGGAGCAGATCCTCCTGGGAACTATGCTAAAGCGCATGGGAAATAAGGAGGTGATTGGTGACAGCCAAGATGGCTTCACTAAGTGCAAATCATGCCTGACAAATTTGGTGGCCTTCTGCAGTGGGGTTACAGCATTGGTGGATAAGGGAAGAGCAACTGAAGTCATCTGCCTGCACTTGTGCAAAGGATTTGACACTGTTCTGGATGACATCCTTGTCTCTAAATTGGAGACACATGGATTTGATGGCTTAGAGGATAAGGAATTGGCTGGATGGTCACACTCAAAGAGTTGCAGTCAATGGCTCGATGTCCAAGTGGAA